>NC_138157.1:5912400-6194900 GCF_964199315.1 Orbicella franksi
CGGATTTCTCAGGTGCCACCCGGTGGGGTAAGCTCTCTGCCAACAAACAACGTGCTCATTAAATTCCTTGAGATCACGCCTGGAAGGCAAGAACGAATAGACATTCAGAAATCACTCGAGAAAAGTAAACCTGTGGTTGAAGAGATGGAAAAAAGGCTTGCCATTCTAGATCTCGCTTTGGACACCTTGCAAGTCGATTGGAAGAAAGCCAAAGATGACGTCCATTTGACTGCAAATATTGTGATGGAATTGGTCAGAAACCAGGAGAGCAAGTTTTCCGAGGATATCGAGGACTTTTACAGCAAGAAGCAAAAAATGCTTCAGAATCAAAGGAAGAATTTGAGTAGTTTGCTGGCAAATTCTTCAGCTTGTATTGATGCAGCTGAAGGAGTTGTCGTGAACGGGGACCCTCAAGAATTAACAGAGATGTCAAAGGTACTCACTGAACAACTCCAGGAGATAAGCATCATGAATTTTGAGGATGCTAATGAGTTGAAACACAGGTGTGGGGAGCAGCTTGAATTTTTTCCTAACCATGATTTGCAAATTAGCCTGGAGAAACACAGCATTGGTGAGGTGCGGCATAAAATAATGGAGAGAAAGTTCTCCAGTTTCAGCAACCCAAGGGATGGCTCTGACATCGAACCAATTGGCAGAGTGATCAAGAAAATTGGACATAAAGGGTCAAGGAAAGGTAATTTCAAGAACCCAGGGGGTGTGGCTTCAAACACTCAGGGAGAAATTGCTGTTGCTGATTATTTTAACAATAGAGTTGAAGTCTTCAATGAAGCTGGAAAGTTTTTGTTTAAATTTGGCAAGAAAGGTAGTGGTGATGGACAATTCCTGGGTCCAACTGGAATAACGTATACCAGGAATAACAAAATTGTTGTCTTGGACAGCAGGAATTTCAGGGTGCAGATCTTTGACAAAACAGGCCATTTCCTCATGGGCTTTGGCAAGAGAGGCTCAAATCAGGGCGAATTTGGATGGGCAGAAGGTGTTTCTGTCGATGAAAATGACAATGTTATTGTCACGGACACTGAAAACAACCGTGTCCAGATCTTTTTGCTGGATGGAACATTTGTGCGTCAATTTGGTGGGCGTGGCCCAGAGGGTTTTGACACACCATTAGGCACTGTCTATCACAAGGAAGAATTCTACACTTCTGACAAAGGAAACAATTGCGTCAAGGTGTTTGATTGCAATGGAGTGTACGTGCGGCAGTTTGGCAGGGTGGGTCCTGGTACTGGTGAATTTAGGTGCCCAAGAGGAATAACTGTGGACAGATCGAATGACTGCATTTTGGTATGCGACAGTGAGAATAACTGTGTACATGTTTTTAAATTAGATGGTACATATGTTGTGAAATTTGAAACAAAAAAGACACCGGTTGGGATTGATCTGCTCAAAGGGAAAAAAGTAGTTGTGTCTTCATATTATGGGCATTGTGTTCAGATTCTCTCTTACAGGAACTAGTTGTCAAACCAACAAATTACAGGATTGCAAAATTATGCATGGTTTCAGTAAATAATCCAAAGTCAACACAAGGTTATTGAAATTTCCAAATGAGAGGGGGTTGCAAAGCTACATTGTAGAATTTCCAGAGGGGTACAAGTGGATGAGTGAGACGGATATTTTCTGAAATAGCACATTGCTATATTTGAGCCTGTGAGCCTACAGTATAGACTTTGTTCTTTAACAATAAGTGCCTAGCAAGGAAACTGCAGAAATGATGGATTTTCTCATAATTTAAAGCTTGCGCAATCATTATCAAACAAATTTATGGTGCAAGCCCCATCTCTTGACTCCCAAATGTTGTAATGGTTTGTCATCATTGCCACTCTTAGCCACCGAGTGTTTTCAGTGAAAAGACTTTGTGCTTCAAAAAAATCTAAACTATCCATTTCCTGGAGAAGAAAAGAGAAGATAATGTAAAAACTTGGAGGCTTTTTTCCAGAAGTCTGCTACATAATTTGTGCAGTACTAAAAAAAAAAATTGGCATCATTTTAGGCAATTCTGTTATGTGATTCACAGTTACCATGACAACACTTGTGCTTGTTTTGGATGAGCTCACTTCATACAGGAAAGAACAGGCTTAGCTTGCCAAGCTTTCCTTCTTTTTGGGGGGGGGGGGGGGGCAGGGGGGAATTGAGGAGGTAGGAGCAGAAGTAGATACCCAATAAAATATTTGACAGATCTTTTTCCTCTGCACCAAGAGTAAACTAATCACAGGGTGGTTATGTGGGAATGGAGTTCATTGTGATTTGACTGAAAAGATTCTTTAGGTATTCTGTTTAATTTAGTTGGTTAAACACACTCATTGTCAAGGTAGTCACGAGTAATATTACTTTGAAAAGCAACCCTAAAGCTTAACAAACTAAACCTGACAGTTGTCTCCTGCCCTCAGCTCTGTGACTGATATTTCAGGGCTAGCCAAAGTTGCACAGACATTTGAATAATATTAAAGCACTTTTTTTTTACGATATACATGTAGTTTACAACTCTGTACTAAGGATGGCTGAAAGCAAACTAGTTTGAATGTTCAAGGACCAAATAATCACATTTTGTATCAAAATGTGCACAAACAAATGGGATCATGATCACGAACAAATGTTATGCAGGGACAGAATCATATCACCTCAACGAGGTGATATGCTTCTGGTAGGGATAAATAAGCTGCCTGCACTTGATATTTGAACAAATTCTCCCAACGTGGGCTATAGGAAATGGTTAATAGAGAGGTTTGAATCTTTTACAAATACATGACATTGATACTAAGTGAAATATTTAAATGTAATTATTGTGGGTATTTGTTTTGGTCTAGTATCACTATTATTTAATTTTTCATTGTGGTATTGTTATTTAGACAAATAAATGAAACAACATAGAGCAGATATGTACCTAAGGGGCCATTCAGTAGTAGATTTTCGGCTGACTAAGGAATAAGCAATGATTGGCAAAGCACAGATTTAATTTATAATTTTATTGATTATTTTCCTATTACGTTATTTTAATAATTTCTAGCTGCAATATTTCCAATAAAAGAAGAAACAAATATCGTGCCTCTTGTTATTTTAACCCTTATTTTTACGATCAACAAATAATCTGGTTTTTTCTCAAACAAAACACAATAAGGGAAAATGTTGGACAAAAATTCTTGTGTTACCAATTAAAAAATACATAGGTATATACACACTAGAGTGGAGAGTTAGTAAAATTAATTGATCACTGTTTTTCTACTTTTAGGTAAAATTGTTGACAATTATCCAGCCATCATGCATGAACAGTACCACAAGGCAATAAGAAACTTTGCTTAGTATAATATATTTTTGGTTGTAATGTTGTGTACAGTCGAACCTCAATTATCCAAACTCATTGGGACTAGGCAAAATAGTCTGGATAATTGAGATAATCGAAAATATAAATATTAATGAAAAAAAGAACTGATTAAATTAAGAAAGCAACATTTAACCATGAAACAACACTTTTACAAATCAACTATCCGTTGTGAATACCTGTACATGTGTGTATAACAATTAAAATAATGAAAAATGTTTTTGCATAGGCCTAAAATGTTGCTTTTGACTGCACTCTTCAATGCTGTAGATTTAAAAGGAACATTGCTATGGATCTTGATCATGACTAATAAATATTGATGACAAAATTGGGACTAGAGAAAAAGTCCAGATAATCAAGAAATCCCAATAATTGAGGTTCAACAGCGTCTGTACCACCAAAATAAGACAATATTGAAATGCAGTATTCAAAACTAAAATATTCTGTAGATAGAACAATAATTTAAAACATTGTTTTAGAATGTTTTCTCTCATCATGGTAAAACAAATGCAAATAATATCTAAAAACCTGTCTTCCAAAAATTCAATGCCATAAATGAAAAAATCCTACATTTTTTATATTTTGCCAAATCCCATACATGTCATAAGTATCACAATATTTATATATTTTGTACATGTACACATGTATTTCACCAATCAGTACCTGTGTTTTTTATACATCAATATATCCTCTTTTGTAATCTAAAAATATTAAAGATATGCCATTAAAAATTTCTTAATTTACCTTGAATTGATGCAAAACTGATCATATAATTTTTATTACTTGTTATTTTGCTGTTTTTGCGCTACAGTGCTTGTATTTTTAAGAGATTCTCATTCATGATTAAATCATCACCACTGAACACTTGTGTGGACTCCACCCTTGAATCATGTTTTGTTATTGAATGCCACAAGAAGCAAAAGCTGTCCAATGAAACCAGATTTCGCGACACCAGTTCTTTCATATCTCTAATGCAGCAAGAGCCATTCCATACCTAGTATGTTGCAAAGATGAACCATTCATCCATTTTCCAGCCCTGGTATCAAAACACTCAGTTGAATTCAAATTCCTTAGACCATTAAACCCGCCAGCAATGTAAAGGCAGTTTCCCAAGGCACTTGCTCCAGCACTGCTTTGTGGGGATTTCATTGGTCGAATGTTGTACCATCTACCCTCCCGTGGATCAAATCTCTCAGCTGTATTTAACCACGATGAGCTGTAGCCTCCAATAGCATAGATCGAACCTAGAGGAACGAAGTTACAGTAAAATATATAGTGTTTTGAAGTAAAATAACATCTCCCAACTTTAATTCTTATAACAACATTGTTTCTATCTACATGTATATTCCTCAGTACAAGAAAACTTTGCCAAAGAAACAGTGTTCTGTAAAAGCAGATGGGAAACAGGTGCAAGGTCCGGCCATGGGTGGGGAGTGGGGTTGAATTAATTCACTTGTCTGAATTTTAAATTCCTTATAATTTGAATGTCACAATCACTGCTTCATCAATATTCCCCAGTCAGAAATTGAAAGGAGATCATCAAATGTCTGTTGATTATTGTGATTTCTTGTTGGGCCATGCATATTGCTAGTAAGACAGAATTTGCCTTAGCAAGCTAGTCTGAGGTGTTATGCAAGTGAATATCCAAACTAGGGAAAATAATAATGATATCGTGTCAAGATGACAGTTTAATGTTTGGCAACCTGGAAATGGAAGGGTTGCATGGAAAAACACCCTAAGTGACATCTGATCAAGCATGATAGACTGCAAGATTCTCCTAGCAAATTGTTTTTCTCTTCCTTGGACAAAAAAGGAGAATTTGATGTTAGATGAAGAGTCACTTAGGCCTTTCTTCCACACACCACTTCAATTGACATATTTAAAATTTTACACTACCATCTTTTTGAACTGTGCCAAGATAAGCCCTTGGCTGTGACAAGGGTGCCACCGGTAGCCACTCTCCCCTCTGAGGCTCCAAGCTTTCAACTGACGTCAACCAATCATCTGCATTGCCACACTCTCCATCAAAACCACCAATGGCATACACAGTCTCTCCTAATGACACAGCACCAAGATAGCTCCGCTTTGCTCTCATTGGTGCAATAAATGTCCACCTGTCAATCACAGGGTCATACATCTCGACAGATGACAGATAGCCTGATGTTTTGCTATAGCCTCCAATAACAATGGCTTGGCCCTCCAGGACTGTCGCACCAGCACCCATGCGATCCACAAGCAATGGTGACAGCTGGCACCACTTGTTTCCTGGCCATTCGTACCGTTCTACAGAATCCAACACTTTCCAGGAAGAATGACCACCCACCACATAGATGTGATACCCAGTTGACGCCGCTGCCATGTAGGTGCGTTCTTTATTCATACAGGCCAGTGGCATTGAATCATCAAACCTCCCTGGAATATCCCAACTCCAGCTGTTCCAGCCTTGACCAAAACACTGGCAGCCACTGAGGGTGATACCATCTGACTCTCCACCAATAGTCAGTAAAATTTCACAGCCAGTTCGACATGCACGCTGCAGAATTCCAGGAAATTCACCACCATCGCGCAAATTCGAAGACTTCATAGCTTCTAGTGCTTCTAAAATAAGCTGTTGGCATTCAGAACTCGCTTGCACGATTGAATCCTCTAAGATAAGATTGCTAAGAAAATCTGGAGCAACTTTCATCAGACATGATCGCTTGAAAAGCGAACAGGCGTGCGCTTGGCGCTCCGAAGGGCAGAAGTTTAGCCATGCCCGAACTCCACTCAAAACTTCCTCTTCGTTAGAGGTGTTAAGAAATTTGCTATCTAGCAAACACTTCAATGATTCATAGGGTTGAAGTAAGAACTCTTCTTGTTTTAGAACATCTCCAAAGTGGTCAATAACGAACTGGTGAGATATCTCGAAAAGTTCATGACAGGAGAGGGTCTCTGCAAGTGCTCGGATACCCAAACAATTAGAAACATCTAATGCTTTCAGAAGAAATTTGCAGCAAGCTAGTTTTACTTTGTCGATCTGTAGAAGAGCTGAAGCATACAAAATAGACTGCACGTTAAATTCGTTGATTTCCACCCGGCCGGTGTAAGCATACTGCACGATCGATTCGATTGCTGCTGCATCGAAATCGTCAAGTACGACGCGATTTTGATTACTTTCTGCAAGCTTTCCGAGAAACATTGCTCTGAAATATGAACTAACAGCAGCCAGAAGTACTCGATGTGCTCGTATTTCCTTGTTGTCCACGCATAACAAGATGTCACAAAGAAGTCCTTGGTCTCGAAATTCAGCAAGGCACTCGAAGACGTCGTTTGAGTTCCCACGGTTAAGGTAAACAAAAGGCTTTGAAGCAGCTCGTTCCATCGTTTCTTTAGATCACAGCAGTACAGGTAAATCCACAGCAAGGATCGTGAGGGCATACGATTTATGCCTCCTTCAAGTTCAAATAAAAAAAACACCCAGAAGATCAACAAGACGATGGACAACGGAAACCTGCAAGAAACCGGTAAGCAACCGGCCGAACAGCAGAGGCAGATTTCGCGAAAAGCTTTCCTTGTAAACTAGAAGACAGCTCCCTGAAAATGTTAAATGACTGAGGCAAAGTTATAAAATATACATGTGTTGGCCGATTTCGTGCCAGCCGTCGCTTGTGCGGAGACTGTTTTCCTAGCTAACCAAGCGCAAGGTGATTCCCTTGTGTGAACCTTGAGTTGATTTCGAATGCAATAAGCTGATTGGCCGAAAATTCCTGTGTACCAGCCTCACGAACCAATCAAATCAATGGATATTTTGAGCGTTGGGTCAATCACTTCCGATATTTTAAGCTGCTGTCATTTCTTTGTTTACAATGGAACAACTGAAACAAAAGATATGGCCAAGTTCTTTTTTTACGTGTTTATGGACTGAGACGGAGTCGAGGTCCGTAAACACGCAAAAAAAGAACGAGGTCAATATCCAGCTATCTTGACGGAAAAAGCTTGGTCAAAAAAGGATTTACATGTATTATATGGGCAAAGAAATCTACTTTCTTTCGGGACATAGCGGGTCATCCCGAACGGGCACGATAGTGCCATCTTGCCGGCTCGGGTAGCCAACAAAACATAAACCAAATGGTGGCTTTTTTTAAACGGCTTGGCTTGCGAGAGACAAATCATCGTTTTTTCCTCGGAAGCGAGTACCGGCACCTAACGATATTTTTTTTTTGTTTAGTTTGAATGTAGAGATCACCTTCTCTCTATACAGTGAATATGGACCAATTTCTATTGCAGAGTAAAATATTATCACCGAAAGTGAGAGCATAACTAGCACTCGTAAAAGATAATATGTGGTCCCAGAACACTGCATGCTTGGAACATATTGCATCCCTGTCGACTAAATATGAGTGCCTTTATTTTATAATGACACGTACATCAAAATGCTCCTTAACATTTATGCAATACATCCATTGTTGTATTTCTCTCTTAACTTTCTTCCCTTTTTTTCTGCTCTCTTAAAGCGTAAGGTGAATGGTTCAAATATAAACGTTTCTCAAAGCAGATAATTTCAGGAATTATGGGGTTTATTGAATTGAACTGAGGTTCTCCTGCTGCTAAACGAATGCGGGAACCCCCCTTTTTATTTCAAATTTTAAGTTCTCTTGATATAAGCAGCCAACATGTAAAGTTTGAAAGAAAATCTACTGTGAGTTTTATTTCGATGGAATAACCTTAAAAGAGGGACGCTGTCGGCAATCGTAATCATTCACATCTCTTGTTCACACACATAAAACGATAAAAAGAGAAAGAGGAGGCTTACGGCTTTAAATCTTAGCTTGGAATAAACCGGTTGGGATGGCCGTAGAATTTCACCAACCGAACCGAACGAGATGGCGCTCTTATTTGATTTACAGAAATTGTTTGTGGCTGATGAAATTTTGGAAGATTTAAATGCTGAAGAAGGAGAAATGTAGCTCTCCCGAAATTTTCGCCGTTCCGTTCCGAACAGAAACAGGCGACCACAGCTGAGGGTAGTCTACATTTTCCGAAGGCAAATTGTTGTTCCCGGGATTTGTCTTTCAACCGAAATTTCCGGTAGGCTAAATGGTACTCACCCTGCAGGTACTCAGCTCAGTGGACTATCATTGTCAAAACCACTGAGGCCAGTGAGCTTGTTTCCTCCCTCTCTCCCTCCCCCCCCCCCCACCCCACCCCATCCCAGCAGTTGCCTTCGGAGCTGGAGGTCGTCAAAACTCTTTTCTCTTTTCTCTTACTGGATTGAATAGTGTCTATTTTCTAACAACCTTCCAACTATGTGTGGCTAGGATTAGAGAACTAAGAAAAAGCGAAAACTTGAATGAAGAAAAGTTGAATCAGAAAATAACACCTCGGCAAGGGATGGAAGGGAAGAATGAAATCGAGGGATATTGAATCGTCTTTGCGAGCAGAGGGTTTATATTTGAGAGCACGAGCAGTGATCGAACTTTAGAAAATACAGATGGCGAGCGACGAGCACTTTGTAAATTTTCCGCTTGCCGGGATCTCTATTTTATGAAAAGGAAACATTGTTTTTCGCTAGGAGGTTCAACCAATCTCAGCAGCTTACAGCCAATTAGACCTTGTTTGATGTCAAATTACGTCACGTAGCTTCACGTGTGTCAGTGGGTGGACGCTCAGTCAGATGGTGGACGCTCTGCTCCACCAAGAGGAGAGACCCTGGGAATGAGGTTGATTACAAACTGGCGCTTACAATAACAGCAGCTACGTACATGTAGATATAGTACTGTGAACTGGGCTGCATCTATGACGGGTCGAACCTGGTGGGATCCCACGTTCCCATTTCGGCGAATCGAACGAGATCTTCAGCTCTTAGCTTCTATTACGTTCAAATCGGCCAGAAAAGAGAAACAACTATCACTCTTATCACATGTCACTGGTATTTTAACACTGCTGTGGTAATTAGGAAAACTGTAAATCGAGAAACAAATATCACAAATAAAACAGAAAACATGTTAAAGCACAACTAGTGGGAGGCTGACCAGCTGGCTATTTACAAGCCCGAATAGCTCTCGCTCCGCTTTTCCCGCGGCCCAAATGCGAAAAGCCCCTCGCGCTGCCCGATTTCGTTCGGCTCGTACGGAAACAATTGCTTCAGAGGCTAAAAACGTGGAGGAAGTTGAATTTACGACCCCTGAACTCAAATCCACTTTCTAGCAAGGTAAGGATTCGGACACAGGACCCGAAATCAAAAACCAGGACCTAGCCACTAGGCCACACCGCCGCCGAGGCCACACCGCTTCCTAAACCACGCCGCTTCCTGGACCAGACCAGGCCACGCCGCCCCCTAGGCCACGCCGCCTACTAAAAGTTGAAAGGGCGACAGCGACAGTTGAAAAGGTTTGACCTAATACTAAATTCTCCCCATATTCCAAGGTGACTATACATATATACGACAACAGACACCTCTTGACGATAACTAGTAAGGAGAACTTTCAGCTTGGTCATAGAACTCAAGAATGTGAAAGAGTTAAAAACTAAAGCTTTTATTCTACGCCATAATTATCATAGTAGTTTTTGTTACAGTTTTGCCATAATTATTATAATAGTTTTTGAAATAGTTTTTAACCCAGTCATAGATTTTAATAATTCCATCTTTTAGTTAGGTTTTTATTCTTTTTAATCATATGCAATTGTAAGCGCATTGAGAATTCTAAATGCGCAATAAGAACCTTTTTATTATTATTATTATTATTATCATTATCATTATCATTATCATGTTCATTGTCACTGTCATTGTCATTGTCATTGTCATTGTCATTGTCATTGTCATTGTCATTATCATTATCATTATCATTATATTATGAATTGTGCCACATCATACTCCTTATTCCAAAATGGCGGCCAATTTATTATTCTTTTGTTTGCATGTTAATTAGCCCTCTTTGCCTCATTTTCACTTCAAAATTCTTTTGTATATTGTACATGTTGACGAGGCAAAGAGGGCTAATTACCAGGTAAACAAAAGAATAATAAACTGGCTGCCATTTTGGAATAAGGTGTATATTTTAAAGTCAACTAAAATTAACCTTAACTAGTGAGACAATCTCAGATAGTGCAGAGCGCAATTGATAGCTCTGGTACAGTAGTCCCATAAGTACTCACCCCTACTCGATTCACTTCCGGTTTGTGTCTATCTTGGTAGTCTGCTACGGCTTTTCCCCTTTGCAGTGTGTATGTTTCAAGGTTGTATTTTCATTCAAGGTCCAAACATTACGCACAAATTAATTACTACTGGTGCTTTAAGTTGATTTTCGTTCATTTTAAATTCAACAATACGCTGAAGCAGCAAACGTGACAATTTAGCTCTTCACGCCAACTTTGTAACTTGATACTTTTGTTTTCCTCGCAAAGCCATGTAATATGAAACCCCTGTTTTCTCCAAAACATACGGACGATGTCCTTGTTTTTTGGAGATAAATGAAAGAAAGTTAAATATCTGATGTAGTGATGAAGAAACGGAACAGAGACGATGTTTTACTAAAAATGCAAATTTTTACCGATGAACAAGAACTAATTTAATTATCAGATAGTCACGAAATACCACTTTCTTTTTCTGTTGCCACCTTTGTTGTTAACAATAAAACAATTCAAAATTAACACACAACGATATTGATGGCTGAGAAGCTTTTCAACGAAAAGTATTGAAGATAAACAGCGCTACTTGGCCGATATGAATGAGTCTCCTCACAGACTGATTAAATTAATTTGCGCTTTCATTAGGTGCCACGGCGTCTGCAGCAATATTTGAGCATTTTCCTGGTTTCTTTTGTTACAAATTCACAATTTGCGGAGTATTAACGCCACTAACTTGAGAACTTTTTGGTCTCTCTTACAGACACAATTAAGGCAAGAAATAAACAAGTCGCTAAGGAGAAGCAATATATTTGAACTCTGACAAGCACACTATTGTAGATTGAAAACAGCAGATGATATCTGTTGAACCGACCTGTTTGTAATTCTAAAAGCTACGCAGCCACAGTAACGTTTCACTTTTGCAATAAAAAGGGACAACTGGCGCTACCTGAAAAATAACTGCCGTCCTTGGTCACATGACACGATATATAAAATACTGCGTGTAAAGATAGTGTATAACACTAACAATGCTAGAACGCATGCGTCTTACATGTTGAGCTCTACCATAAGGAAAACCACTCAACATTTGTGCGTGATTCCGTATGCAATGTATCCTTCACCTAATATAGAGGCCACGAACCCTAACTAATCTACGCATGCGTTTAGGGCAAATTAGTTTTGTTCTAAGGAGAATGGTACCACAAGGAGAGCAAGGGGTTACCTGAAACAAATATATAGCTTTGCGATGTTCAAAGTTAAGCGACGGCGATGGAATGTGTTTTACGTAGAGTACACATGTACCTTTCCCACCCTACTCCCACTACTTCCCTGCCTCTAGACTAATTAATTAATTGAAATTAATTAATTAAACAAACATTAAAGTTTACACCTTAGCGCCATAGGGCCATAGTGCCATAGCGCCATAGTGCCATAGCGCCATAGCGCCATAGCGCCATAGCGCCTTAGTTCCTTAGCGGCAGGCAACCCCCATAACCATCCCAATAGTGCACTCTGCACTAAAAAGTACCATAAATTAAGTCTAGGAAATCGCATGTATATATGCGAGTAAAATTAAGGATTTTACACTAAGAGTGATATCTAAATATTCTTAAGTTGAAAATTGCTCCAAAAATTAGCTTGCTCTCAACCAATCAAAATAAAGTACTTATTTCAGTTATATAATAAACACTGTAATAGGCCAGTTCGTTTGCTTTATCCCGAATGAGGTACGTGATACTTGGTGACTCTTGCTCGACGACTTCGCCCATTAAACTAGCTTGCAAGGTACATGAACAAGGCTGACTATAACAAACATAATCTGAATTGATATAGGTTCGCGGATACATTAATTTTGTGCAGCAGTTTGCATGCCCAAGAATTACCTAAGTGTGACCTAATCCTTTTAATAACTTTTTTTCCAATTTTTGAAAACGCATTTTGGAGACCATGTCCCGTACTCTATGCCAACAGTGTTGTGAAATCTTTTATGTCCCCTCTAAGTGTGAAGGTTAAAAATGTAGATGTAGTATCGGAGTCAAGGCCTTCGGTTTATCGTCCCCGCCCAAAGACGCGATCATGTAACGTAAGAAAATAAGTCATTACTAATTTTCTACCGATAATAACACCGTTTCGATAACCTTGGGGGATTTTGTTTTCGTCCGTTTCAAGATTGCAGAGCTATAACCTTTTATTACAGCACATACAGTAGGAAAAAGTTCCCAATCTAACCCATGCAAGGCTCATTCCCTAACGGAAACATAACACGTCCGTAATGTGCGAGACGTGTTACTTGAAGCTCTAGCGCATAAACCATTCTAAGCTAGCCTAGTGTCTTTACAATATACAGTCGAACCTCCGGCTGCGACCACCTATCGTAAGCGACCACCTCCCCTCAGCGACCAGTTTTCCAAAATACCAAAAGTTTCCAAGTCAAATCACTATCTTTGGAACCTCATGTAAGCGACCACCTCTCATAGACGCTCGCGACCACTCTTAGAGCTAAAAGTTCGAAGTTTTCTTTGCTTTTAACCTCCCGTAAGCGATAACTTGACAGCTAAGAGGGCGGAAATTGGATAATAAGATGTTGTAGTTTATCAGAAACAAACCATGATACTCTGAAGGTTTGGAAGGTTTGTGGTGGCTGCTAAAAGTTCTTATATGGTTTAGATGGGCACTGACTCATGGGGTAAGTCTCTACATTTACCATACGCTAGTAAGACAAAATATGTTGACCCAATATGGTCTAAGCTCTCGTAAGCGACCATCTAGGTTTGACATTTTGGGTGGTCGCTTACGGGAGGATCGACTGTATAAATGTGTACGTCAAACCAACTTTGCTACAAGCTCTTCATGACCCCACTCTTCCCCGCCCCCCAGTAGTGAATGTCCTTCACTCAAAGGACCTTAACTTGAGGTCAGCGCTCACAAAAACTAGAGTGATTACTTCGAGTTACTCAAAGCCGGAAACTCTTGCTTCTTTGAAAAGTTCCCTTGGTTCTTTTCGTGTTTCTTCGTCCATTTTCCCATGATTCATTGCGAGGGTTCCTCCACTCTCACAGTAAGTCCTTCCCAGTCCACGCTCACGTCATAGAAATCAACTGTCTCGTCTGAAGGCTGGAGACATTGATCAAAACATAATTAAAATACAACGTAGAATTTATGGGAAGAAAAAATAAATAAATAAGAAACTCTTCGCACTTTCCTACCGTAGAAAAATCTACGTTGAAAGAAAAGGGAGCATCAAAACAAAAGCAAAAACGCTGCATTTAAGCTTGCGAAGAAAACACTACCTTCATTGACTTGATCACAGCTTTGACTTCATCCACCATGTTTGGTTCCTTGGTGAGAACAAAAATAAATCCACCACCACCCGCTCCGGCCATCGCTTGACCTGAAAATAAACAAACATTTGCACGGGTTTGGAAGGCATCTTTTAATGAGCCGTTCCTACTTTAGGAAATCAGTATCAGGAGGCCACAAATCATACAGCAAAAAAATATGAACCTACCGTAACTCATCGGCGCCAGTGCTTCCAGTAAGTCTTTAATTGCTTTGGGCTCAGAACCTGTAGGGAGTTAACATGAAGAATAACTGTAGAGTCATCAAAATCGCTCTTGACCTTTTCTTTCGACTACTCAGTATTCTTCAACCACAACACTGAGCGACATAAAAACTCACATCAACACAACGATAAAAAGAGAGCCCTATACAGTGTGGAGTATTAAAACAAAAGAAATGATCACAAAATGGACTTGTAACTAAAGAAAGTATCCGAAAAACCATCTGCAAATTGCGTCCACCGTTTGAACAGTTACATACACATCCATTATTGAATTACCCTCTCCTTTTCCTCTCTTCTCTACCCTTATCTACTCACGAACGGAAAGCCTGGTCGCAGGCTATGTTAGAGCATGATGCCCGGAGGCTGATAAAGAGAACTGTACGTTCACTATCACCGTACTCACCGGGTGCCATGAGGCTTTTTTGATGTCGGTAACAAGTCCAGCACGCACCAAACTTCTCGATATTTCCTGCGTGAAAGGTAAGATAAGGCCGATAATGCACAATTATTTCAAAGTAAGCTGCTTGATAAATTTCTGCTCATGGAGAAACACCCACACTTAGGGCGATTGGTCGTTAGTTTCTCTGACGTAAAGCGATATTTCCCCGCCCCTTCCACAACGACCAAACCAAGCTCGGCTCCTCTTCCTTTGCGAGCGCTCATGTCAGGCTTGTCCGCACTAAGCCTCAGCCCATGCAGTCACACTAACATTTTCGAAGTACAACACCATTCTTGCCCACACATCAAGGTAACGTACCTTCTTTTAGGGCTTTAGCAGCCTCTTCCGCGTTGTTCACCAAGTTTTTGGCGTTGTTAGTGATTTGGGAAAACCTTGCGTACCAATTCCTGACAACGTTCTGTCAAAAGAATTCAACAAAGAAGATCAAGATTCTGCAGAGTGAGTCCATTAGTTGCTATTACTCATGATCAGATTCTAATGCAATGGACGCTGGAAATATTTCGAATTCATTCGGTTCCATAACAAATACTCGATAAGAACAAGTGGATTTGGGTTTAACATGTCTTCGACTTCTACGAACTCAAAACTGGAGATCGTTGAAAAATGTTTCCCAAAAATCTGCTGGAAACAAGGTTTGGAAGTGTCAGAAGTCATTCTCTTGAAGATTGATCTTAAGATGTCTTTCTTATATATTTTGAATTTTTGTTTTCGGCCAAGCCATGGAGCTCGAGGGGACATTCTGCGATCATGCGTAAAATGTACCTTCACCCACTTCGTTCCTCACTGCTTTACCTGTAACAAGTTCTTGGCAAGCCTTGTCCTTCCCGAGTAAAAGCACACCAATCTTTTAGTCATTTCTTCCACGGTCTTCTCGCTCAACTCCAGTTTTTCCCACTCCACTTTTAAAGGCAAAGAGGCTTGGGACCGACCGATTTTAAAACCAGGTACCAGTCCCCCGACGTTGTCCTGCCACCCGCCTCCTGTAGTTAGCATCTGTTCAATGATCAGCACAGCGTGGATGAGAGACTCCATGCTTGTTGTCCGATCCGTCACGCGTAACAGCGCCATCAGGATAACTCCCGCCAAAATACTACTCGTGCCCAAGCCACTGCCTTGAGGAGCGGTTGACCATGTATGGAGCTCAAAACCTGCCTGGTACTTTCTGTTCAGTTGTTCGGATAATGTCTCGTTTGATGGCAAAGTTACAATGTCGAGTAAACAAAAGCAAGCTTTTAAGAGCGCTCCTGGGGAAAACAACCGCAGCATAATGTGTCACAGATGGTAAAAATCATATTGAGATGAAAATAATCAAATGAAATCTTACTGAGAAATGTGGCGAAGAACAGAGATTTTAATTAAATTGAGTACAAGAGAATATTTTATGAAGAAGTTTGCAAACAAATGAAACTATTCGGACAATTTATTTCTCTTTTTAATAAAATTAATGCCAGGAAAAGGATTTGTGTATGGAAATAAAATTTTCGTGAGCAGAGAGCATACCAGTCTGCGAGCAGGCTTTCCGTTCGAGGATTAGGTAGGGGGAAGGGGTGGATGAAGTAACTCTTTCTTCCTCAATCAATCAATCAATCAATCAACTTTATTTAGAGAGGGTGACACATGACAGTATAAACTGATAAGCTAGTGACCCTCTGTGCTAAAAATGTACGAGTAATTATAAAATAACTAAGTATACTAGTACTAAGTATGAACAATAAAAAGTTACAATATGTAAAAAGTTACAATAAAAAGTTACCCACTGCAGTTTCCCACTGCGCTTTGTAACCCCAAGCGGAAAGCCTACTCGCAGGCTAAGAGCAGTCACAGTTTGTTAACAGAACACGATTTGAAGCAACAGATGTAGACTGAACTGTTATGTTCATTAACCACCTTAAAGCTTAACGTCACGTGACACAATTCTAACATTTATCATTATCCAGCTTCTCCTCAAAAATAGCCACACATTGCTAACATAGAAGTTGTGAGAGTAAACCAATTGATCACCAACAGTAAGATAAAATTCTCCCAGCCAACAGTATAAAGCGTAAGAGAGCCATTATCGAGAATTTTTCCTTTTTTTCTTACCCCTTTCAACATCCACATTTTGTGCATGTTCACCGTGTTAAACGGCTCATTTTTTATCTTTCTCCACAATATCTAGTCATACCTGGAGCATTTGGTTGAGTATAGTTCTCCAAATGTATCAACTCACTGCACACAACTCGAACACTGTGCTCTCCTGAGTGGATCACAAGGACAATTTCAAGCCTACAGATTGAACAAGAGAAACATGTCCATACAAAGTTTGGACTGAGCTAAGATAAACGAGCACTTTTCCACAGGCTACCAAAAAATCCAGAATTTCCCATTTATACAGCTACCGCAAAGTTCCGAAAGTGACCAAAAAGGCAAAAAATTAAACAAAGAGTGAAATTACAACCTGGGTTGTGGAACAATCAACATTGTACGATTACCAGCCGATGTTTGGGAAATGAGCTTGCGCTCCTCTCCACGAACTCTCGAGGAGGAACGAGGACTGGACTCGCGAGAGCGGTGGAAATCGAACTTTAATGTTACTTACTCCTTTATTTTCCTGACTTGGGCTTTCGTAACTTTCTGCAAAACAAAATGCTCGTATTTTAACTGACTGGGAAAAAGATGATGTTTGAGTGCAACACATGCCCAAGACCAAACCCATTAGCAGTTCGATTTATAAAAAACCAATATGCATAAACCTCTCCTTTCATCCTCATAGACATCAAGCAAGCTGTCAAGAAAGTCGTCAGGCAATCTTTCCACCGATCCCAAAAAATGTTACTTGGTTTAGGAAGCGTGACATTGGTACAAGACGTAACGCAACCACATCACAAGGGTACCTTTAAAAGTTACGAAATTAACATCACTACCTGTCCATTGAGTTTAACGGCAACGTTTAGCACCGCTCCGCCTTGCTCGTACGTGATTGGCGGCGTGTCACTCCATCCTCCAGAAAGATCTATCCGGGCTGAAATAAAGCATCTTATAATTTAGTACAGTGTCGCCAATTGAGATTTAGTATTGGCCCTGGAGTCATCCTTAAGAGAGCTTATATCAGTTTGCAAACACATGACGGTGATTCCAAAAGTCAGCACAGAAATAAGTATTTAATTAGTGACTCAATAAAAGCGTTGCAAACCTGGTGCTTCCGTTATAACCCAGTGCCCCATGGGAACAGGATCACAATCTTCAATCCGGAAAAACTGCAAGAAAATGAGATCAAACATGTGAAGATTTGGTTTCAGAAAACCCTCTGCAGCACGCCGGTACCTAAACGTTTTCTCCTCGCCTCCTGCTTTTCTCTCCCTCGAAATCCCCCCCCCCCCCCCCTCCCCATCCGGTGAAATTTCCTTCGTGACGGTTGGTTGAGTGCTAAAAACGTTATGTGACCACGGTAAAATAACGCACCTGTCTCGCTGTCAGAACTGCCCGTCTCCTCAAGACCTGTTCAGCTCCTTCATAATGTCTCGCAGCTCGGATAAGCAAATGAGGTCTGTTGAAAGAGAATAATATTTAATCAACATCGCTGAATAAACACCATTGAATGAAAGTTCTAAAAAAGATGGATGAGCTAACGGAGTAGTTTTTCATTTGTTTTATCAGTGTCTACTTGCGTCGTACCTGTCAAGCCATTTTGATCTTTCCATGGCGAGAGCTTTGACCCCTGCTGAGATTTCTCCTTTCTACGATCACATGACAAAGTCGATTAGCAAACAGCAGCAATAAGCAAGCTTATGCCGGGCTGGATTTTAATCTTACCATAAGCACACAGTTGCGGTCCCATACCCGTCTGGGAGCAATAAGGATAAGCACAGCTAGCTGTATCTAGACATTTATTCCATTATTTTCTATTTTTTTTAGCTCCGTCTATTTTGCACTAATTGTTAGATGTTGTTTAGCGGGTTAAATAAAAGCACTCGGACTATAACAACATTTTTAGTGCTAAAACAATTGGTAAAGGTAAAGTCTGCATGCGAGCCAAGTGGCCCATCAGGCCGGAGCTTATCCCGGTTTCTGTAGCATGAAGCGACTAGGAGTATTTCTACTCCCCCCTGAATGGGATGCTAGTCCATCGCAGGGTTACCCCCAGCATTAAGTTCGCCGGTACCCATTTATACACCTGGGTGGAGAGAGGCACTGTGAGAGTAAAGTGTCCTGCCCAAGAACACAACACAATGTCCCCGGCCAGGGCTCGAACCCGGACCGCTCGATCCGGAGACGAGCGCACTAACCATGAGGCCACAGCGCCTCCCACAATTACAAAACACTAAAACAATTACGGGCAATTAATTACTAGGCCTAGCATCGAGTTCGCCTAGAGTAAGGTTTTTTTTTCCTCGATTACAAAACTCTTCAACAAAATACTTTCCAAAACAGTCTGACAGAAACTGAAGAGGAGCAAGTACACAAGCCCACGTTAGAATTACCCTGATCTTTTTTAGCCTTGAATAAATAGATGTCTCAAAGCAAGTGAAATATCAATTTTTTCTGTTGGCGAGTACGTTACTCTCGTTAACAAAGCTAACCAACAAAGCAGTGAACATACATCAAGAAGCTCAAAGGCCTGCATCCAAGATTCATTTCGGGCCGGACCACTTCTCAACCCAGCCCTCTCTCCTGCCATCGCACCTAACACGTCAGCAATACACGCCAAAGTCCGTGCAGCCACGCCTGGAGAGGTGGCGCTGGATGCAACTTAGGAAGCGAACAATCATTGACAAATGATTAATAAAAGGTGAGTTCATTTTGAAAGGGTTATAACTTGAGCTCAAGTATCCACACGAACCACTACGGGATTAAATGGGGACAAACAGTAACCAAACTGTGGAGAGGAACACTGAATCTGATGGCGATTTTAGGGTTAATTATAAATCAAGAGAAGATAACGGTTCAGTTCCAGGGATTTTCATTAATGTTTTCAGTAGGAGGGTACCTGGTTTTCACAGGCGGGCTAAACCTTATTTCAAATGAACTTTTATAACAAAAACTTTCCTCCAAACGGTCAAACCCAGGAGTAAAAATACGCATTGCCTAGAGTCTACAGTTGCATGTACCTCGATCTAAAACCTCCAAAATCTGCGACTCAAATCCTTCTTTTCCACAACTTTTGAAGAAGGGCACAAGGCAATTGCTGCTGCAATTATTAAGTGTTCCCTCCACTTCGGTCTTTCCAATCTCAAACCAAAGCTTTTTTCTCCAAGCAAACTCTGAACCCGTATCGACGGCATTCAATATATCTTTTAAAGATAATCTCAGTGAAGAACGCCACCTGAAAGAATAAATGTTCATCAGGATGACTCGGGAAGAAAACACTGCGTCTGCCTTAAATTTACCTTTCGTTTGCCTCGCGTTTGCACTGCGTTTGCCTTGCGGTTTTCTAGCGTTTGCCTCGCATTTGACTCGGGTTTGCCTCACTTTTGCCGTACGTTTGGCTAACGTTTGTCTTGCGTGTAGTAGTTCGCCCGTGTTCGAGAAACTGACATAAAATACTTTGGCCAATCAGAGGAAAGATGTCATATTCCCAGCCAATCAGATGTAAAATCAAAATCAGTTTTGCAGACTTTTGCCGAACAGCTCTTTTCACCAACACCATACAACAAAGACAACGCAATGCAGCACAAAAACACAACACCATAAAAAGAAGAAACAACAGACGAAACACAACGCAAAAGTGACTTCAACAAACCTGTTCAGTTTTTGCTGATCAGGAGTATCAGACACGTCAGTACTCGCCAGCCATAGGATGTCATCTTCACCAGCATCATCCTCCAGAACATCAAAAGGATGAACAACTGGGAACAGCTTAGCATTCCAAAGACTCCTGCGCTGTTCAGGCTGAACAAACAAACAAACAAAATATCAAGAAAACAAACAAACAACAGAAAAAGCAAGAGTAAGAATATGAGTTCAAAACTGTCATGTGGCTTTTGCTCTTAGCATGTGATAGCCTACCGTGGAAAACAGAGAAACATAAGGGAAGGGGAAGGTAAGGTCCCTAATTTTCGACCTCCCTGTTTTTCCCCTTTATTAAATCCATTTTGAAATCACTGGTTATCCTTGCAATCTGATTGGCTCTCAATGGTGCGATTTATTCACGAATCGCACTATTTTTTGCTCTAAATCGCATCTTTTTCTCAGCCATTGAGAATGGCACAGTAAAACAAAACAACCAATCAGATTTCAATATTAGTTTAAAGAAAACAATAAAATTTCAGGAAAATGAGAGGCAAAAAGCCATTGTGTGGAGAATTTAGCAACTACTATTGCCAAAACTTTGTTGTTACTGTTGTTTTTTTTTCCAAAAAAATTGACGAATGTAATTAATTACAGTTTCTAAATGACGATTATGAGCTTCCTCAGGCTGAACACCTACTTTAATGGAAGTTTCCAACTTTCAGTGTCCATTTTGACGAATATTTTGGCGATTTTTGTTCAACATCTGCTCAAAATCCGTATGAACCGAGTCCAGTAAAACATAAACAAACGAAAACCACACAACAACAAATTCAGGGCCATCTCAAGAAGTTAGATGTTTCCAGGTTTCCGGTAGTTTCAAACGAAGCAAAAAAAGAGCTCAACTCTGTCGCTGTGAATAAACATAGTCAAAATACGCCCCGCTCCACAAAACAATGAATGAATGAACGTCTTATGAAGCTGGTGCTAGTCCCGCCATCTTGGAAATATCTTGAAACAAATGGCGCCGCAAGAACTTGACAAGGTCCTGAGTATTGAGTCCTTTGCCGAGGTCACAAAAAGAAACGGAGATGATAACGAGCTGGACTCCCTTAAAATCATGCCATTAAACGGTATGAAAGAAAAACAAAACGTACCATCCACTGGGCATCGTGCACTCGAGTTTCACAACTCAAAAGAAATCCATCGCAGGATTACGCAGGATGCACCTTCAAATTCCTTCTCCAAAGACAATGAAAAGTCTCAGCCTCAACCACACAAGAAAGAAAGACCTTCCATCATTGATTCAGGCGACGAGAATTGAACTTTTATACCTGAGGTATACTATTTTCGTTCTCACTCCAAAACCGCTTGTTTCTTTGTCATGCTCGGATGAGTTTTCGTCACATGACATCATTTCGCATACTAAATGAGACGTAAAGGCGTTTCCGGTTCCGCTTTTTTTTTTTAACAAACCGGCTACTAGAACAATACACCAAAAATCTAGAAATTAAGGCGATAAAATTGTGCGATTTCAAAATGGATCTAATAAAGTGGCAATTGAACTTCATGTCGTGCAATTTTGGTCTGAAATCATACTTGTGATTTCAAATCGAACTCGCGCTGTTCGCTCGTTCGATTTTGAAATCACGCGTATGATTTCAGACCAAATTGCACTCCACTCAGTTCAATTACCATTATTAACCAGAGCGGAGACCCTGTTTATGTAGCAGGGTAGCGACTTGGTAGCACATGGACATCAAGACAGGATCCTCTTCTTGTCGGTTTTCTTCATTCCTACATGCCTCGTGTGCCTTTTCAGTGTTTTAATATTGTAAGAGAAAACTGAGATTTTGATCACTCGTAGCGGGCTGATATAGTGCTGCAAATGATTGCTTACCACCCCGATCCAGACTTCCTCTGAATTGATTCCTGTTCCTTCAAAGAATACCTTCCATGGTTTATTACAGTAGGTACTGCTTGGGGATTGACATGGCATCTGAAAAATTAACATCTTCAGTGAGCCATCTAGTTTGACAAATAATTTGTCGTCTGACAATTTATCACAATATGAACGGTAGCCATCTTCATAAACAACCTCTTACTTTGCTACAAATGAACTACTGGCAACTGCGTCAAACTAATTACATGAACAGTCAACATGTGTAATTGACACGCCCCTAATCATCACCATGGAAATGTGGAAATTCCACCTCCCTTTAGAAAGTGCAGTAAGTCAGTTTAAACTGAACTTTTCTGTAACTAGTAAGGACTAGTAGAAATAATAGTCTTACTGCATATGGGAGCTTGTTATGTCCCGTTTCGAATGGGCTTAAATTGTACAATTTCTACTTGTAGAGTCGTGGGTTAAAGAATCTCACGAGTTCAGTTTCTCGCGTAAAACGTAAGCAAATTTCGTTCATGCAAACTTTCCATTTATCTACACAAGTGTCAGCTGTTTCTGACCTGCATTTCGTCATGAACACCAAACACCACCAGAACCCTGTGAGATTTTCCTCTCAGACCTGGAAGGGACACAGTGTAAGCCAGAAGGCACAGATTCTCCACGAGACTGGTCCCTGGGAGAATACTCTGGAAATATTGAGAAAAAAAATATTGAAACAGTGAAATTACATTGCACAGAAGTACATAAAATGGATAAAAATTGCGATACACCTGTTACAAATACAATTTAACAAGGGTCATAGGTGATATAATGATGAATGGGCCAAATCTTAGCTATTTAAGAAATGATTTTTTTTTTAACTTTCCAAAATACTCACCTTGAAATCATGTGGAGCAATTCCTGTCAGCACGCATCCTGCACCAATCTTGACATTTCCCTAAAATAGACAATGCAATTCTCATTCAAAAGAACAATCGCGTTTGTTTTCTTTCGTTCTGCTATTTGGGTTGTCACGCGACGCTTTCTTCCATGTGTTGTGTGACAGCTCAGATATCAACTGCTATCAACGAAACTAGAAAAATAAACCTAAACGTGATCCAGTGTCACTGTCTTCAGAGTTGCATCACAAAGTCTCGTAAGAAGAAAGGTTTGGTGGCTTTTTTTAGATGAAATATACAATGTGCAATAAAAGCATATTGTGACAATAAGCTAGCGTGACAACAGGCCACATTTCAAGTCACATGTCCATGTAATCTAAACACTGATTGGTTAATGGAACTTCAAAACTATTCACTCAAGTACTATGTGAAGTTTGGCATACAGCACATCCCCCTATGAATGTTACATGTACAACTTGGAAAAACCTGTCCAGGATGGTACCTGTAAATGACAATGAGACACAACAGACTCCTTTCCAATGTCAATTCCGGCTTCAATAATAGAATTTACGACTACAGTAGACTGGTCCACATCTGCAGGTTTTCCTTGGTTGTTCTGTTCAAACAAAAAGCAGAAAGCAGAAAGAGGACGAACCTTACTTCACTGAATTTAGCATAAACCTTCTATTTACATTACAGAGCAGCCTCTTCATGAGCACTCTGTACT
This sequence comes from Orbicella franksi, assembly GCF_964199315.1. Taxonomy (NCBI): domain Eukaryota; kingdom Metazoa; phylum Cnidaria; class Anthozoa; order Scleractinia; family Merulinidae; genus Orbicella; species Orbicella franksi. The sequence continues at coordinate 5,936,081 of NC_138157.1, forward strand.
TTGCATCTCTGTTATCAATAATTATGAAGAAACCCCATGAAAAAAATGGGAAAAGAATTTTCAAGCTTATCTTTTTTCTTAACGCATCATTCAGTTGTTTTAAAAGAAGAAGTCTACATAATATGCTGTACATGTATCTATCAAATGATCATATTTTATCTTATGCCCCACATCCAATTACATTTTGAGTTTGCCAATAAATGTTTGATAAAGCTCTTGAACATTGATACATTTAATAATGAGTATTATCTCTTGGTGTGAGAATGATTTTTACCAGTCCCTAGAAGAGCTTTATTCATGAGTTATGACTCAACCTAGTTCCCTGAGTCTATCTTCTTTCCCCCCTCCCCCCCCCCCCCCCACTCCCACACCTTCTCTCAGTCTTGGGAAAGGGAAAAAGAGACACCCTGGGAACAAGGTTGAGTTATACCTCACAGTACAAGATGTATATGTATTTATTAACAAAATGTACCTTGCAAAAACAGACATGGGTGTGGTTGTTGTGGTCAAATTGACCATCACCAAACTTTTCAACACTTTTCAGCATTTGACTTCTGTAACATTCCGCAGATGGCTGCATGTAATCAAATTCCCCCTTTTCAATCACAACTGTTAAATAACATGAGGAAGAGAAAACAAAGATTACAACAACTGTATGGTAAGCATAAGGTTAAGTCTGCCTTAGGCAAAGTGGCCTATACAGCCAGAGTTAATCCTGTATTAATAGCATTAAGCAACTAAGAGTATTTCTAGTCCCCACTGAATGGGATACCAGACCAATGTAAGGTTACCAACCCCCCCCCCCCCCAACTTTCTCCTCCAGCATTTATTTGCAGGCACCCATTTACAGCTGTAAGTGTCTTGCTCAAGACCCCGGCCAGAGCTAGAACCCAGATTGCTAGAACTAGAGTCCAGTGCACTAACAATTAGACCACAGTGACTCAATGTAATTAATTTATTGCAAGTATTTCTAAAGTTTATTATTTTATTGTCAGAGTTAGGTTTTGGTGATGAATGAGGACAAAGCAAGAAAGTAGCTCCTGGTCGATGAGTAGTTTACTCATTCTCCACACAACTTTACTTGACGGTGTACTGAACAGTGTAACAAGAGTTTAGGAGTTGATTGACTGTACAGTACCTCCTTTTAGTGAGACACCCCTGAGAATCTTCCACAGAGAAGCCCTTGCACCTCTCATCAATGTCATCTCATCCTTTGAGCTGCACTTTGTTCCCATTCGAGTGCTGCGACCATATGAACCACTCCTTTCACCACAAACAAAGTCTGCCTCAGTGACATCCTCAGCCAGGCACAGTAGAATGTCAAAGAACAGTGACAACTAAATGTATAAAATAAAAATACAGCATGTTGTAGTCTAAATTGACTAACTGTATATCCTCAAATATACAATCAACTGTAAAAAGTTAGTGCTAGGTAGGCAGGAGGATATTACCCAAGGGGAGTGAGAGGGACAGGTGGGGAGCAGGGGCAGTCATTCAAGGGAGGCGATTTACATTTTATTTCAAATAATCCCACTATACTTGTAATGTCAACCCAAGATGACCCTTGCAGCCATCAGGGAGCAGTAATCAAGACGCATTATTCACCAGTTACAGTACTGTGGTACCCTGCCAAAATCTGTTAATTAATATCACCAACCCTGTTGTTATAAGTATCATATCAGAACAACACTATCGTTTCATACCTGTATAGGATCTGCTCCATTGTCAAGTCCATAGTAAGTGCAAGCATCAAGAGGAGCATACACATGGAAACTGAGAATTTTTTCCACTATTGAGATATTTATGTAAACCACACCACTGACCTGTTAACCAAACAATTCAGTAGCTGCTGTCATATATATGGGCACAGGAGCAAACACATAGCTGTCCGCACACCTTGCATGCATAGGACACTAGTGAACAATACTTATAGCTAGCCATAGGCCCACAGTGTGCAGCGCAAAGGTGTACCCTTGTGAAAATTTGTCTCAGCTGATCTCTGAGGATGTTTAACTAAATATTTGCACCAGGGCTAAAGCTATGTAAGTCTCTGCACATGTTACATGCCTACAATACTTGCCAACATCATAGGCATGTAATGCATACAAGCCAAATTAGTTTTACTTTTCATCATACAAAAAAAAGTAATATTTTGCATGAAAGGTGACCTTAATTTAGCTGCAGGTATTTTTGGACCAATGCTGTGCAATAAGCTTATCTTTAAGCGTCAAAAGCCTACATCTGACTTTAATCAGTAATATTTGGTTTAGAGACTGCACTCTATTGCTGCACAGATAACCGGATACTTACCAAGGGAACTTTACCATTTTGGAGGGCACAGCTCTTTAACATATCCACAGTTCCTTTAAAAGTGATGTCCTTAACTTTGCCCTTCAACATATTTAGTTGCAAGAAAAAGTAATTAATAAAAGCTGTAAACAAATTACCATATAGTTGTTTACAAGTACATACTGTACATGTAGTAGCAATGTTATATCCTGTCCCATGAAAAACTTTTACCGAGATCTCGCCAATATTGACGAGATCTCACCAAGATTGCAGAGATCTCCCCATGATGTTTGTGAGTTTCTGAATCTCAGTGAGATCACAGCAAGTCTCAGCAGCCAAAAAGTCCCTAATCTTAGCAAGTTTACTTGGCCACCAAAATTTTGAGATCTCACCGAGATCTCGACGAGAATCTAAAGCTTGATGATCAGCTATACAGTTAGACACCATGAAGCCACTGCTTTATGTCATGGCAGATCACAATCGGGTAACTGTAAACTCAAAAAATATGGACGTTCATTCAGGTGGACTTAAGAACTGACTTGTCTCACAATCCTGAAAGGACTGAGTTGCCACAAAGCAGTTTATCAAACAGATGGGGCCAGGCCTGCGGTTTCTCCCTGGATTCAATCAAGCCAATACATGATTACATGTGTAAGGCTTGATGCATGGTAATCAGATCAATTTTCTGAAGAAAAACTCAAGCAAACAACAATCAATCAAACAACATAAGTGGTGACCTCTGTAGGAGACACACGCATGTATTTTTTTTCATGAACGCTTTGTCTCGACAGATGTTACAGTACCTTGTCTCCGAGTTTCACAACCCCATGGCCCGTTGCATAGTTTATATCTCCTTGAAATAATATCATGGTGATGCCATCAGAATACTGCTTCCAATCAATTTCTGTCGATGAAAAAAACAATTATAGACATAAAATTGGTTGCAAGCCAAAAACAGTAACAATCAATATCAATGATAACATAAAATTAATATGAAGACTACAGTATTACAACAGTAAAAACGTACTTGTATCTGGAGCGACAGTAAGAATCATGTCAGTACTACAAATCCACACCCCAGGGGGAGCATTAACTGACAGCTGCAACCAACAAGATCATTCATGTCATGCAAAACTCTTCAGACCCTTTGACACCCTTAAGGGTTTTATGTAATGCTAACTATTTTTAATTAATCATTCTACACACTTTAATTAAAGGTTAACTCCTTGAACTGGCATATTTGTATGTAAACAGTAAGCTTTGAGTTACAATTATATCCTTCCCATTGGTCTGACAGTACACTATAGGCTTACATCCTCAGACATGAAACTCAGAGAAGCTATTGTTAAGTATTGTTGAACAAAGTAGTCTATAACACTACATGTATAACTCCGCAAAGCTACTTATTATTAATATTGATATCAGGGTATCAAAGTTGAAACGTCTTGATAACAATTAAGACTTTTATTGCATGCATAATATTATTATTACACATATGATACAACAGCCAGACTTTTTACTTTACAAGAAAGCTGAAACACTGTAATAATTTCAAAAGTCCAATTACCAAAGGTGATTATTAATCAATACTTTAATACACAAACAGAAGATTTAAAAGCTTACTGTGTTTGACACAAGGTCTAGCAGGAGGTCAAAGTTGGAGACCAGGCAATCACACAAATGCTCTTTTGATTCTTCTTTGTGTTTGGCTGGTAAGGTGTTGAAGAACCGTCCACAAGAACTAAATGGAAAGTCTCGACCCTGGAAAAGAAGAGAGCTTCCTGGGTATTTTAATTTTAATTACTAGAAATTGTATCAAATAAATTATTCAACATTTTATAGGTGGAAGAGGAAGGAAAGAGAAAGAGATCTCAGTCAATGAGAGTGCTTGTAAAACATGAGATTAAAATGTTGTGTTTACTTTACTATGTCTATGTACAGGAAAACAAAATATACATTAATTTTGACCCTTATGGAACAATTGAAGCCTAAAATTTTACCTTAAAAACGTTAAAAAATACAATATTTTTATTATTAAGCCATTCATGGCAACAATACCCACCATATGCATGATAAGAATGTTAGCATTGTCCAAGACACTCAGAGTTAAAGTCTGCGGTGTAAAAGAAATTAAATAATGGCATTGTTAATTAAACCAAAAACATACAGTATTAAGGACATGACCAGATCACATCTCTTGGAGTTTGTATATGTATACCTTTACATGTAGAACTGAGTAAACAAACTTAAAAGTAATGAAAATACATAAAACTATTCTTTCCTTCAGTTCACACTGGGTGCCAGTCCCAAGGAATATACATAACCACCTCAAGGTATTTGAAAATTTTAAAGGTGGAAGCCGGGTGGGTTCAAAAGCCAAATACTGCAATTTCCAAGGAGAGGCCAGCCAGGGGGAGTGGATCAAACCAAAGAAATCCTTTCTGGGAGGAGTATGTGTGTTTTCTGAGAAAAGGCATCCAGCCCCAAGGGGAAAACCCCAAATGAAAAGTTTGGGTACATATGCTCCCCCTCTCACTTAGGGTTGTAAATCACAAAATAATTCTGGTCTCTCCTAGGGTGTTCAGGACGTAATGTCACTAGTTTAAGCTATCAAGGTATCTTTTAGGGTGCATTGAAGGAAACAATAATAATAAGTAACTGCAGCTGTGATATTTTCCGGTTTAAGCTGGGCATCTTTTAGGAGTCAATTCAAATAAAGCTAGAGCATGCCCAGGTTGGTCTCCTTTAAGGGCTCAAGTCAAATTTTCCAATGAGCATCCTTCACTTTTTTACATAGAAGTCCTCCTCCTGGGTATTCTGCTAACAAGGACAGTTCCATAAAATTGTCTGTCATTTATGGCGTATTTTACCTCATAACCAGCTTTTGCACTTAGATGTTCTGCAACAACCAGTAGAGCATTTACACTGGCACCACCACTCCCTACACGAGCTTTAGGATCTTCCAAGGTTAAAAGCAATACATCTTTATCGAAGAAACCTTTACTTTGATGGATTTCAAGCTCTGATCAGAGGATGGCATAAAAATGGATTAATAAATTACATTAATCTGCATTAATTAAAAACCGATATATTCGGTCATGCCAGGCCACCTGCAGTATATACTATAAGCTTGAAAAGGTATCCGGTCGTTTCGCCAACGTCTTGTTCGCCAACGTCCTAAGTCGTTTCGCCAACGTCCCACTGGTCAATTCGCCAACGTCTAAATAAAAGTTTACCTTCACTTGTGTGTGTTGTATCAGGCTTGTATCAGACAATAAACTTAAACGAATTCAACGTAGTGTCACTAGGAATATCCAGGCTAAGCTATTTGCAAGCTGGGAAGAGTACGAGAACAACGAAAAGACTGCCACGCAACTACTCCAGACTTGTTCTCGGCTTAACGGAACAGCTCGTGCGAACTAGAACTTCTCTGTAAATAGGATGAATTGGTTTCAGATAAATATAGGTTTCAATCAGGTTTTGTAAATAGGTTTCATAGGTTTTTGTGCTTGTAAATATTTGATACTATATACTGTAATAAAATTGCTGTTGTTATTTACTTGACGTTCCATTTTATTTCTAACTCGATTATAAGGCTGGAAAATTAAAACAAACTCTGTTTGCTTTTGAAAAAGGAAAAGATATGTTAATTTACATCGTAATGTATTATCAGCGAATTGGAAGCCATCAAACTTTTGAAAGCCATCGGACTTTGGTATTCAACAGTCAATTTTCACCGTGAAAATTACCGCGATGTAGCGCCCACGAGCCGGCTTGTGAAACTATCAAAAACATGCAAATTGATCTCAAGGCAGTCAAGCGAAACAGGCGAAACAACTCGTTGGCGAAACGACCGCTGCCACAGTGATATGTGTATCCCCGCACACATATCACTAGTGATATGTGTATCCCCCGTGGGGATACACAAAACACTGATACGCGCCTGGGCATTCAACGAACAAAATGGTGACTCGGTTGCGAGGTTCCAACGAGTGTTGTAAAGAGTAGGAGAAACCAGAAATGAATTCGCGCCCAACGGAGCAGATTAGGATTTCTTGAGTTTGGTTGAGTTCCAACCGACTCAATTGTATATCTGACTAAAACTTCGAACAGCGGATACACATATCACTAATTATTTCATGGCGCAGTGATCTCAGTGTGTATCCCCTAAACACAGCCTTTAGATTGGCTATCTTAATCTACCTGAACGAAGAAAATGGCCAATTATTGCCGAAACGTGCTGGCTGCTTACTCGCGACGACGTTTATACCCAGGTTGAGGTTTGCGGAGTTTGCAACTCGAATGTCTAAATATCTAAACTGAAATTGCGTGCAGGGGATACACATATCACTAATTATTTCATGGCGCAGTGATATGTGTATCCCCATAAACACAACTGTTATAATATAGCGCATCAACGTTGTTAAAACTGCAGGCAATATTAGCACCCGACGTTTTTACACGGCTTGGGTTTACTAGAGTTTGAAACTCAATAATTCCACTAAAAATGCGTGCACGCATGCACAGGATAAAAGGGATACACATATCACTGATTATTTCATGAACTAGTGATATGTGTATCCCCATGGACACAGCTGTTATATTGGCTTTCTACCCAAGAAGAAAAATGCCCATTACATTTGCATTGTCAAAACTGGCTTGCTAGAAATATTCACACCCAGCATTTATTCATAGCTTGGGATTTCTGGAGTTTCACTGACCTCGGTTGTACACGACCGCATGCAGAGGATACACATATCACTAATTATTACATGGCGCAGTGATATGTGTATCCCCTGAAGACAGCCGTTACCTAGGCTAACTGCCGAAGAATAAACGTCGATTGTTATGAAACTTGTTAGCAATGTTCGCAGTATAGCAATGTATACAGCTTGAGACTTAACATATCTTACAAAAAGTCGAACTGAAAAGCGGGTGCAGGGGATACACAAGTGCCACTAATCATTTTATGGCGAGCGGGTCGAAGCAGTGATATGTGTTTCACTCCACGAATAATTCAGATGCAAACAAGGCGATGAACAGTGGAGAATATGCGTTACTCGATGGGTGAGAATGCACCGCGTAATTAATATCGTCCTAGAAATCCCGTGCCGTGAAACTCAAATTGAAATATATCTAGATCCATTTGGTGTTCAACTTTAAATTCATTATATCCTGCTCGCAGAAAACCAGTTAGGATCAAGAACACAATTCCAGCAGCAGATACGTATGCTTTTTCAACTACAAAAATTGAGATTTGTGTTTTAAGTCCGTTTGGGTTAGTCGTTCGTCCAGTAAGCGACCGGACGACGAGAGCGCTTTCAAGAAGGATATTGCTATTTAAAGTAGAGGGGAGGGGGGTGGGGGATACACATATCACTGGTCGCCATCTTGGAGGGGATACACATATCACTAGTGATATGTGTGCGGGGATACACATATCACTGTGACACCGCAATTCCTTGAAAACAGTCTTACTAAAAGGTCTTATTCAAACCTTGACAAAATTCAGTCGCGTCATTACTGAGAAATCATTTCTCTTAGCGACCTCTCGTATATTCGTTAACATTCCTTCTTGCTTCCCTTTATTACACCGTGGACGCTTAAATATGGATCGTTCTCCATCAAGAATGATATTTGTTCCGCAGATCAACATTTTGAAGGGCATGACCTAACTTTTACCAAATGTTTCGAAAATGTACGCTATAAAAACAGCCAGAATAAAGCAAGATTGCTAAGGCACCTGTTGATCAGAGTCTTAGTTTTAAAATTCGACAGGTCTCCCACCTGTGTAATTAAAAAAAAAACAAAAAAAGATTAAGCTTAATTTCAGAACCAGGACGTTTTAGTTGATGAACGAAAGTTCTACGTTGTTTCATAACACGAACAGTAAATAACTACATGTAATAGTCACATGAACATTCACACTACTGTATTTACCTTTCTGGAAGGTGTGAGCACTAGCTTTGTTTTGGCAAGTCAGCACTATCGCGGTCCATCGCTTTCTAGCCTTGTTGTCTACCACGTTGACCTTCGCCATTTTACAACCAAGCGTTTCCGCGCGGTGGGCTTGGGCTCGAAGCAAGTGGCCCATAGTAACGTGCTAGAGATCAAGGCTTTTTTTTTTTAACTTTTTTATTTATTTACTTACTATTGTACTCGTTTCGGTCGTTTCGCTTATTTCGGTGGCGAAACGGTGAAACGAGAGTCGAAAATATTGAAAATACGACGAACCGTTCATGAGTTTTTGAATGTCAGGTCCTGCATCCTTGACGACAGTAATATTTTTTACAAACACGCAAAACGGCGAGCGAGTCTGAAATATATCTACGCATATTATTTTTGGTATTGCCGCGAATAAATCTCATTTTTCGGTCTATATCGAAATATTACAAGTACATCAACGATTCCTAGCATTTGTTGCCTGTATTATAGACACTATACGTGAGAGATTAATTAAGTATTTTATTGTAAATAATATCGTATTTTAGCATTTTATTGTAAATAATATATTTTTAGCATTCTAATTATTTTAAGCTGAGGGCCCCAAGTTTATCAGTAACTTAAGTTACTGTCACGGGTCACCCTCATTAAATAAAGTCTTTCATTTTCAGAGATTAATGAGATGTAGGCTGTGTAGGTATATGTAGGGGATTAATGACAGGTATTGCTGTGTAGGTATATGTGAGAGATTAATGAGATGTAGGCTGTGTAGGTATATGTGAGGGATTAATGACAGGTATTGCTATGTAGGTATATGTGGGGGATTAATGACAGGTATTGCTGTGTAGGTATATGTGGGGGATTAATGACAGGTATTGCTGTGTAGGTATATGTGCGGGATTAATGAGATGTAGGCTGTGTAGGTATATGTGGGGGATTAATGACAGGTATTGCTGTGTAGGTATATGTGCGGGATTAATGAGATGTAGGCTGTGTAGGTATATGTGGGGGATTAATGACAGGTATTGCTATGTAGGTATATGTGCGGGATTAATGAGATGTAGGCTGTGTAGGTATATGTAGGGGATTAATGACAGGTATTGCTGTGTAGGTATATGTGAGAGATTAATGAGATGTAGGCTGTGTAGGTATATGTCAGGGATTAATGAGATGTAGGCTGTGTAGCTATATGTGGGGGATTAATGACAGGTATTGCTGTGTAGGTATATGTGGGGGATTAATGACAGGTATTGCTGTGTAGGTATATGTAGGGGATTAATGACAGGTATTGCTGTGTAGGTATATGTGGGAGATTAATGACAGGTATTGCTGTGTAGGTATATGTAGGGGATTAATGACAGGTATTGCTGTGTAGGTATATGTGAGAGATTAATGAGATGTAGGCTGTGTAGGTATATGTGAGGGATTAATGACAGGTATTGCTGTGTAGGTATATGCGGGGGATTAATGAGATGTAGGCTGTGTAGGTATATGTAGGGGATTAATGAGATGCAGGCTGTGTAGGTATATGTGGAACATTAATGAGATGTAGGCTGTGTAGGTATAAGTGGGCACCTGATGTGAGGGTGTGTAGGTATAATTGAGGGATTAATGAGATTTAGGCTGTGTGGGTATACGTGGGCACCTGATGAAGGCTGCGTAGGTATATGTAGGGGATTAATGAAATGCAGGCTGTGAGTGGATGTTGGGGGGATATTTATGGGGGGGCGGGTTGAGGAAGAATAGTTGATTATATATTGTATTGTTTTAAGCGAGATTAAGAGGGAAGAATAGTTGATTATATATTGTATTGTTTTAAGAGAGATTAAGAGGGAAGAATAGTTGATTATATATTGTATTGTTTTAAGAGAGATTAAGAGAGATCTGTATATTGCGGTGGAGTTAACTGGCCGCCCAACCATCCGGGTGGTGTCGCACTTATAAAGCGAAAGAACAAAAGGCTTGGCTGTGAGCCAATGAGAACGCACTGACGTCATAGCCAAACTGGACAAACGAGTTTCTGACACGGGCTGAATTTGATTATTCAAAATGGCGGACATACCTTAATTTAAGGTTATAATATGCTAATTTGCGAAACATTTTTTAAATGCACGCTTATGTTCTGTAACGGCTTTGTAATTTATGCTTTACATACAGTTATATATTAAAATACGAGTTCACCTTGTGTACCTTGAGTTGCAGCGGCCAGATTAAGCCTTGATTGCTGACGTTCGTTTAAGGTTCTCTCTGCCATCTAATATTACATGTTGCTGCGAAAGGGTAGTTCAAACTCGTCGACAACGTCCACCGTCTACGAATGCCTACGAGCGAAAACAACTTCCGGTGCCTCGCCGCCTAAAGCATCACAATTTTCAATGTTATTCCACCAGATATCATTGTCTCCGCAACATTTAGATTAGAGGTCAATTAAGTAGCGAGATCCCCGAGAACTAGAAGCTATGGAAAAAGAAATACTGTAATAATTACTTGGTTTGGAGCGGGAAAGCCCCAAGGAATCAACTCGCCATGTTCAAGGACATTATTGATGCCGATGGCCTTTAAATAAGTGTTCAAAGCCTTAAGCTATACTGAAGAAGAAGATGCACATGACTGCCGTGTAGTAATGGGGAAGATGAACAGGTATTGGATCGGCGAAGTAACGTAAACGAGATTGTTTCAGCAGGAGGGAAAAAATCCCTCCCGAAACGCTCGACAACCTAATCGCTGAATTAAAAAGAATCTTGGCAAATAGCTGCAATTTATGTGATTTTTTACGGCTTTTACACGATACTCTCATCTGCGTTCGACTGGTCTTGGAATAAAACATGAGCAAAGCACAAAGCAACCTCTTAGGATGACAGACCACAGTCGTTAAACAAGTGTATCGACCTTCCAGCATCCGAGATGCAAATATAGGGATCTTGACAATGACAACGGCGACGCTGAGGACAACGCCTTGTAAAGTTGAATTTGTCCAGGATGCCTATGGCTCTAAAACATCCTTCAGAGTAAATATGTAATGACAGCGTTCAATTCTAAATGGAAATACGAAAAATTAGCAGTTCGACTTATCGTTCGCGTTCGCGGTCATTTTGCGTTGTTGTTTTGCAGAAATGTAGAAAGGTTTACTGAACACACTTGTACAGCCTTTGTTTTGCTCATTAAACCTTTTGTTTGGTGGTGCTCATTAATGTCGCGGTTTGCTCCAGACTCCGTCCACCCTACACCGGAGGAATTTAAAACGCATACAGCTTTATTTCTACGGTTAGGCCTACACGGTCCAGACTAATCCGTCACGAAAACGGAGCTTTTCGAAAACGCTCTGCAAACCGGAGGAATTTGAAAACGCCGGCTTTGAGTTTTCGTGTGGACGGAAAATATTTTAAAACGGACCTTTTCGAACACGATAGGATCAAGAGAACCACGTGATTTTCCTGACCGAGATTTCCTCAAACAGAAATATAAAGCGAACGGTGATTGTTGCGTTTTTAAATTCCTCCGGTGTAGTGTGGACGACCGCGCCTAAGCTTCCTGGGCTCCTAATGAAGTCAATAATCAGACGGCGTTCTTCAATGAGTCCAAAGAGGAATCGTAATAACTCTTGTTATTCATTAGTAAGAGACCGTCAGTCCCCAACAACAGTTCTTTTCAGAACTACCCTCCCCCGGACGATCACACTATACGAACTATTGAGTATAAGTGATGCCAATTTTGGGCAAAGGTGATGACGTCAGAAGTGGAACAAAGGCCAACGCTCGTCACGGCCGGTTACGGCCGGCGCAGGCGTCAACGGTTCAATTTGCTATTTAATATTGGAAAACTTGTCTGAAACTTAGACTACACGTACGGTTACATTGTTGTTGTATTATTTGCCCAGCGCACGGACTGCAGACGAGGTAATGTTCAAGGACCAGTACTTCACAATAAGTAAATTATAATATATAGATTTAGGCCAGCCTAAAAGCGTAGCTCCTGGGTCGCGTTGTTCAGAGCCAAATAACCCAGGAGAAGGTAGAATTTTGATTTCAGTTTTGTAGCTTTGCGGCGCGGTTTTCTGTATATTGTTTGGCCTTCTGTTTTGAGTTTTAATAATCACTATATACACAAAACAAAGCAGCCAAAAAACATTTGTATAGAAAAAAAATTCGGTTAACTTTTAATCCTTGGTTAGCGTTAACCAGCTTCCGAACAATCCTGCCCTGTTTTCAACAAGTTAACCTGAGATGAGCCTGCGATCCAATCGAAAACCAGCACTTGGTCAACAGTCAACTTCAAAACAACACGCGACCTCGATAAGCTGTAAACTTGAGCCCGCGATATGGTCACGTGATACTGGTCAGTGGATACCTTGTTTTGACAGGTGTCAATTGATCATAACATGGATGTCCAATATCAAGGAAGTACACGGTAAACCAAGACTGCATGTCTCTATCAACTTATTATTTGGAGTATGGCGGCCATGTTGTGCGACTCCGTCGTCGTCGTCGTTGTCGTCGTCGTTGTCGTCGCCGTCGTGCGTACGCGCCCACGAGCAATACCGCTAGCCATGATGAGCATGAGAAAATCAACTCATGGGTTTCCTTTTCTCTCCTATATGAGTATGGGGCTCCACTTGGCGTCCCTTCGGGCCGCCGGAGCTCCACTATCATTATTGACCTTTCAGTGTGACTGCACCAGTTTCATGAAATAACTCATTTCATCATCATTTTATTTTATTTCCCATAATAAAATAGTGTATATAATTATTTCTACAATTTTGATAGGGCAAGGAGACCTCTGAAAAACTACCAGGCTTATACCAGATGCCACCTCAATTATTAATATAGTTATTATTCTTAACTTTGTGTGTGCAGTATGACATATTCAGATGTCGTTTCATTAAAAATGTGATCTTTTTCATGAAGCTGGGAAAGTTTGTTAAAGCAGTGATTGACATTGACAAAGAATTCCAAATTTTAGGAGTTTAAAGCTAATTAATGGCAAATGTATGCTGCAAAGCCAAAGTAAAATTTTCAATAGCTTAAGATGGTCACCAGTAGATAGTCACTCTAATGAAGTACTTTTACAAAAATCTATTTCTTATTGATTTTCCTACACCAACAGATCAAATAAACCAAAGAAAAATTGAGCAATTCACTTTCTTTCCTTTCAGGAAAATGCTTTCTCATAACATCATCAAACCAAGTCTTGAACTGTGCTTTGATTTCATCTGTGCTACTTTGCATAATGCCTTTTGACATAAAGTACTTATAGCAGCCATCATAGGTAAGCTGCCAGGAGGTTTTCATACTTGAATCCTTCTCAACGGTAAAGTGTTCTCCAACTTCTTTAAAAACCTTCCCCATGGTTTCTTCTGAGATGGTACACTTAAAGTCCTTCTCCAATGGGCGGATAAATGCAAGAACATCTTTCACCCAAGGTAGTGACTCATCTGGCATGGCCCAGATCATTCCTAAAGATCCCGCAGGTGTCAACACACGACAGATCTCCTTTACAGCATCTTGGTTTGCAAACCAATGGAAACAGTGGGCTGCCAAAACTGCATCAACACTTGAGTCTGGAAGAGCTATATTTAAAGACACACAAGGAATTTAATGATATTCATGTTTCAATGTTCTAATACATTCTATATTGAATTAGTATTTGCTTACATTAATTTCTTGCAATTTTTTGTGAATTGTCAAGCATTTAATACGAGAGCCTCTGGCTTGTATCTTGGGGACAACCTCATCCCATGGTTTGACATTAATGAATTGATTGATTGATTGATTGATCGATCAATCGATCGATCGATCGATCGATCATTTTGAGGCTGCAGGTGCAGGTGCAGGTGCAGCATCAGTTGAACATTAACATTTTAATTTTCAAGTTTATAAAACCCTGTAGATAAAAAATAATGTTCTACAGGTAGATAGTAGTCATGTAATCAAGGAATGCTTACACATTTCTTTCACTTCATCACCTTCACATACAAATTGTAGGAGAGCAGATGGTGCATGCCCCTGGGAAATTTAAACATTTATGTTTTCTGAGATAATTTTTCAACACTCTGGAATAACAATGTGATGAAATTAAGGCTTTTGAATAACAGAGTTTAACTGTCACATGGCCCCCACTCGCTCGAATCTACTTATGGTGGCGGTCACACTAGAGTGACACAAAATAACGTGCATAATTACTTTTAAGTATGGGGTCACTTCCACGACCAGTTTAGCTAGTGGCTGTAATGATCCAGCAACATGCAAAGGCTAGTTTTCACAGCACATTGGACAGCTCACTCTCAGATATCTATCAACTTTGATAGATGGCTCTGGGGCTCACTAATCGCCAACAATCAGCTAAAAGAAACCATAGGGACACTAGAATAAGTCATTAAGAGTCCATCCATTTCACAAAAACATGTTTAATCTCCAGTTCTTGTCATCGAAAGAACTAAAGGTGTATAATGGCAAACAAAACAGAGTGTTAAACTTGTTGCCAGGTCCCTATCTCTGAGGTTGGGTAAATTAACCTAAATTATGCTTTAGATACCATATAACTGAATAAATAGCCCTCTGTATAGTTTTGGTGCCATATTACATATTATTTTGTAAAAGCCACCAGTAGATAATTTTGAGGACTTATATCAAGACTAATATAAAATAATGTAAATTTAGTATGTGAAATATGGTGAAAAAAAAAAACCCAGAAAACTACCCTTCTTGCTGTTTCTTTTGTGTTTCTGTAATTTCTCTCATAAGAATAATTTTATCAATGTTAAAATTTTCCTTTCTTTCAAGCACAAAGTCCATATTATGTACTCAATTTATGTTACCCACCATACAAAGTCTTTTTCAACAGTCATGTAATGCTGTAAGGCAACAGTGGCACATCCCAACTTAGCAACACTGGCTTTCTTGTAACCTGAGCTAGAGCTGCCTCTTGTTTACTAAGTATGTCAATGATCATGTGATGATGGTACAAAATTATCCCAAGCAGTGCCAGGATGCAAAATAATGGACTCTTAGTCACAAAACCAATTGTTCTCTGCTCAGAATGTGTAAAGACAGGAGACATCAGCAATTCCCATGTTTGCTCATTTATTTGCTGTGTTATTGGTGTACGAAAAGTACAAAGATGACGATAGGCAATGCTCAGTAGATCTCTGTAGACTGGTCACCTAATCTCTGGCGAGGTCAGAGGCCACTGTCTAGGAGCCTAAGTTGTCGAAGACTTGCTTTTTCTTTGAATTGGCCCTTAATCAAACAAAACTTATCAGGCGTAACTTTTGTCTTTGTTACTGTAGGTTGTCTAGACACCGCGGAAATACGTTTTTTGACGTCACCGTAACTGGTCAGTGGTCACCACCATCAGGCTGTGCTGTCCTTCGATCGATCAGTTCTCCGAGATCAGTATTTTGGTTCGTTTTAAGGTCGAAAATATCCTTGATACTTCTCGTTATTGGTGAGTTTGACGTCCTTAAATGGGTTTTTAATACTCAAACAATGTTCCGGTAATGAATAGGGGTACAGGGGAGTCATTTTGTGTGGAGTAATGTGTAGTTTGCTGACTCGAGCCTGGATCGTGTTGCTTCAGTCGCCCTCGCCTCAGAATTGTCGAAAACAACGATGGACACGATGGGTATCCAGCAAAGCAGAAGATTGGTTCTGTATGAAGCTTTTGCAAGGATTTTGAAGACTAGTTGGATTGCAAGTGTAATTTGCATGAAGTGGTTAAGGTACATGTAAGTCGGGACCGTTTTATTCACACTCACTTTGCGCCGACATGTGGTGCTTGTTCATTTAGACTATATTTCGCAACGCGTCAAAGAAACTTTGATAAGAATTTGTCTTTAAAGACTGGCTTGATTGGCGTTTCTATCACCTTTCTGACTTTCTGCGCCTTTTGGAACAGGTGAAATAATTTTTTTGTACCTGCCGTTTGCTGTCAGAATAAAACATTTGTTCATTTCATTCACAAGATATTTCTCTATCATTAAAGATTGTTTAAGCCTACATTTATATATAATGGTGGCGTTTGCGAAGGGAGTAGAGATCGAAAATATTGTGATTTGTTGGCCGCAGCGAACGCTGGAAATACTGAAAACATTCAAGACCGCTCAATATGTTCGGTTCATAGATCATTTTTCCTCGCTTGAGGTCTTTTTTGTTTACATCGATTACATGTTGATAGTACATGGAAATTTTCAAGACCGTTTCCTTGTACATGTATGCACAGGTAACTAAATATTTTAAAATGCCCAAACACCTGAATTTGTTTACACGAAACCGCTTCCACTTATGGGATGTGGTCAAGTTTCACAACTTTGGATGCTGAAAAGACATTCAACATTTCAGAGAGGCAGTAATCAACTCTTCAATGAAACCCACTAGTTTATTTTGTTTACTCAGTCATTTGAAGCTTTTCGATTTCTATTTCCCTATCTTATATGTGCAGTGTATCAACTGATATAAATAATTGACTGTTGTTGTTTTTCCTTTCATTTAATTTAATTCAGATGAGCTTTGCTCAATCACTACAAAATAAATTATTTTTACATTGTATGTGCTTAATGAATCAGACATGTACATATCACGTGCTTTGAATCAATATGACATTAATTATGATCCCCTTAGTCATAATATTGTATTATCCTCCCTTCTGTAAGATTCTTAACTTGTAACCACTTTATTACAAGACATTATAGCACCTGATGGCAATAAATTATATAATTATATGTATTTATTTTTTTTCCTGTGATATTTGGCTAACAAGTGGGTTTGTTTATGCCACTGTGTCTCTGAATTCGCTTACTGTCGTCTACAAACCATTGGTAATATATCTTCGCTACATCCAACTCAGATACTAGACACAAAAGCATGTATTAAAGAACAGATACATTTCTTACAAATTAATATTTATTGCATTTAGTTCATCACTTAAGTTCTACAACATTGCTTTTCTCCGGTGAGAAATTTTGTGCAAAGTCTGAAGTTGTAAGTTGCAAAAACAAGTTCTGTCAATAATTGCGAATCACTTAAAATCAGGCTTTGGTACTGTAAACTGAATGGCGGAAAGCAAAGAAATTAGAAATTGTCTCAAATACACAAGTGATAAAAGAGATAAACTTGACTGAAATCTACAGACTCCTTTTTTTAGGTTTAGGGTTAAGGTTAGGCCTAAGGGACAAGGTGGGAGGTGCGGTGGCCTTGTGATTAGTGCGCTCAGCAATGGATCGAGCAGTCCGTGTTTGAGCCCTTGTCAAGGACACTGTGTTGTGTTTTTGGGCAAGACACTTTTACTCTCACGGTGCCTCACTCCACAAAGGTGTACATATGGGTACTGGTGAATATAATGCTGGGGGTAACCCTGTGATCGACTAGCATCCTATCCGGCAGGGGGTAGTAGAAATACTCCTAGTCGGTTCATGCTACAGAACCCGAGATAAGCCTGGCCTGATGGGCCACTTGGCTCTATGCAGACTTTACCTTTTACTTAGGGACAAGGTACTGCATCAAGTGGGGGAAGAGACAGCAGAGTCAGAACCTCCCACTTCCCATACCTCTATCTCTTGACTCCCACCCTTGTTCGTCCTGCTCCTGCCCCCTGTAAATTAAGAGACTCAAAACACATCTTAGTCATTTAGCTGCACACCCCTTGGGCATTTCCTTTTCCTTCGTTTTCAGCCTTGCTACTCTTACCCATGTCTTTCAAGTGAATGACCTATGACGTAACCACTGTCAAAGGGTTTCATTTTGGACCTCATTTTGAGCCCAAGGGTGAATTTTTCTTTGCCTGTCGGCCTAGAAGTCTCTAAAGACACTAAATGAAAGTCCAGTAACATTTTCAGTTCTTGTTTTTGAAAGTATTTGAAGCCTTAATGAATGACAAAAATTAGCATTTTGCATTTCTCTCCGGATTCTTGCCCCCTATTCTCCCGGGCTCCTGCCCCCTGCCTCTCCCCACCATCAACAGATGGCTGAATGTTCAGGAGAGGAGTTGCCATATGGAGAGCATTGGTCACTGTTCTCTCGGTGTTTTTACGGCACTGATGTTGTGGAAATCATCCATGGACAGTTTCTAAAAGGATTTATAACATAACTAAAGCAAAGCGCGCGCTCTGATTGGTTAATTTAGCGTCTACTATTTGCCCATGGGTGTATGCTGCTGACGTGTGTGCTGATGTTTACAAAGCAAATCTTTTGACAGACATTGTTTCCAAAGTAATGGTCGACGTTCTTTTGCCAGAAATGCGAAATTGTCTTCACAGTTGTCTGAAGATGGAACTTTGTCGAGTTACTGGTGTGCAGTCAGTTGTCATGAATAAATTTTGGCGCGCTTGTTTTCTCTTGTCATGTAAGGCTACATGAACATTTTTGTGTGATGTAGCTCAATTAAAGGACTTCTGTCGTTCCAATGTCTCAATGTTATGTTATAAAACAAATGGTAAACGCCATAGCGTGCACTATTGAGTTATGGATGCACTTGGGAGGTTTGCTAAGCACTCAAGAAGCTAGAGTCGCACTTGGCTATCGCCTCGTGCGACTCTTATGCTTCTTTCGTGCTTAGCAACCTCCCATGTGCATCCATAACTCAATAGTGCACGCTTTGGCGTTAAACATTTGTTAATTTTGCTGAGCCAAAATAGAAAAAAATGTACAATAGAAGAAGTTTTCTATTGGGAAATCCAGATAATAGTAATATGTAAACAATTAATCTTAGAAAGTTATGCAGAGTCTCAGGCTCTAAGGTAATGTGGTCAGACATTATCTGGGTGGCCTTTCAATCAGAAGATTGCTGTGTGAATACAGGGGGGATAGCCTATCTATAACTAAAAATGAAATTCATTTATTGAGTTTTAATTGGAAGTTGTTATTACCCAGATCTTATGGTAATTTCATTGTCTTGCAATAACATATGCATGTATTTTTAATTACCCTTTTAACAGCTTTGTATTCCATGTCTTCTGCCATCTTAAGATAATCAGATGTCATGTACTTCTTGTGGTTTTTTCTAATAGCTAAATAACTTTTTTTCTAAACTCTAACAGCTATGCAACTAGTTTAAAATAATTTTCACACTTTAGAGAAGCTAAAAGCAAAATACAGAACTGCAACAATTCGAAATTATGACGAGAAACAAAGAAACAATAATAAACATGAAAATTTAAAATTTTATTTTCGCCAGCCTCAAGCTTACTGAAGTACAGTATAATTAAAATTGGATATTTTATGATAAAACATACCTCGGTGAATTCTTCCCCGAGTTGAGGCCAGATTTTGAACCCTTTTTGGGATTCAGTCCTACACTTGTTACACCAACATGTCCAAGATTTATACGAAGCACTGCTTCGATTTCGGCCAACTTCGTCCATAATTTGGTGATACCGAGTGGAGACAGGATGACCGTGTTTACTTACGCGAGTGCCCCCAATCGAACAAGTGGACGAACACGAGCTTGTCTTCCCGACGAATTTGATCGAAATGCCGTTGACATACCGATTCACACGGTTCAAGCCCATCAATTCAACAAACTTGAGAAGTTGATGTCCTCATAACACCGCTACAGCAACACAAAAGCTGCTTAGTTTTAGTCTTAGCGCACATCGTAACGTAAATTGCCACTGGCTCGCCCCTTGCGAGCATGAACTTTCACGAAACAACAACAATTTCACACCGTGTGCAAGTTCAGTTTGGCTTTGGCACAATATATAATATTAACTGAGAACTATCCAACAAATGAGCGGAGTTTAAAAGCTAAGTTTACAGTGTGCGCTCTAAGTTTTGTATCTTTTTCACTGTCGACAAGACTCCCTGCGATAACACTGTAAAACTTGCAGGCATTTTGTAGTTTTGTTAAGGTGTACCGCTGACCAGCAAAATACTGTATCGCGCCCCAAAAAACGTATTTCCGCGGTGTCGGTTGTCTACTTGCTGTCTGGAATCTTACGCGGGGCAATTACACTTTTGCGCGGTTACTAATCCAGGATGGCGCTTGGAACTAGTACTGTAAACAGGGCTATTCTAAAATGGCACTGTAAACAAGATAAAATTAAACCTACCAATGTTCTCAGCGAAGCACTGCAACAACTCGACATTAGGCAAAACTCTTTGGAACTCGTGTACCATAGTATTAGTGGGATCACTCGCTATTACCCGCGCGTCGATGCCTTTCAAAACTTCCATCACAACGCGAGTAAATTTTCCCGTACCGGCGCCTAATTCAAGAATACTGAGTGGCTGCGCTCTTTGCTGTTCTAGGATGCCAAGCTTTTTCAAGAAGAACTTGACAGATTCAACACTGTAACTCGGTCGAACTTGTTCGTAGGCTGCTGAGGCTTCAAAAGCCATCGACGCCAGCGTAGCTCGGCCTTCAACACTGTCCTCCATGAGCCGAAAACATAAACAGGCCCAGGCCGTTAGCGGCCAAATAATTTCAGGAATGGAATGGCACGGCACTCCATCCAAAGGATGATGGAATGGCATGACACTGACGACTAATGAACAGAATTGAAGACGTTTTGACATGTACATTCAAGATTTCACATGAAAAATTAATTTGCAGCATTGATCTGACACAATGAATAGTGATTGATTCAAAAAGGAATTTAAAAGTTGCTCTCTGTTTCCTGGGATTGATTTTAAAATCCATGTTTCAACAAGTTTAAGTAGCCTTCTTCAGGACTTAAGTAAATAAAAGTCACGATTAAACTTGCTGATATGTTGATTATGATATCAATTTAAGAACCTCAGGAGAACCCAAAAAGACAGAGAGCAACATTTAATTTAAAATGAGAGACTGGAAAGTCTCTTAGTACGGCTGATCAAATTTTTTATTATTATTTTATAATTTATTTTTTTCTTTGATAAGTTACTAGTCCTGCAGGTTCGCTATAAATCAGAATAATTTTCTGAATTTATTAATTGGCTACTTATTTTGAATTTTAGTTTTGTTGTTATTTCTATTCTCAATGGTCACTTCTGAAAATGCACGTTGAAACATACCAAAAATTACGTTAAAAGAATATGTTTTCCAACAATGTGTTTCATCATAATATTTATCATCACACTTTGCATACTATTTCTTTTTAAATTCGCAAAGATTTAGAATAGGCAATAGCAAAACTATTTTTAACTGTCATGAAATGCCGGAATTAAACAGTCAGCTGAGAGTGGATGGGGGGAAGAGCGAAGACTGAAAGATGGGGAAGGGGACAGGAGAGACTGATTTTTTTTGGGGGGGGAGGGGATTGTTTTTTGCCATGATTAGCCTTGGAGTCACTCTGCCACAACTCAAGAGTGATTTTACAGGTTTACTTACTTTCATAGAGCTGAGATTAGTCAATGAGGTAGGCTCCTTCATCAGGTGATCAGAAACGAAAAAGTAAGATATGTGACTTACAAGGTAGTTTTACTTGCATCACTCCATTTAAATTCCATTTGTAAATAACGTAACTGCTGTAAATGACTGACTTGAAATTTGTGTGGCAAGCACTAGAAATGTTTCTGTAGGAGTTCCCTTCACTTTAATGTAAAATCAATTCAACGACCAAGGTCACCCAGGAAAATTCAAAATCAATGGTGAGCTTGAGTGATTAAAAAACAACAAAATTTTCACCAATTTCTTGTTTCTTTTCTGATGGGGACTCCCAAACAGAAAGGACAGGGGTTCTAAGGGGTACCACGATCCTGCTTTGAGGGCATGCTTTGAATTTTTTTTCACCCCTAAGAAGTACCAATTCTAAAACAGAACATTATCTCCTGTTATTTTTCTCCCCACTCTATATCCTACAAGGTACCTCAAAAAGCTCCCGCTGCGGACCTTTTAAGGCTGAACACCGTAAGAGATACCAAAACTGCTTTTCTTGACTCCTAAAAGGTACGACGAGGGTCCCCGTCCTTTTTACATGGGAGTCCCCCTTGCGAATTGCGGTCGTTTCGCCAACGACTCGTTCGCCAACGTCCTAAGTCGTTTCGCCAACGTCCTACTGATCAATTCGCCAACGTCAGATATCCAGTACTAACGAAAAAAAAAGCTGCTTATTGATGTTTGGAATGCAATCCTGATCCTTGAGTGATCCTAGGGTCAAGAAGTTTAAGAAATTTAAGTCTGAACGAAAATCAAAAATTTTTAAATCTGACTGTTTGGGTAGCAAAAATCGAACATTTTTATGTTTCATCGTTAATATAGCGTGTTTTCACATGACGCAATCACGGCAGCCAGGAACAAAGAAACGGCGGCCATTTTGGTGTCCCAAACCATTCCTGTGGAAGTCGAACTCTTTCCTTATGTACATTTTCCTTTGGTTCAATAAATTTGCATAGCTGTTGGTCACCGCGTGAGTGAAAACGCACTATCCAGGTCTCGCAAAATTGTGGGTTTGTGGGCTGTATATCACCTCCCATGCCAGGACCGTTAGTTCTTTCGTCGAGCACAATGGTTTTTTGAATGAATAAAGGAACTACGTCACCGTTTGCGCATCTTGAAAAGTTTAGCCTAAATTTTTCAAATTCGTCCTTTGTCATCCGCGCTAATCTTCTCCATCTTTAACCATCCTTGTTCCTTATGTGTTTTTCTATCTTAGTTGACCATTATATATTTATACGATTCCTTCAGTTTAAAGGCAATTTTGTCCGTGGCCAAAATAACTAGAAACGCCGTGACGGAGCTTCTTTAAATTTTCAATTGATGACCATTGAATCTTGTTAATTTGCATGAGTTACCTTCTGAAAAATCCTCTACTATCTTTAAAGGCCACTACTAACATGAATACTGAATGTATTCATATGCATGTAAGGTAGTCATAAAAAAAAGTAATAAAAAAGGAATTATTTAAAATGCGAATACCCTCTTTTCCTGTATTACAGCTTTCACTTCGTCTGCCATGTTAGGTTCCTTAGTGAGAAGCACAACAAAGCCTCCACCTCCAGCTCCGGTGAGGGTTTGTCCTGTAATTATACAACAGGCGCACATAACGTAAACACAGTAATGAAACTTCTGAACGAGAAGCTACAGGGCCGAAGTGAGACGAAAATTCTTCCTGAGGCAATATTACTTTTAGCCTCTTACTGATCCCGGAATATATGAACAGCTGTACAATTTTTCCCGAAACAAGTGCCTTGGGTCACCTTTTACTACTTTCCTGAACAATCAATATTTACAGTACGTGCACTAGTCTGTGTTGGAAACATTAAGAGCGTAATCACGCATTATACGGACAATGATCGTCGTGGAATGGTGTTCTACAGATGAAAGGTGCCCGTTAGAAAACGATATGAACAATTAGTAAAACATGGCAAAGATGAACATAGATTGCCGCATCGACAACAGTAAATGGTCGTTTTTCGTCCCTATATTGATATTTTTTTCCTCTTTCCCGTTATCATCATCATCAAAAAGTTGCTTGCCGGTGGCTGAAAATAACTGAACCTTTCACAAACAAAAGGGTGTAACCAAAAAATGGTTTCCATAGAAGCCGTCTGCAAAGGTAAACCTGACATATATTCACCGCTAAAAGCTCTAAATGAAAGCTTTAGGTAAACATTACGATTGCTTTCAAAAGTCCAGCACAGTCACCACTTTTGATAGCCTCATGATGTCACAACATAGCGCCAGTACAGAATTCGGAAAATTATCTTAGAGGAGTCTCTCTAGCTATTCGTGTAAACGGCTTACACCCATCGTAGGTATCAAAGAATCTCCTCCATTATTTACTCACCTAATGTTAAGGGCTCAAGCACCTTCATCATATATCGAATTGCCCCTGGTTCAGTTCCTATAGTTGTCCAGAACGTGAAAAATACGCTTCAATTACTGCGGCAGAGTAAAGGTTAATAGAGCTTAAAAACTGACCCAATAAGTTGTGTATTTTTTCAGTTCTACCTACCAGGAGCCATAGTGCATTTCTGTCTTCGATAACAGTTCATGCACGCACCAATTTTCTCAATGTTTCCTGAAGAAGAAGGCAATGTTTTCACCATAAGAATAAGGTATCCCAATTTATCTAGAGAACGGTCTGTGTCTCCACTGTACTGACCGTCTGTGCATTACCTACTAAGATTGCGGCTAAGTGTGGCTGAAGCAAAGTTCCGCCTCTTGGAATTAATGAACCCATCTTTTCGTCCCACCCATTTCTCTTACTGGAGGCATGAAAGGACTCCTTTAACTACGACCCCTGCCCCCCTCCCCAATCCTCTCACTCTTTACAGATTTAAGCCCCATCCCCTTCCAAACTTCAGAACTTTACTGATATTCAAAGCAAAGGTTTTTCATTGTACGACCATGCAGTTGTTCAAACGGTACTCGAACTACTGTTATACTAGTAATTGTTGGAGAGCCCATGTTTAGATTAATTAGGTATTCTTGCAAGGTACCTTCGTTCAAAGCTTTAGCAGCCTCCTCTGCATTGCTTAACAAGTTATCAGTAGAAAGTGAAGACAAATATCCGATATTTCTGTATTTTGCCTTCATCTTCGGGAAATAGATATGTCATTCGTACACTGAAGAAACCTCAGAAGACTGAATCAAGCGCAACGTCGCCAACTTCGTCTCTCGTTAATAAACCTTAAAACTGCTTGTTCGCGAAGAATTTGGCTTAACGTATCATAGTATGATAGTATGTCAACAGCCTAATTATTTTGTTGTTGTGAGAAGGTTTGCAAGCTCTAAGTCAAAATCAGTCAATAAAATCGGTACCTTTCCTCGAAATTGACAGCCTTCTAGCAAATCCAGTAGGTCCCGCACGTATAAAAAGCTTGGCCATATTAACATTTACGAAACGTTTACTATAAAGAACAGTTTGAAGTTTTACCTTACTGAAAAGCGTGTGTACTCTTCTTGTTCTGGCAAATCAGCACAATCGCCGTCCAGGAAGTCTTTCTTCCTCTTCCTTTCATGGCTCAGTCAGAGTGTTCACGATCCAACTGAATCAGCCAGCAGCTAAATAGAGTGTTTCAATCAGCTTTTTGAGATGTGATATGAATAAATTAGGTAATATATTTTTTGCGATTACAATAAATTCAAATAACACAACGAGACGGCAATATTCAGATCGACCTGATGGTGTTGTGTTTTTGACAATAGGTGAAAAAAGTTTCCGATCGAAGCCAGCCTGGTTCCTAGGGACGACCAAAGTAAGGCTATAAATATAAATAGGGGGTAATTCAAGAGAATGTCGAATTTCAACATGTTTAACAGTTTAAATTTAACTCATTGTGAATTAATCGTGCTTTGGAAACAGAAAACTAGCATTCGTATGACTTTTTATTGCTATGACCCTGGTCCAAGAGGTTTTCTTTCTTTTATGGACGTTCGTGCCCATTGTTTCTGCGAACGAATTTCCTGTCGCCACGTCACGCCACGTTAAAGGATGAAATATTTTAAAACAATTATTCCGCGAATGCACGTTTGATATGAGATGGCACATAGCCAACGAGGCGCGTAGCACTGAGTTGTCTGTTATCATCTCATATCCAACAAGCGCGAGTGGAATAATTTTTCTATTAAAAACGCCCCCAAAATATAGAAAACTAGACTAGACGTGCTCTGATTGGTCAAAAATCCATGTTTTATGAGAGTGCAAAACATAGAAAAAGCGTGTTTTATTGTTTTTCGCCACATTACCTATAGTCATCATTTTTGTTGGAGATGGCGAAAAACATTTTCTTTGAAGAAATTTGTGATGGAGTTCTCTGCAAAGCAGCAGAAAGTTTTGAAGACGAGGTTGAGGAGGGGGTCTACCTGAATTTAAGTGAAGTTTTGGGAAGTTTAAAGAGAGATTAAAAGGAAAAGAAAAGTTTTGGAACACCACCAGACAGTTGAACGCCCCCCCGAAAGGGCACCGCAGGTTGGTGGACAGGTGTACATCTGCCAATTTTTAACTTCAAATTCTAATTTTAAAACAACATCAAATCTTCAAAATTTCCTATTTCCATAAATATTACTATAATCCTTTGAGAAAAACTATTTACACCCAAATATACCCAAAAATCACCAAAAAATTTACAAAACAGCCCAAAACGTAGATATGTGGGACAAGCAGAGAGATTTTTGACTGCTTAAAACGTGAACAATATATTTTCGTTAAAACCATAATACGGCCTTCATGTTAACCCCCGCCTTAAGAAAAAGATTTTAA
Organism: Orbicella franksi; assembly: GCF_964199315.1. Classification (NCBI taxonomy): domain Eukaryota; kingdom Metazoa; phylum Cnidaria; class Anthozoa; order Scleractinia; family Merulinidae; genus Orbicella; species Orbicella franksi. The sequence goes on from NC_138157.1 coordinate 5,962,428, forward strand.
GGTAATTAATTCAAGCTGTAGCTACTGTCAAGCTAACAGATGTGAAGAAAAACTGCGTGGGAGTGTGCGACCCGCTTCCCAAAGCCCTTGCCCTATTTATGACCAAAATCTGCGATTTTCCCCACCCTATTTATGACCTGACCAAAAATTTGATATCCTATTTATGGCCGTTGCGGCCTGCACTGTTGCTCTAAACATAATTTATGAAGGCTCTTGTTGACGGTCTTATCGTTAATGATGAAAAAGTAGCTTCTTCTAAAAAAACATCAAGACCAGAGTGCAAAACCATACCCTATTTCTGACCAAAATGGCCAAAATGGAGACCCTATTTATGACCAACTGAAAGCGGCTGAAAAACCATACCCTTTCGGGCCGCATATGCCTACTAAGTATAGCCCATATAAGGGAGTACCCCCCGGACACTCCGGACATTTGAGAACAGTCGAGAAATGTAAAAGAGCACGAGCCGGAGGCGAGTGTGTTTTCTACATTTCCCTCGTGTTATTAAATGCCCGTCGTGTTTTATCACAGTGTAATACACAGATTAGGCTTTTTTATTTGTTAATTAAAAATAAAAACGGCGGTCATCGTACTTTAATTTCTGGAAAAAGTTGATCTTTACCTCACTGCATGGCAAGTTTTGAAAAATATCTTTTACGTGGCAACAATTTGGCCGCGATTGTCCTTGAGCGATCGAGGAATGCTTAAGGAGCGCGAGGAATTAAGAAAACCTCTGGTACCGTAGGGCTCTCCCGCTCGTCGCCTCGCGCAGGGGCAGATCCAAAAGAGTCAGAAAGAGGGGACTAAATAAATTGTAGCGGAGCGCATAGCACCCCCACCCCCACCTCCCTCCGATGAAAAATTCACTTTTCGTGTGGAAATGCTGCTTATAGAAGGGTTAATTTTGTGACCAAAAAGTCAAAGGGGAAGGGGGGGGGGCACAGCCACCTCGCCTCCCACCCCTAAATCCGTCTCTGGCCTCGCTATTCATTTTCGCCATTTTCGCCAGGTCATGATAAATGGTCTAGATCCAAATTTTGTGAGTCTTTTATTACAGCCTCGATGTTGATAACACCGCGTTATTAATCCATATGGATTTATGAAAAGTTTTGCGACCATAATCTAAAATTGGAAAGACCACAAGGACAAAACCCTGAGCACACCGGATCCTTCGCCAACTTAGCCTTCCACGCAGACGCTTTTAGGGCTCGTCACTTGTGGGGGAGGAACTAACGCGTGACCAGCCCTAAGAACGTCTGCGTGTGAGGCCATCGCCGACTTGGATCAGAGAAATATTTCATGAATTAAAAGAGATGGGCTGATTCGTAAGGCAGAGAAACATACATATGGAAACACAAAAAGGCGAAAGTAAAAATGTTGGACTCATCAGACAAAGTAAAATTAGGTAACAAAAACGTACCCGACATTTCGGTTTGGAAATCAAACCATTCTACTTCCGACTGAGTCGGACTTTTTAACATTGTTAGAGATTTTAGTTTGTATCAATCCATGGTTTTGGTTTCACCCTTTGTCTCCTTACTGACTCACAGATCACTCTTTCCGTCTACTTTACGATTCCAATAATGGTAGTTTTCAATGAAAAACTGGCTTTAGGCTGGAAACTGAAAGCTATAGTTTTTATTAAATTCTTAACCCGAGAATTTAATCACAGGCTACAAAGCATTAGCACTTTAATAAAGTTTCTATCTCACCCGATCTATCTAGAGAAACATAAGATGATTTGTAATCCTGGTTACTCCTCCATTTTTAATCCGTCTAGTACTGTTCGCGTTCACTATGGTGATTACAACACTCAGCCGTTTAATGATGTGAAACAACCACAGTTATCAGGTTTTATTTAGATTGCCAATACGCACATTGTGATTTTTTAGTAACACGATTAAGAATACCGACTGCACAATATGTTGCCGACGAGGATAAGGTTTTGTATATCAACAAAAACCGTAGCTCGGATGATCACATTGAAAGTATAGGAAAGAAAGGCTTGGTATTTTTTTAAACGAATCCAAGTTACCTGCAAAACAAGGGCTTTGCTTCGTGTATTGTCAGTAACTACCATCATCATTCTATGCACAAACTATTTTAATTACTATCTACCGATCGTGCGAATTCCTTTAAAGACACCTCTTTCCTCTGTCGATAGTTCATCACTAGAACGGTTTCTGTCCTCGTGTGTGCTGCACAAGGACCGATATAAAAGACCGCAATATACACAGCTAAGCAAAGGCTCGTAAAGAAAGGCAGTACAATGATTATTCCTCGGTATGCTGACACCAGTACACAACCCCCAAATTTCCCTCATAATACGAACTCCTACATAATACAGACAATCAGTTCCAGTCCCTTGGTGTCCGTGGCTCGACTGTACTAATGCTGATTTTCTTACTGGGATCTAGTATCTTTTGAGAGGAACAAGCTGAACCACGTCTGCTTATTTTCTTAGGGCGCTTTCTATTTGTTGGAATAACCGGTTGGGATGGCCGTTGAATAGTGATAAGGGTTTCTTCAAATCAGCAAACCAACCGAACGAGATGGCGCTAACCGTTTACAATTTGATCTCCAGTTATGGTTTGTAGACGAGAAACTGGAAATTCAAGAATTCAGTAAATCGTAATTAGGAATTTCCCGTCTTTCCGTTCCGAACGGAAGAAAGAAGTACCTCTGGAGGTAGTCTATAATTCCAGAGCGGATTTTCCGAAAATTACTGTTCTTTTTACTTTCAATCGAAATTTCCGGGTTTTGGCCAGGGAAAACGTCGAGTCCTATCAGTAGGGAGGGTTGGGGAAGTTGGACTACATCCATAGACCCTGATAATTAACGCACAATGCAATTAAAATATTTGAGCCTTGGTAAAGCCTGAATGGCGTCCATGCAATGAAATATCTTGAAATTCGATCGCACTCCCATAGTTACGTGTTTCATAAGCGGCTTATGATCTGAGTACAACCCACCGGAAACTGTGGGCTTCCTTCACGTACCAGGAAAAGAGGTACACTCTTCCCTAAAATTTGAAGCCACCTGCCAAAACGAAAACACTAAAGATGCTCTTCCAGGGAAACAGCTCCTGAAAATGTAATAGCATTCTGCAGGATCCTTGCATCACACTTCGGTTTGGGACTGTTTCCTTTTAAGATCATTACCATTTTCTTCGCGCGACTTTGAATTTGTGGGGGTATTTGCCGCCGGGTTAATATCCCTTGCAAAATATCGACAGCAAGGGATCATCCGCAGTAAAGAAGCACGAAACCTGTCATTCATTGCAGTATAAACAATGGGGTTGTAGATGACTGAGGCCTTGGCTAGCAAATCCGGGACTTCGGCCTCGCCAGGGGTCAACGTGTTAGTACCCCGGATGGTGGCGATGATGCTCACAAAGCAATATGGAGACCAGCTCAAGACGAAGGCGGCAATCGCCATGGCAATCATACGCAGGAGTTTGATTTGGGATTTTCTCCGGCTGGCCTGAAGTGAAGCGTTCTCGGTCGTGGGTTGCTGTGTCCGAATAAAGCTGCAACGAAATGAGACGCGTTAAACTCGTTACTCTCCATTTCTAAACTACACTAGGAGGCCGGGTTGTTCAAAAGCCGGTTAACGCGCGCTAACCCAGGATTAAAAGTTATCCGAAGTATTAATTTTTACTTTGCTAGGTTTTGTGTACTTTGAGATTATTCCGACTGGAACTGAAGGACAAACATTAGAAAAAGAAAACCTCACGGTAAAGTTAAAAAAGTGAAACAAAATTCTTGCTAATCCTAGGTTTAAGCTTAATCGGGCTTTGAACTATTCGGCCATGATAGCTATTTTTTAAATACGTTTACGGGATCAAAATAAACTGCTGTTTACTTTCCACAAGGTGCACGTTCGACTGCAAATAAACACCGTGAAATAAATTCCATTGGCTAAATACGTTCAAATTAAAGGTGGGTGAGATATGAAATGTAGCTTCCAAACGTTCAAGCCAGTTGCTCCCCCGGCGCTTATCTCTAGTTTCCCTGACGTGAATTGCCTAGGGGTATTCTTCCCGGCCTATTCCCTATGGATAGAATGCTAGTCTATCAACCTGAATGTGGTAAACAACTGTCAGAGAAAAGTTTCTTGTCCAAGGACACAACGAAATGAACCCGGCCAGGACTCGCACCAACAGCGATCAGTCCGGACTTCAGGGCGCTAACTATTAGCTCACCGCACCTAATACCCTCAGGATCCTGTTCTGTAGAAACTGATATTTTCCTTGTTCAATGTAAAAACAAAACTTAGAAAACCAAAACGAGCAGAATTGACGTCTGTCCAGCCTTTGATTGCCGTCGAGCGGTTTGGTTTGGGAAAGGCCCCGACAAAACACCAAACATGGATCAAGGATCCTGCTCATTTATATCTTAGACTTAAATTAGTTGCAACAAGAGATAATCTCTTGGTTGCAAACATTATGACCACCACTCAGTACCCAGGAAAAAAGATCGTTAATTTCTTTCCTACCCCACAGCCATAACTCCCTAGGCTTGTTCACTAGTCACTGTTCGGGGAAGGAGCCGCTCCCCTCCCCGAAGACTCCTCTCGGGGGGACCGTAGACTGGACTCGAGAGAGCGGCGGAAATGGGTCTAATAATTCCCGGTCACCTTTAGAAGCAGTCCTTCCTTTCTCCCTCCCCGGGTACGTAATCGCTTACCTGTAAATCCGATGGTAACAAAATGTAACGACGCTCAGCGGAAATACAAAGCCAACAAAAACCAACATGGCGTTGTAAGCCACTCCAGCCTTTGTTTCAGGTACCCAGTTTGGACAGCAGCTGACTCCAGAGGCGCCTGGGACGAACTCGTTCCAACCCACTAACGGTGGAATCATGGCCATTATTCCGTACAACCACGTGAAGACGATCATAGCCGCCATTTTGTTTCTTGGAATTTTTTTCCTGTTGCCGAGCCTCTTAAATGAGGAGTACATCACAACGCTCATCATAGTCAAATTAGCAATGGATGCGATTCCCACCGACCCGTTGATAAATCCTGACCACACACACGTGCTGCTAATTTCAAGCCCAGTTGAGGAGATGTTTGCGGCAACTACTACGGGATAACCAAACACGATGATAATAATATCAGCCACCGCGAGGTTGATCATGAGTGGAGTGATATTTTTCTTTCTGTGTTCTCGGTATCGTAAGATAATTATCGTCAGAACATTGCCGACAAAACCAACTGCCAAGATTATGGTCATGACCACAATATATGCTATGAATGCCGGATCATCATGCTGAAGTCTCGGCCTTTCATTGATGTTCGATGTCTGGGTCGTGGTCTGCGGTTCTATTGACGCATTATCCATGTTTTAACTTTATGCTTGTGATTTGAGCTTGGCTTCTAAAGTTTGACGCTCAGCTAATACTTGTTAGGCATGCGCTCTGTGAAAAGAAAAAATGCACATATCATTGTGTTTTGGTTTTGAAAGATATCCAGCACCTGCTTTAGAGTTCGTGGTAATATTCTTTTCCCACAGTGCTATGTTTCATTCTTTCACTGGATGTCCCCATAAAATGTTTTTACTTTTCCCATCTCACGATCAACTCAACATTTTTAGACAAAGTAAGAAAAAACCACAGTGTTTCTGATTCATTATCTGCTGCCATTTTTCCGGTGTTCCCAAGTTTAAAATTTTTCATACACATCGTCAAATGCCTCTTGCATCTATATTAGGCCTCATAACGACCTTTTAGAGCGATAGCGGCACCGCTTTAAAAATTAATTATTTCCAAATGGGACTGGGATATAGTCGTTATACTTGTTAATTATGTTGTGTAGGGAACTGTCCAAATTATTAGTAAATTTGGACGTTATCCAAATTAAAATTAATTTTGAAAGTTTGCAAAAATGACAAATACTTTTTGCAAGTGCTTATTTGGGATTTTAGGCCCGTAAATTTATTAATAAGTAGAATAATTCTAGTTATGCGAATGCTGCAATCTAACAGGCGCAGGCTGATGAGCTCTCCCGGTACACTATGCGTGCGTATACAAAACTGCAAATTTCAAAAGACAATTCAGTCCGCGCGATTTCTCGCAAATAAAAGTTTAATACTACATAGATAAATAATTGGAAATACTCATTTAACAGAAATTTCAGGAAGAATTACTTATACTAAAACAATTAGATTAAGTTCGCTTTCAATTCCTATGAGGTGATAGTTGATTCGGCCTTCGGCCTCATCAAACATCATCTCATTAGTGCAAATCATTTTATTTTAATCAGACGATTAAAATTGGAGTCACCGGGTCCCTTTTTTTAATTTAAGTGTATAAGTAATCTAATTAAGGGTCACCAAAATGGCCATACCATGTTCACCAATGATTGGCCAATTTAAAACACCATTGGTCGTATTATAAAATCAATTTAAAAAAGCTAGAGTTCAAGCTTTCATTTTTCTTAGTGAAGAAGTGCCGAAAAATGTGAGCACCTTAAGCTATTGAGAGCGCCCGCTGTATCAGCAGCACTTTATTCCAAAAGCGTTCATTCTGTAATATTCAGTTGAAAAAGAAAAAGCTATAAAAAGGTCTCACATATCAACATTACTACAACAAATGATCAACGTCGGCTTATCTCTTTTAAGTCGGTAAACATCTGCATCCTCACAATCTAAATAATGCAAAGCTCGAGTGACAATTAGCAAAAACCAAATCACAGCGGCCTGCTACTAACAATCACAAAGCCTCTCTCAAACGCAATTAACTGCAGACATCAATTCTCAAGGAAAAAACAGCTTGACGCATTAAAAAAACTTTTAAGAAATACTTTGCGAGTGATCGCGTCAATTCAGAAAGTGCTAATTTTTATTTTAAATTAATGAGATATGATTTTGGTGAAGTATCGAATTATCCAATACATCTTCCACAACAACTTGAAACAGAGAAATGTCTTTGAACTTTCTTCATTAGCTATTTTCCAAATTTCGTTTCAACATCAGATAAATCTTAGGTTAGTGTTTGCTAAGGGTAAAATTAGCTTTGTTTCTTGTTGACTAAAATATACATTCATGCAAGGTTATTATTCTAAAGAGCTTAGGGTCAGAGGCGAGAGTTTGTCTCTCGCAAATGTAAATGTGTTTTTCAGTTCACTTGACGATAGATATATTTTGTTGTCCGTGCAGGAAACGGTGCCTATGGATTTAATCTGAAAACGTAGGAGAGTTTTAACAAGAGCGAGAGTTAAAGCTGTTTTCTGCAGTCATGGACTCTATACGGTTATTGGTATGTCCCTGTATATCAACTATTCATATATATATATAAATTATATATAATTAGTAACGGTAAACCGACAACGTTATATAGATCACTGCTCAACGGAGTATTCCTGTACTTACCTGAGACTTCTTTTCTCTGACAAACGAACAATTGTCTTAATTCTCTCGCCAGCTTTCGGTGGACAACCTTTACTCCACATTGACGCGATAGCTAATTTGAGTGTTGTCTAAATTGGCCCCAACAGGTCTGCGTAATCTCTCGGTTTTTGAAAGGAAATGTTCACTCAATCAATATGCGATTTCGATTTTGATAACAGGTCATAAAAAACACTCCATACGTGACAGCACTCATTTTCGCTGGAGCTAATCACTAAAACAAGCTACTGTTAATTTATTACCGAAACGTTTATCGTGGTTAAAGAAAAGTCTTTCAAAGTGTTTCTTTGATAATGAAGCGTTAAATATGTATCGAAAACAGGAAGGATATGGAAGGAAACCGACTTAAATTACATGTCTTTCAAAAACCACGTAGCGCTAATTAATTTGCAGCACGTCGCATTCTTAACGCGAATTATGTCACAAATAACTGCGTCGATAACCCCGAATGCCCTGGGTGAACATCTTGACGCATTATGAAAGAGATGTTGCGGCTTGAGAAATTAGCCTTTTCTGGCGCTTTTAGCCGGAAATCCAGCGGAAAAAGTCTTATCAAGAGATGAGAGAGGCTGATATTTGACCAGTGAGTGTGAGGCAGGAGAAACTGATGCTGATGCGACTGATATCTACCTTAAAATATTCAAGATATTTTACACGATAGCGAGAAGATCAAAAGTTAAGGGTCATGAAAAGCTTTTAAAATCAATTTTTACCGAGAAGAGCATTTGCAATTGTTACTCCAACAGGTTTTCTTGAAGTATACAAAAGCAGAAACCGACACAACGTAAATTGGTTTTTTGAAGGTGTACAATATTTCGGCTGGCCAAACCAGCCTTCTTCAGGTGCAATGAGAATTTTACATTGGGACCTACTACAGCCGCAGAACATTTCCTGTCTTCTCCAAACCACACTGCTAACGACATGCAATCAACCCCCATCGAAAAAATCTTTTCCAACCGAGACTCTATCCGTAAGGCCAGGGAAGCTTTTTTAATTCAAAAAAGGCAGAACAATTGATCCTGATGGTCTGAACATCCGTGAAGAAACATATTAATCGGTTTCCTTTTATTATGTTCTTTTATTATGTTATTTTATTTTACCGTGTGCTTATCTTTAATTTACACTGTCAATTAGTTTTACGTATTTCCGGTATTACGAAAACATGCTACATAAAACACGTCCCAATGTAAAATTTTCATTGTGCCTGAAGAAGGCTGGTTTGGCCAGCCGAAATATAGTACACCTTCAAAAAATCATTCTACGTTGTGTCGGTTTTTGCTTTTGTATTCTTCATTTTATATGTGAAGCGGATTAGATCACTATTGATCCAACGTATACCAGCAGGATCATCGTTCCGGTTGCTTTCTTGAACATTCTATTTCTTGAAGTGAAAAAATGTTTCCTTGGACTGAAAATCAAAACAATAATAATGATAATAATAATAATAATAATAATAATAATAATAATAATAATAATAATAATAATACTAATACTAATTGCTGTCGAGCGTTAGCGAGACAGCACACTATTCTTCTCTGTAGGGCGCAAAATCCAAAATTTTCTCGGATGTAAGACTCGAAGCCTGCGCAGTAGAGTATTATCCGGGACCATTAAAACGACAATCACGCGCACATCACATGGCTGTCATATCATCCGGGATCCACGCGTGAGATTACTTTGCACGTGAGAAATCCTCGCACGCTGTCAGACGCTTTCGACTTTCGAATCTTTCGTACGCTGTCAGTTGTTTGACCAACAACAAGTTTTACCTGTCTGTCTTTCACCAGCAGCTGGTGAAACTGTTCGATGCTTCGCAGCAAAAAATGCACGCTGCCCTCACAGAAGATGACCTAACTGACATTCTTCTCGAGATGCATGATTTAAACATTACTTTAAACCTAGCTGACAATAAATTGCTTCATATAAATTAGATATGAGGACTATAACAACAGAAAACAGGTTCCTTCAATCTTAAAAAACTGTTTTCTTCCAATGTACTATGAAGATGTAGAAAACTTACTGCCAATAATGATTTTTATTTGCATTTTTTCATTTATCTAATTAAATTTAAAATTCATTATAAAGTTAACATCTAAAAAACGTCACCCACTGGATACTGATTGATTATATTTCATACAGATATAGGAAGAAATTTTAATCCTGCTTACTACTGATTTACTAAGTATCTTTGCCAAAACCTTTTTGTCAAGAATTTATTGTTCAAAGTAGACATATTTTTATAGTTACTGTTATTGTTACCCGCTGAATATTGGTTGATTATATTTCATACAGATATAGGAAAAAATTTTAATCCTGCTTACTACTGATTTACTAAGTATCTTTGCCAAAACCCTTTTGCAAAGAATTCATTGTTCAAGTTAGACATATTTTTATAGTTACTGTTATTGTTCACATTGAAAAGGAATTACTCCAATCAAGAATATTTTGTATCAAGTTTATGGCATATAACATTATTTTCTAACTCGTTGTTCAAGTTACAGTTCCAAATGAAACCAGTTTAAATGTGTAAATGAAAAACAAATTTTAATACATACTTGAAGTTAGAAACTTTGGTATCTTGTCAAGATACACATTGTATAAGGATGAATTTTCCAACAAATGAGTATCGTTGTCATTTATCATTCCCAACATCTATCAAATTAATGACTTATCAAATCAACAATAAAAAATAATTTCCCCTCACCTTTTAGAACAGCACCTCTATTTTGCTACTACCTACATTTTCAACCACTTTCCCCACCCCACAAACAACAAAGCATTTTCAGCAATTTCCCAATATGGGTCAAACAACTCCGTAAGCCTAACGATTGGGCCATTTTTCTAAAACACCACTTGCTGTAGTAATGATTACAAATCATCCAGCGAGGGCCTACTCTGAACACCCCTACCCTCCAAAGATAAAAAAATTTCCAGACCTGTTGACTGTTCAGTTCAGTTCCCACCGTTTTATCGACCTTCGATAGCACTTACTTTCGTAATGAAATTCCTAGTAATAATAATAATAATAATAATAGTAATAATAATAAATAATAGTAATTATTATACATTGAACTCACTATCTCTTTTCTGATTGGCCGAAAGCATATAGTGAATTTTCGAAATCAGCGCCTGTGACGTCATCTAGCTGCAGATTAAAAATAATCATGTCAAGGACACTCAAGGTCACGGGTAATCATGTCATGCATGACCGCAGTGCATGATTTCTAAGGGTAATCATGTCAAATTCGCGCGCGCTTTGTGTTGCTTGCCGCCAGTGAAGAAGCAAAAACATCACTTCCATTTTTTTTGTCGTTCGATGTAAAAAAAAAACCAAACAAACAAACAAACAATTATTAGATTCGGTTTCTGTGATATCCAGAATAATCAAGGTCTCGGTAAGTGTTATCAGCCGCAGCCTTCGGCCTCGCTAATAACCCCAACCTCGACAATGATTATCCTGGATATCACAAAAACCTCATCCAATAATTGCTTATAATCAGAACAAAGCAAAAAGAAAAAAGTAAACGTTTGAAGTTGTCATTCAGTAGCGTGTTGGGTGATTACATGGACGACTTGACCGATGAGCCCTCTAGCTACTGTATTCCTTAAATTCTAAGCTCTCGATGATCTGCAGCATTGTCAAGGAAATGCAGAGAAAATACTCTATTGTGCGTGATATAAAACGCAGTGTAGGTGAAACGAATAATTAGAATATATAATAAGGACAACGAGTTTTACAAATGTGACGTTGGTGGCAGACACGCAATAACATGTAAAATTGCTAATAAGTGGTGGCGAGGACAAAAGATCTAAGCAGTCTTGTTTAAAATAAAAGGCCTCTGAGCTCAGTACATTCTTTCCGGAAATTAAGTTCAGGCTTGTTCTTCCGGATATAAAACGCCTCGAATAATCGTAAGTAAACCCCCTCATTGTCCTTATTTCATCAGATTCTAATTGTTCGTGTCACCTACACTGCTTTTTACATCACGCACAGTGGAATATTTTCTTTACATTTCCTGACAATGTCATAGATCGGCGAAAGTTTGGAATAAAAAGAATTACAGTAGCTCAAGGCCTCAATCGAATCGTCTATTTAATCATCACTTAGATGTTTAAATGGATACAGAAAGAAACATCAAAATTCTTTCGCCAATTAGAAAAGGGCGTAGGCAATCCCGATTGAAAAGACATTTAGCTGCATGACCCGAAGCGCGGGAAAACCTGTGTGAAGGAGTCGTGATTGGTTTTGGTTTTACTTCCACTGATTAGCTGACAAGGTGGCATGAATTTTTTAAGCCAATCGAGTAGCGTTGTAACGCAAAACCAAAGCAAATCTGAATTACTTTCAACGTTCAAGTGAAAACCGCTCTAATTAGTCGTTTTCAAGGCGATAAGGGCGTTGTATGAGTATGCGAGCTCACACACATGAAACATCTCGCCTTCCGCCGATACGCGCAATGGTGCAAATAAATACGTCATAACTTTATTTTGCCAAAGAATTATTTCACATGTTCTTACCATTATTGGTAGAAAGTTTTAATGTTCTAGTAGAAAAAAAAATGGTTCTAGGAAATGCTTATAAGATATAATCTGTAATAAATATTTGAGAATTAAACCACGCGACCCCCAGTTGAAGGTTCTGAGTCGTCAGTGGAGTTTTTACCACTGACGTGATGAAACTCTTCAGAGTTCTTGACTTGAAATTGAGTGCACACCGAACAAGCAAAGTCCGCGGCGAGGTATCGCCCATTACTCTGACATTTATCGATAAGAATTCTACACATCAAGTAAATGGTCAATTTTCTATGTAAGAAAGCAGCTGACAAAACAGAACTGATAATATCGTGAGTCTAATAAATAACTTTCTAACGTACGTAAAAGGCCTCCAATAGCCTTGATCCTAGGATGTTCAGTTGCAAAAGAATCAGCTACAAGAAAAATCTCACTTATACTGAAAAATCCCAATTAAAAAGTTAAAAAAATAGCCCGAGACATAAATTGTGATGATAACTTGTCACTGTAAAGTAGCATTTTATAAAAAGGTCGTTCAAAAAAGTGCTCGATTTATCTTTAATAACATCTAACTTTGAGTCCTTTACTGCAACCTCACTTTGTGAGCCATTTCTTTACTATAGTCATCTTACAACTGAATCATAAATGTTGTTGTGGTAAGCCACAACGACATGTAATTTGTAACTTGACTACTAAACCACGTAGCCGGCTGGGCAACTATTGCCGGAAGCGTTTTGAAAAAGGAAAACGCACCACAATCACTACCCTTGGAGAAATATGATAAAATAGATCAAACATTTAAGTATTTTAAGTACTACAAGGAGCACTTGTAAAAGGATAATTATAGAAGGTTAGTTATAATGATTATTACAGCAGCTTATTAACGTCAAATGCTTTGAAAATTAAGGATTTAAGCAAAATCGACACCGATTAACGTCCGAGTTATATAGCCTAGGAAACATGTGAAACCACGAATTTAGACTCATGCAAACTTCCAGTTACCATCAGCAGAAAAACGGCTGTTCCTAATCAAAAAAATAAAAACTTTTTCGTTTTCGGAAACACAATTAACTCGAGACATGAATTGACAAATTGAAGATAACTTCGCCGCACCAAAGACACTTTTAAGTTGAAAGTGGTAAATCTTGTTCAGAAAGTACTAGTAAACAATCATAATTGTGGGTCTCAAATCATGCTAAACATTATCATCTTTCCTACTAAATTTCGAAAGAGAATTACGATTTGCAAACTGAGAAATATTTTCATTAATTTTATTCAAAAATGAATTATTTTTCACCGGGTAAATCTTAGTTCACCATTTGTTTTGGTATCATATCTGAAACTAGCTTTGCGCCTTGTTGAATCGATATATATACATGTGGATTGACTTTATGTTAAGAGCGTGGGTTAGAGGCGATATTTAAAAAAAAAAAAATTTTGAAGTCAGTAAATATGGTACACGCTCTGGAAAACACGCTACAGTTTAAACGTTTTCCTCTGAGTCAGTTTGCCTTGTCTAATAGAGCATGAAAATAATTAAAAAGTGTATCTCAATGATACATTCTACTAGGTTGTTTGTTTCTCTTAATGGTTTTCTCAAGACATTTTGCATAAGGGCAAGGAAAAAATGCATAGATCAGCACATCACAATAATCGTGTACCTACCCACGTCTTCTTTTCTCCGAAAAACCGAATACGAACGAGCAAATAGTTAAATGTTTTTGATTTTTCCCAAGCTGCTACATATTTGCATGTTGTTTTCCAGGTATACTGATGATGTGATGCATATTTAACATCTATCTGTTGCAAATACGCGATTCTGATTGGATAGTAGGTCATGAGGAAAAAGAAAAAGATAATAGGTCATAAAAAACAGGTTGGACTTTTTCGCTAAAATTTAATGCCGACACAAGCTGTGCCAAGTGAAAGACCACCGAGGCGTTAAATTTTTTGGGTCAATAAACACGGCTTTCGAAGTATTTCTTCAATTTTGAAACGAAAGATATATACTGATATCAGAAAAGATAAGCGGGGTAGCCCGTGTATCTTTCACGAGTATTTAATTGCGTCAAAGAATTACTTAGCACGTTTTCCACGGATTCCTTTTGTTAGAAATTATAAACTAGTAATTTTAAAAATCGTATCTTGTTGTGGAAATCCACAACAACTGAGATGTAATATGTAATTTGAATTTCTTGGAAGTGATTTGACAGAGGAAAACTCACCGCGGCTTCCTTTGTTCTTCCTTGAAACAGGATCAGAAGAATTAAATGGCTGCTGTGAGTTCTTCCGGACAGCTTTAAAAGCAGACAAGCTTCCCTCCCACTCTCTTAAAGCTGTTAATGGAAAAAGCCTTACGTAAACCTCGTCTCGACGAAAATCTTTCGATTTTTATATATGCTGCCTATTAGTTACCTTTTCTCTCCTGCAAATTAATCCTGTGTGTAGTTCTAGACCAATTAAGCCATTCATTTTAATATTTCGTTTCTGCCAGATCTGGTATCTAGTCGATGTATCTAAAAGCGTCTTTTAAAAATTAATAAACCTTTTTTTTTTTATTTTCTAACAATGACAACCTGCTACCGGTGTTATTTCTTAAAGAAACTCAGTTTTTTTTTTCAATTCCAATGTTGTGTAATTATATATTCAGAATGATTTGCTTGAAAGCTCGCAAGTTGCTTCATGAAATATACATTTCAATATACTGATACATTATTACGTGACAGAATTAAAATCAAGAAGATTGCAGTTGTCTTAGAAATCAAAAGGAGTGAAATTGCCATTGTGATTTTGTTCCATCGTAAAATCAAGTTTCTAGAGTTGAGTTTCGTTTGGTCATATTTATTTCTTTGCAATCACGCGAAAGGCATCCCAATGGAATGTACAAATTCTTAAAAAATGATTCTTCAACGTGTATGTAAGTTCATGATAGCGAGGACTCAGCGAAGATGGGTAGCTAATTCCTTTAGAACAATAAGAACATACTTATTTAATAGGCGCAATAGGAAATGTAGGAAAACTTCCTTAATTTCTTTCACAAACACTCGATTCAGCAAGGAACAATTAATTTACAAGATCTCGGGGTTTCTTAATTTTAATTTTGTTTTGAGTGTTTTGCTGTTGGTATGCACAGTTCAAATGCACGTATTCGGTCTGATTCATAAAAACAGTTTATTTCTGTTTCTAAATACCACAAAAACACATCGTAAAAATAAAACTGAGACGCACAGAGCAAAAAAAAAAACTATGCATCTTTGTTAGAAGCCATTGTTTTTAGTTCAATTAATGCGGATTATCATAAAAATCATTTAGTGGTCAATTTAACTTCAAAATCGGATTCCCGTTGCGAAGTTTCATGTATATATGCACAAAAACATCTTTATATCAGTCTTTTAAGCGCAACACAGAGTAACCATACAATCCAGTGAATACAATAATAATTAGCCATAAGATAAATACAGTAAGTTTTCGGCTAAAACAACCGACAATACTCAATATTTTAATATAATGCAAGAGGATATGAGTGTCAAACATTTGGTGAATCAACTTGAGATTGCCTCACTACTGCGTGCAAGCTGTACTTCCAATTTGTCTGGTTCGTAGGCGTTACTGATTTTCTACAAAATCCTCCCTGAACGGATGCAATGTCGCTTTAAACGATCATTAATAGCGCTATTAATCAATGTCAAATTTGATCAAGTATCAGTGGACAGGAAAAGCATTGTATTGGCACCGCTTTGCCGACATCGCTGTTTCCGTAACATAGTGAAAGTGTTGTTAGCCCAGTGCGAACCCCCTATCTTGGAGGGCCAGAGTGTCAGCTTCGTCAGGCTCCTGTCCCAAAGTCACTGACCTTAGCGCCGACGGGGCTACAGGGCAGTAAGTAATTAAGTAAGTTTGCTGACATACGTTTGTATCCAGGAATTCATCGTCCAGTCATAACCTCCGTTGTACGATTCTTTTCCTATATTACACAACATCTTGGCAACAATTACAAATTAACATTATAATACTTGGAGAGGAAGCCAAATCAGCCCTAGCTGGTTTGCGTCCTCTTTCCTGATCAAATTTGAATTTGGAAATGTTGCTTTTCAGGAGGGAGCAAAACACGAGTACATGGAGAAAAACCCTCGAAGAAGGCGAGAACCAACAACAAATTCAACCCAAATATGACGCCGGGACGGCATGCGAACACGGGCCACATTGGTGGGAGGCGAGTGCTCTCACCACAGCGCAACCCTGCTCCCCAGAAATATACGTGCCACAGAATTGTACGTGATGGTTTTGTCACAGTTAAATAATAAAACTGTTCCGTTAAGTTTGGCTTAGGCACACTTTACCCCTGGCTCTTTCCGGCAACTGTGTTTTGTCTTAGGTAATTTGGCTTTGTCTAGCTTTTGTCTCATACTACAATGACTGCGGCATTTGAGGAAAAAAGACATTAATAGTAGCTCAAACGATGAATAGGACTGTCAATATCCACTGGAAAAGTGTCAAGAAATATATAAACTGCCCTATCTGATGGACATAAGCTTATCCAATGGATAGAGTTGTAAATCATCCTAGCTTTGAAAAACGTTAACATGGGGACTGTTGTATCAATTACATTCGACTAGTCTAAAATGAATTTCCCTTTTTACCGTATTTATTCGAGTACCAGTTAAAAACTTCAGAATTCAAATATACATAGAAGATTTACTTGCCGTCTTAAGATAGATTAATATATTGTAGAGAACGTGGAATAAAACATATCTATTCACCACTATTTTTGTTGACATCCAATAGAAATACAGTGTCAAACCTATTCAACATTTGTCTATTTTACATTTTGCCTTCAGACATCACGAATGAATGCAAACTTGCAATTATCTTTAAAGCCTTTAAAAATTAAAAAGAAACTATTTACACGGCCTATATTTAACTGAGTTTAAAGTCTTCAAATTTGCTATCGGTGTTATTTTCTAATTTGTTATAGGTCCGATAAAGAGCTTGCTGATTAATAGCTATATTTCTTGAGTTCATGTAGACTTTTCTGTTTACATTAAGAGAACAGGTAAAGAATTGTTTCGTAACCGATTTCATATTTTCTTTCAAACATTACGCCCTAAGGCTAAACTTGTATTTAACTATGTAGACCAAAAAACGAAAAAGAAGTATAAATATAATCCGCATAGCCCTTAAACCGAATGGCAGGTGAGATTTGCTATCAGTCAGTTATCGCCCCTACTTTTTAATTTTGCTTTAATTCCACATTGATAGCTTCCCATCTTCCCGATATGTCTAACCAGCAAACTCCGCTTTTATAAGCATTTTTATAAGCTTATAAATGCATTGCGTGAATAAAATGGCGAATATAACAGCTCCTGAACAATACGAGAACTTTGGGCTTAGAAAATATCCGCTTGATACCGATGCAACCAAACATTAACTGTAAATTAATGAGTTACCTGAAGTCCCAATCACAGAACGAACAATGACTGAATTGTGAAACTCTGTTTCATAGTGTACGGACACGTAGCGATCTGATGGGTTCCACAAATCTGAAAACAAGGCGGTACGTTTTTTTCGCTGGCTTGAGAACCTGCAGTGCTTAAAAAGGAAAGGATCGAGTTCTCACAAATGACGCCGAGCCTGTCAAGGGTTGGCGGATACTCAAAGAAAAGGCGAGCCAATGAAATGCTAAGTAGTTGCAGCGGTTCGGATGTAAGCCATCTGCTTTTAGGATGAGTCAGTCTACGTGTTTTATTCATTTCAAGAAACTTTGAAATGAGAATGGTTGATTTACATAGTTTTTTATTCAATTTCATGACGACTTATCAAAAAGATAATGAAATGAAACCCACTCCGAGACATGCTAAACAAGACATTCGAGCAAATGAATATTATTTCTTGATTAATTCGAAAAAAATGGAAAATCTATTCCAGAACTCTCCATTGTGTTGACGATTTAAAGACAAACATAGACGTATAGACAGCTTTTTCCACATACACACACAAAAAAACAATCGAATTAATGGCATTAAAGGCAAAAAATGGTTTCTTCGACAAGGCCTGTCAGAGGTTACTTTTTCAGACCAAGCTGTGGGAGTATAGTTCAAAGAAAACCCACGAAATTAGGACAAGAATAAAGTGCATGAAAAATGCACTATAAAGTTTTGTAACGGATATATGAACAGCATGATAAGAAGTATTGCAAATGAACCGTGGCGCTCTGTGTGGCCATGTTTTTACAAAATGACTGGTTTTTTTTTTTTTTTTTCATTTAATTTTTATGCTGATTTGTAGGATTCATACAAAGAAACGATACCGTTTAGTTGTTTTTCTTTTAGTTAAACGTGTTAAAACGGTATGATAATTAATCATTTTCGATGTAAATACTGCATTTAATTAATCCGCGTAGGTGTGAAGCGAAAATAGATTTCCTTCCATTCAAAGTTAGCGAAAAAACGTGGTCAGGGATAGCTCGGCAGAAAACATGATATTGAATTTTAGCTGTAGAGATGCAGTTTTGTTCATCTCAAGCAATATCAAAGTGAAACTATACCAGCTGCTTTAAGGCTTTTCAAATCAGAGTACTTTATAGGTTTTCGACGTTAACATTTGTTTCTATGCACGGGAAGAAAATTTCAGTCGAGAAAGAGGACTTGGATAACTTAAACATATCCCGCGAGCTGATAGAAAAATATTGCAGGTAGACATGTATATACTTGGGAAAGAAAATAGGAAAATAAAGAAAAAACCGGCCGACGTAGACAACAAAACAATACATTTTAAAATAAACCGTTGTCTGGCACACAATTTGAGGAGACGATTCCAAAACGATCGAGCCACGTGATGAATCGATGAAAATCGATCATCGATTAGCTAATGAACGAATCAATATTAATCAATGGCATTAGTTGATTTATATCGATTAATAGCAGTGATGGAGTTATTTTTAGACATGGTACCCAGTTATGCCCCGGATAATGATAGAAAGTGTCTCATAGGAAGTTTCATATACTCTCTTTCCTTGTGTACGGCGACCGCGCCTGCAGTACATGTACGAGCGACGGTCGAAACCGAACTGTCCTACCGAAACGACACATAACAATGCTTAAGTTACTTTGTCCTCTTCTAATACTTAAGTCGTGAATTCTGGGTTCATTTGTTCAAAATAACATAACTGTTATCCTGCCTGACGACACTCGATGAACCACTAGCGAGTTGCTGGACGCGGACGACCCATTTTTGGCACCAAATAAAAAACCTTGGGGACAGAAAATGTTTTTTATTTTTCACTTTTTCTAATCTTATATGGGTTTTGGAGTAATAAATCCCAAAAATTTTAAGAACCTATTTAGAATATACCCAAGGCCGAGATTTTGTTGAGACATGTTTGTATTTTGTCAGCTTCTCATGCGGTTGGGAACAGCCTGGCCTACAAATGCCCATGTTTATGATCCATCAAATATTTTAGCGCGCGCGCGATTGGTTTCAACGTGTCATGTGACTGAATATTCCCCAGCTAAAACTGGGGAATATCCGAGTGATATTCCCCAATTTTCAAAACCGCGCGTGTTGTGAAAAATATTTGAAGGATAGTAAACACAAAAGCCTCCATTTGACGCGAAAATATGCTCGGATATTTGTCCTTGGACATTATCTGCTCCTCAAAGCGAACAGATAATGTCCGCGGACTAATATCCGAGCATATTTCCGCACCAAATGGAGGCTACTGTTTATATATACACGCAATGCCATTTCGCTGCGGCGAATCGTCACTGTAGGCAAACGCAACAAATTTACTAGTAATTAACTACTTTCATATTCCATCTGCAAGGGCCAGTTCAGACGCCAAACTCAGTTTCATGAGCCGAACTTAGCTTGAATTTTGACCGACCCAAATCATCAAAAGTACGCCGTATGAACTTAATTCGCCGAACTTAATTTAAGTTGAACCAAAACACATCGAAAAGTCAGCAGTTCACAGGCAAAGTGTAAAACTCCTTGTAAAACACATTATAATATTTTATGCATTAGGTTACTGAGGCACATGAAAAGTTTGACGTCTGAATCAAAATCGTTCCAAAGCTGGAATTCCCGGCTGAGCCATTCGGGAGGAACGACTGTGCCGTTCCAAATTCAAGAAACGTTTCTTAACTGATTCACAGTCGATCTTTTCGTATACTTAATTCAACGTATTGGGCTGGGCTCATGAAAAGTTGGGCGTCTAAACTGGGACCAAGAGGCCTTCACTCGGTGTCTGACCTGTTGAACCAAATCATCAACATTCGATCAATCGAGTTTCAGCGTATCTCTTCGAACCTGACAGCGTTTGGGTTCGATTGGGATTACCCTCACAAAACCTTCGGAGCAATTGGACGTTCGGTTGAACTCGATAAGGGTCGATCTTCGAAGTGGGACTGCATTTGATTGAGGATGCAAAACCGCTTGGACTGACCAAGTGAACAAAATCTGCACCAGAGGATTTGCTATCTGCGGACCCCTCCGGAATTTCAAAAACTGATAGTGTTCTTTTAATTTAACTTAAGAAATTATGAGGGATTACCATGAAAATAGTGTGTACATGAGAGATTAAATCTTAACGACGCGAACGAACTTAAGCAAAGAGTGGGTCTGATTTTGCCACGTGTCCAGCCATTGAGCCAGCAAATTTTCTTTTTTAATTAGCCAGTCACGGCGCAAGATGTTGGTTAATGGTCACGCCTCCTTGAACAGGTTGGAGAATAATTCTACGTTTGTGATTTGGAACGCAACTTAAAGAGTCCTTAATAAATGAAACTGAGTTTTCTCGGCATGTAGTCCTGTATTTCCTAAACAACCGGAATGACTGAACTAGTACAGACAGTACATGCTACTCAGAAAGCCTTTTCATTAGGGTCAACCAATGGATCTGTTTCTTTAAAATTGAGTTCCCCGGCGGAAGTTGTGCTTGCTGGAAAACCCACGCCCTCTGTAAGCTAAGCTTAAACTGCAAAATGGGTTTCCTGCAACGCTGAGTGGAATGCGCGCGTTCGATTGCTATAATATAAGCTATTACTTTTCCGAGGGAACTACAGCGGCTTTGTGAAGTTTCCTTCCCACCCCTGAGAACACACCTCCTACACCCCTTATCGAACGTTTGTTTATACCCTGCACCGACACCCAACCGCACGGCCCAATTTGTAGGTGTAGTGCGTTGTAGTAAATGTGACCGTTACATGTCTGTTGGCTGGTAGATTTCGTCAGGGATCTTGGTGGGAAAAGAGAAGTTCAAACTTTTTTCTCATTGGAATAAGGAACAAATATAAATTTGCCAGCAGGTAGAAAATTGTTTTAGAAATGCTTAGTTGTTGTTATTTCGCCAGTGGCCATAATAATTTCCGATAAATCTGCTAGATGGGCTCCTTGTGCGCTCCTGTTTAATTGATAGAGTTGTAATAGCATCACAACTTTTAAAACGCTGATCACGATCGATGCGAACACATCAAACATCAAGATCCAACAACGCGACCAACCAAACGTGAGTTCAAAATTAATAGCTCAAGCAACGACGACGGCGACTCCGAGGACAGCGCCTAGAAAAGACTGAAGTTGTATTTTACCTTCGAATTTCGCAATTGAGCAAATCTGTTCAGTGCGCCTATATTAGCTTTACAACTTGCTCAGGCTAAACATGTAATGCCAGCGTTAAATTTCAAATGAAAATACAAAAAATTAGTCGCTGTCGTTCGCGTTCTCAAAAATACGCAGAACTTAGTCATTTCACGTTGTTGCTGTGCAGAGGATGATTAAGAAATGTACAAAGATTTATAACGCACGTGCACAGCCATTGTAGTACTCATTAAACCTTTTGTTTGGTGGTGTTCTCGTTGCTTTTGTCGTTGCTGTCGTGGTTTGCTTAAGCTCTCTCTTTGCGGGTTTAAGCAACCACTACGGCAAGGCCGAGGGCAACGTCGATTAAAATATGAATTTAAATTCAATCTAAGTATCTCGCAATAATCTGGAGTCTGTCATGCATGTAGTTTGTCTATTACTGTGAGAGCTATTTCAAAACTGAACATGTAAGACAACGCTAAACTCGAAAAGTAAATCTTAACTTAGTCATCGTTGTTCACGTTCGCCAGACTACGCCAAATTTGATCATTTCATGTTGTTATTTTGTAGAGCACTGAAAAAAAAGTACCAAGAATTATAACGCACGTGCACAGACATTGTTATTGTTCATTAAACCTGTTGTTAAGTGACGTTTCCTTTGATCTTGCTCAAACTTCCTTTCAAATAAATTTATGTTGCACCAAACAAGTACTTCCTTCGACACTTCACTTTAATGCGTCGAGCCAGAAATATGAAATACTTTTAGCCCTTAGAATTCAAATCAGTGTCTAGTATTCCGAACGGTTGCGTAAATGAAAGCGTATCTTCTCCCAAAGGGTTTTCAGAATTGTGTATTTGCGAATGAACGTTTTTCGCCAAAATTGTGATGTGAATAAAGGCATAGCGGATTTTACGAAACATTTGCTTTATAAACAACTTTCTTTACGTACAACGTACGTTCATATTCTTTGCCCACGCTAAATAAATAAAGCCGAAGGTTATAGGTTGTAAGGACGTTTGCATTAGTGTGGCTTTGAACCAACAGCTGCTGCGGGTCAAATCAAGTTTATGTGTTGCAGGCTGCAAACTTTCAGAACACAAGTCTGAACAAGCGGCAGAGAAATCGCATTCAGGAAAGACGTTAAGCATTAGTAAGATATCGAAGGGACAGCTAGAGCTTTTTATTAATCGGACCTGATTTTTTAACCAGCTCTGCAGAGGCACTATGTACATCAAGGCATCGCGTAGTATGGAATTTCCCGGATGTCTCTGGTCACAATGCGAAAGAGGTTGTTTATTTGTATCGTTGTTTTGTTTTGTTGTGTTTTTGGTATTTGGGTTTTCTTTTCTGTTGTTGTCTGTGTTGCTCCCTTGTTTAAAATTTGGTTCGGTCAACCATGTGCAAAATAAAATATACGTTACATAAAGAGAGACGATAAATTTCAAAGTTGGTTGTGAAATAAGATGTTAAATGCGAATGTGGTGAAATAAAATGAGAATGTTTATCTGGTCAAGAGCGGTTGCGTTTGGCACTGAATAAATGACAGAAATAAAGTACTAGCATACATCAGTAAAAAAAAACGTTTAGCGCTATGCCATTTATCAGTAAATGTCTGCCTGTTGCAAAATGCGTACGCCAAGATGTTAAGATTAAAATTTCACTCCAATCTCTTGCACGCGCGAGAAGACATTGTACAGATAAGTATATACTACAAACTTAACATACCCAGTATGAAAGACGATTACTCTGCTAGTTTTCGAAGCTTGCCTTCACACAGTGCTCATGTAGAGATTTGCCCAAATGAGGCCACAGGACGAGTTGCAGTCAGTTGGTATGCGTCACAAGTCATATTTTTATTCGCCGATAGTGAATAAACCACTATTTCGAAGCCACTTAAAATCACCCCGAGGCTAAAAAAACATGGTTAATGAGAGAAAAACAAATGATGTACCTTTGAAAAGTACGGATGTTATTTGTCAATAAAAACCGGAAGAATTTGACTATATCGTAAACTTTATTGAGTTAAAGTGCTGCAGGCGTGTGATCTCAGTACCGTTCTTGACGTGCACCAACATTTATCTTATGGATTCTATTTTGAACTCTTTGATTTCCCGGCGCTCCGGAAGCATTGCCTTAATGTTGACCCCAGTCAACTACTCGGATAAGTACTTACTTTTGCAGGAGATGATTTTAAAATTCCTGTAGGTTTAATACTCGCATCAATTTGAAAATCCGGAAAACCAAAGAAGCTATTAGTCAAAAAATGTAATTTTTAATCTAACAAGGGAAAAACAGTCTAAAAGGACGATGGTAGTGTTGTGGAGTACATATGGAGATTTGGGAATTGGGGATTGAAGGGAATAAGGGGTTGCTCAAGGTTCTCAAATCTCTATATAATTGTCTTTTAAAACCTGAAGTTTAAAACATCTACTCTTATTCAGTACGGTTTTCCAAATCCAGTGACATGTGGCGTTTGTAAATTTTATGGGTTATCTTTTGGAATCTAAATGATGTCTTCTTTATGAAGAAAAACGTTGTTTATACTATTTTGAAAACGTTTTTTCTAGGAGGCACGTGAAATCGCTTTAGATACGCTCCAACTGCGTAGTTTTACTCCATAAATAAAAATGGCGCAACATTATGTTTTGATTTGTACTCGACTAATGGCACAAACCAATTAATGTGCACGAGGTCGTGTGGTTTCCCACGTAAAAAGGTGAAAGTTTATTACAGACTTACAGTTGCTAAAAAAACAACACCCTTTTGAAAGGGATTCATCTCCCTTTGTTCTAGGAACGATAACTGTAGTTAAAATTGTGTTTTGAAAGGTATTTTACCTTAGTATTCTCAGGTTTGCTGTAGTAATTGAACGTTAAGCGTTGAACAAATTGACGTCAATTTCTCGGTTTTGTTACCGTTGAGTCAGTTATGTCGCGCCCATAAAGAGATCAACATCAATGTAGACATTCGCGATGTTTTTATTGTTTATACTGTTATTATATTTTCTAACAAAAAATGTAAATTCTGTGAATGGATGATATGAAAATGAGAAGCACGTTCTGAACGGACTGAACGGAGTTTACCCTAGTTCAGTTCCAGGAGGAAAAAAGAAATGAAATTTGCACTCTTGTCATAAAAACAGTGCAGAAACCTCGACCAAACATGTACAATCTAAATATCAAATCGGGAAGAGCCTCTGCCTCTTTTTCTTCATCTTAAAATTGAGCAAACAACACGATTTTCGGACACGTTTCTTAGCCTTTTTAACACCATGCGCCGCGTAAATCGTAATTTCGCTCCAGGCAAAATGATTTAATACAACACATTTCCCACTAATTGTAGCGCCGGCTGTAGTCTTCAAAACATGGGCAGACGCCAGTTAGTCTTTTGAAAGTAAACAATGAACCGAAGGTAACATAATTATAACAGAAAATATAGTGTCTGATTTTTGCTTCAACACGCTGACAGGAAGAAAACGTCATGTTACGTGTGTGGCATTCTCAAACTCATTAATAATTCATCACGTTTATCAAACAACGGAAATCACGAGCGTGTCTGATTAATTCATTACAGAGATTTTTTTGCGGTTTCATTTCTCCGTTTTACCCTTAGTTTTAATTCGATCAAAGAGCCATCTCAAACCCCTAAGACAATGTTTGACCACATTTCCAAATTAACACCCCGAAATTCGTCAACCCCGATCCACCCAACTCGCGATCGATGTTTAGAAATGTGGTCAAACACGGTCTTTCATATTTGACATATTCCTTTTTATAAAATAACTAAGATACTACACGCGCCCTGATTGGTCACACCTTTCGTTTATTGTACCGGTAAACACATGGTTTCCGATACGCATTACTCCGAAAGAAATGGAGAACTCAGAACATCAGCGAGAACATAAGCTTTTATATAATATAAATATGTTTTCGGCTTTCACAGGCTGAGATACAATAACACAAATATATTTTAATTCAAAATAAACAAAGAAATTTGTAAGGAGAAATGGTCGTGATATAATGCTTGATGTTTTTCCCAAGGCCAAAATTTTACGCCGATTCTGTTATTTAAGCTTGAGCTTGGTTTCAGTTCTTTTCACGGTATGTGAAGGACGCAGTTCTGACAGCAGCTGGGCTTGACTGATCAATTTGGGTTGTTTAAAAATCAGGCAAAAGATTTCTTTCGAGTTTACTGGATTAAGCTTATTAGTAGTTTTAAGTTTAAATTCAATACATGAATGTATAACGAGACAAATGAAATTTATTTCCCTTAAGCTTTCACATGCACGCAATATTTTTCATTTAGCAAAATACAGAGAAACACGGACTTCATAGCTTTCAACATAAGTAAGTAATTCTGAGTAAAATAAATTTCAGAAGCGTGGTTTTTAGAACTGACCTTTATTCCATTCGCAAAATTTTTCGTCTTATTTATATCATATTTATCTATTTATTTTTATCTTTCATGTGTTGATATTTTTATATTGTAAATATTTTTGATTAGCTTTTTAAACTTAATATTAGATCTTGCTATCTTATTTTCTCATGTTAAAGTGCCCCCATTTAGTGTTTTCGTTACTGCTAATTTTGGCCTGACACTTAAATAAAGTCACTAACTTAATTCTGAAAGCTATCGTTAAATCACTTCGCTAAGCGCATGAAATTTGTCGAACTTGCAAGCTTTTCGTATATGGTCTTTTACTTTCGTGATGACTGATTCCGGCCACGAATTCCTGCATTTTCCCATCAGAGTTCTTTTGAATTCGTTAATTAATACATTCTCTGTCTTTCCGCGATAACCTTTACCTTTCCCGAGTTCCTAAATCATTGATAGCGCGAAATGAATGTTTTCGTCGCTTTGCTTTTCGGATTTCGTGTACGGCGCTTAGCATGTGCTTTCGTTCTGTTTTAGCTTCTGTCAGATTGGTTTTCCTGCGTCATCTCATGAATTTGTTGAGAATAAGCAACTTGATCATGAAAGTACTATAACATTTTCCATAGTTATTTCATAAAGGCGGTAAACCATGCACCTCTTTTTATGGTTCTACCGGCGTAATAAACCTCTTGGGATGCTGGTAGAACACTCGAAAAGCTCGTAAATAACTCGCCTAAAGGCTCGTGATTGTCAACATTTCGGGTGGTTTATGCACCGGTAAACCATAGAAAGAGTGGTTTATTGCTTCAGAACACTATATAGCTCTGACTAACTGTGTGGGATACCAGTTTGAATTGAATTTCTTTCCATGCGTTATAAGTCTGTTATCCCAACTGACAGCTGTTCTTTTCAGTTCTTTCCACTTTAGTGCTAATAAAGGTTTGTTGTAGACACAACCTTAATTTTTCAGTATCCACACTTAAACAGTAAACCGTGACATCGAGTGATATCTACAATTGTAGCTATTGGGTTATTGTTGTCTGTGGGTTGCGAACAACTCTTTTTTTGTATTTAAAACAACAAAGCAATCAAATGCTCGGCACACTAAAGCTCGAGTTGTTTTTAGCCAATCGGTTTTCAATCTGGCCTCGAAAACCATACCTCGTCCCCTATATAGCCCATATATGGGTGATATGGGAGTACCCCCTCCCCCGCGGGGCACTTCTGCACACTGACTGAGGCCGCTTTTGTTGAATATTTCCACTTTAGTAACTCGAGTGGCCTGGCTATTAATGCAGTGTTAATCTCGTCGATTGCCCCCAAGTTGCTGTAATTTGCTGATGTACGTATTTTTAAATGCGTTCATCAGCAAATTTAAAAGGTTTCAAACGCTTTTGATGACATAATCTTTCAGAGGCTATCCGTGAGGTCGAGAGAGCGGTTTCGATTTGAAGTGCATTTGCGATTCATCCTGTGTAGGATTTGCGCCTAATGCTCTTATGACAACAAGTCAAACAAGGGCTCTGACGAGTTTGACCATCTGTGGCTTAAATGTAAGGACGACTAATTGGTTTCAGAGAAGTTAATTGCCTTGGCGGTGAACCGGTGAAAAATCAGAATCTGTCACTAGCTGTCACTGCGTCGTGGTAAAGCTTTAAGTCAATGGCGAGCTAGTTCGGTCATCCACAGACAACGGACAAAGGAGATCGTGAACTTAGACCTTGGGAAGCCTTGTCTTTCAACAGGACTCTGTACTGCTTCGGTGACTAGCAAACGAATATACTTGCTAGTTACTCTCAAAGCGGGCTGGTGGTGTTTCCCTCATTACCGGAGTAAATTTTGCTAAGGTATTAAAATTCCTGAACGGAGCCCAAACATCTAACCTGTTTCATACAATAGACATCTTTAGCTTGGGTGGTTTGTTTCCCCAATACAGCCCTGTACATGACATTCTCTAGAGAATCGTTCTTTTATCCAGCTAAAAATTCTTTATTCATATACACGCGACTATTTGAAAATTTGAAAGCAAGAATTCTCAAGAGTATTATCACATGGTCTGAAATGGAGCAACAAACCGTCCAAGCTAAAGAGGTCTATTATGGTGGCCATTTTGGAATCAATACGAGCGCCACTGAGCCGTCATTTGCATACACTTACAAAGCACTGACTTAAACCGAAGAGTGACGAGGAGGAGATGATTCCAGCAAACTACAATTTACAGTCTGTGCAATATTCAGCACTGTAAAATTTGATAGAAGCAGCTTTTTAGATTACTTAAAGGTTAGAATAAATTTAGAATGCAGCTCACAAGACGATAAGCATATTCTGTAGTGTGGACGCGTTATGGTACCATGGACATCACAAAAGATTTTACCGATCCCGGAGGCAGTTCTGTCTAAGCTGGGGTCCTCCCTTTTTAAAACCAGGTACAACTTTGTTTATAAAGTCAAGTATCTCACCTCGAGTCCTGCGTATTCTTGCTTCGCTTGAGATCCTGTACTCGTCCACTTTACCCGAATATCGTCACTTGACACGTGACCGCAGCAGACAGCTGGAAGATAATTTTACAGCGACATTTGACCGCGTCATCTATACTGTGTTGCCCATTACGATCACTGATGATAAGGCATACATTGTCGTGTTGACCTAGTGGTCGTATTTAATCAGTGTACTTGAGTAGTAAAGTTTTCATCGATACTTTATGCTCAAGAGGTCGTGCTCGTGTGATGGTGCCCCTTTGAGGTTATAAAAATTTCTACTTATTGAGATCGACATCAAAGTTACGTCAACATTGATCTGCTTTTAACATAGAAAATGAAAGATACCCCAGGAAATGTTCATTACGTTTAAGTATCCAGACAAAATATGACAAAACTGACAGTTACATTCTGGGAAGAACTACTATCACAGACTAGACTATGCATCTGAAGGTAGCTCTTACATGGCTGGCAGGGAATAACAATGAAGAGACCAAACAAAAAAGGAATAACCACGAGAAAAGGCAAAGTTCTCTGCTGGAAATGAGTTCTTCTCTTTGTCGTTTTTATAAGAGAGGATTCCGAGTGCGCGCTGTTGCAGTGTAATACTGAAATGTTGTTTCTGACAAATTGTGTGCAGTATTCTTTGTTACACGAAAAATCAGGTGGCCATGTTGTCAGAGTTCAAGGTATCCACCCGGCGGTGCAGAGAGACTGCCATATGAGAAGGACAGCTGTCGTCGTCTTGCTTAGGGGTGTAAGACAGATAGACATGACTGTATTTTATCTTGAATTTATCTCGAAAATCAAGGATTCAAGTATTTAGGACGAAATGCCACTAATTTATTAAGTGGTCATAAGTATCTTCAAAAGAAAATGATATCTTTTAACGGTTACACGCGAAAAATAGCCAAAAGCGCTGTCATTGTGGTCCATACTTGTTTGTCTGTTTTGAAACACGCAAAGATTGGTTGAATTATTTCACCAGACATCCCCATTCTATACATATGAAAATCCCCATTGGGGGTGTCCGGCATATTACACAAATTACGTATGAAAATGACATGTTCAGTAGTTTGCAAATGTTTGTATATTGCCTTCTCTTCGTCAGAGTTTGCGTGTTCATATGTTCGGATGAGAAGAATTTTATCTCTTTTGCCATATATGTTGATTGGATTGTCTAAAAACAAAACTTGGGATCCTCACAGAAGCAAGAATTTATTAGGCTTTGTTTCTGCTCCAACGATAGTATGTAAAAAAAACAAAAACAATAAAAAAACAAAAACAAAAAAAAAAAACATCGTGAAGCTTCTATTTTGTTTTGTATTTTTGCCTGCTGTATAATTTTACCAGATTTTCAGGGTATTTTCAGGTTTTGGAAGCGGTAACTGCCAGGTAAAAATTCAGCTTCCTTGAAATGCTTCATTCCAGCGCCCATCTAATTAATCAGTTTCACCGGAACCGTAATTTCGCTGAGCTGACTTTCAGGGGGAGGGGAAGAAAGACAAAAACCTTTGCTTCCCCTCCCCCTCCCCGATTTTTCTGCCTCACGCCTTCTGCCTTGGGCATTTTTCCCTCGCACCAAACCCCCACCATCTACCTAATCTAAGATGCCGACCTAAAAACTCGATACGAGTATATGCGCCCTCGCTCGCCCAAAATACACCTACTCTGCAGGCAGTAATATTGGTAGCAAGCGGTCAGCAACAAAATAGATTTTCGCGCGAGAGCGGTTACTTTCTTTCGGCCTGTTTGCTCTTTGCGCGCGTAAGTCAACAATGGGGAAAGGTGGTATAAAAGGAAAGCACAAGACAACAAAAGGATGTCGAAGACAAGAGGCACTCGTAACTGATATCCATGTAAAGTCGCTTGATTACGGTTTTTGGGACTCCAGTAACACTGCAAGTATTAGCAAGCCCTGTTTCATTCGAAAAGCAAAACGTGCAATAATGCAATAGTGACCTCGTATCACCTCCCCAATTTTCAACATTTCATTTCACTAAGAGGTGCTGAGAGCATGATACTCGCGTGTAAACAAAGAAAGTGCTAATGAGTTGTAATAGAAGAAACCGGCCAGTCAGATGGAGCTGCTTCCCGTGAAAGATTGCTAGTGATCTCACACCTTTTGGAGATTATATGACATCTCCGTGGCTTGTTAACTTTTCTGAACTTTTATTAGAAACATTTTTTTTCTCACTAATTCGCGCGCGTTGTAAAATTTCAGCTTTCTATTTATCGAAAAATGTAAGATTACATAATGAACTTTATATTTGGTGAAAAACAAAAAAGAAAAAAAAAAACTCAAAAGCAACTCCGAGAAGGCCTGAAGTAACCGCGTTGAGTCGTTCGTTTGAGTCGTTGACGCCCGCTAGCGAAAAGCAGGCTACACGGTACGGAATCGACTTGATGCAGTC
This sequence comes from Orbicella franksi, assembly GCF_964199315.1. Taxonomy (NCBI): domain Eukaryota; kingdom Metazoa; phylum Cnidaria; class Anthozoa; order Scleractinia; family Merulinidae; genus Orbicella; species Orbicella franksi. Next base: position 5,993,193 of record NC_138157.1, read on the forward strand.
GTAAGATGTGGTGAAACATGAAGGGAATCTCTCGTTAACGAAGGCATTCTACATTCTAGTATGAAAATAAATGTTTGTCAACTCCAGCCGGAGAGGTTAAGGAAGCTCTCTTCGCTTTCTTTTTGACACTTTTCAGACTGATTTAAATTGAGTGTTTCGTAATCATAAATATATATAAAAAAACAACGGTTGAAACCATTATAAATCCATTAGAAAGTACGTTACTTTGGAATATGGGCTTAGAATGGCCTCTCAGTACTGACCTTTCTCTTTCTGCTGATGTTACTGAGCCAAAAATGAAATATCCCTCGATGGATAGTAAGGAGAGTAAGGAAGGATGGTAATTCTTTCTTACAATTTTCTCATAAGAATTGCGTCCCAAGTATTTGCCTAAAATACCCGACAAGCTTACTGACTGTCTGCGGGAAGAACCAGAATAGCGTCCAAACGTAAATCAAGTCGATTGTATATTTTTAAAATGCGTCTTGTTATGGCGGGAAGACGGATGCAATGGAATTAAACACAGCAGGTGGTGTACACCGCTTTGGAAAAAGAACCCACGCGAGTATCAAACGAGCATTACACGAGTATCACGCAAATATCGCGCGAGCAGATGTCTCCAACGCGACAATGCAAACCACTCAAGCTTTCAAACAGAAAGGAAATTCGTAGAATGTTTGAGTGTTCGGCGGCTCTCTCAGACTAGTACCTCAATGTCTCAATCAGTTATTAGCGCCATGTCTTCTCGTTTGTTTACCCAGTTCAACAAACATCTAATGACAAATTCAGCGAGAACTGTTTACAAAGATTAAAAGGCCTCCACACACCGCAAAGCGGTCTAAAGCTTTCAATTTCACTCCGCTAATTACCCGAGCTATTTTAAGAATGCAGGTCTTTTAAAATCGCTAATCGGGCAAAAACTTTGCGTAACACTGGCGAAGAAGCAATTTATATTGAGTTGATTTTGGCATATAGACAAAAAAAATGCCACATTTCTGTTTTCAGAGAAGTGTTAAGGCATAACATATTCACACTAGTATGGCTGACTTTATTCTTTTGTACAGAGTCATTGCTGTAGAGTACAACAAATAAATGGGTTCTTTAATCAATAGCGCAGTTCTGGTCAACAATATAAGCTATAACGCTTAATCGGTTTCTTTTGTTTAATTCTTTTGTTTAATTCAACCAGAATACTTCAGAATTTCTTTTGTGAACAAAATTGAATGGAAAGAAACAACAAGGAATATTTTTTTTCGTTAAGAAGAGCGTATTTTGGATGTTTGTTATTTCCACAAAAACCTACTCAGAAACAGAACCGAAAATCGATTTCATGTTTTAGACAACTTGAAAAAGACGTTATGAATGATGAGAACACATTTGATCCTTTAGCAATTATCTTGAATGAAATATGTAAATATCTCAACACACTTTGTTTATATGTTTGACACAACTCTATGTATATTTATATTGCAAGGGTCAGTCAATATGCCTTTCTGAGGACAGATGTTCCAGAAGCCGCCTTTCAGACGCTTAATTTGACCCCTCAGCCAGTTTCAACAAAAATTACTTCAACGCGAAATTTAACTCGGGGTTTCTATAACAGGACGACTTGTCAAGTATTGACTGATCTTGCCGGCAGATAAGTGGGACCACGCACGATCCATGTAAATATCCCGTAACGCAGGCGACCTGTCGTGCTTTCAAGGGTTTTATTTCCCTTGATGCATTAGTATATCCGCGTCATTTAAAGCGAAACTGCGTCGAATATCACTGGCATAAACCACGCTTGATCATCGGTTGAACTATGGGTCGTGTTCAGTGAATTAATTCTTGGATAACCGCAATTTAGATTACAGCCTATTCCAAGGAACAGAGACTAGGACATCAAGCGGTGTTTGGAGCTGCCGTGAGTGAGTGAGTGAGTCATGCATGACAGACATAGCGTAGCCGTGAAGGCGTTTTTACAACATATATCTTGTTTTCATGTGATTAACGCCTCACTGTGTCTTGACCTGTCACGTTAGCAGTGAGTTGCCATATTTGTATAGAAAATTCACAATTGATCGCGATCTGTCTCTATTTTCCAATTTAAGAGTAACATTGACAGCAAAGCAAAACAAGAATCAAGTTCTTCGTGGACAAATTCGTGACTGTCTGAGCTCGCCGAAATATTGGCCCACTTACTTAGAGTGTCTCGCAAATATTAAAGATCACTTTCCATCGACGGACAGTATTAACGAAGGTGAAAGAGTGATCCGGGGACACACTGTCACCGAGAGGAAGGAAGAATGGGATTCGACATCGAAAGATTTTCCGGGAAGGTAAACGAGGGACTTCTGTGCTCGATCTGCCGTGATGTTTTAGAAGAACCCTTACAAGCGCCGTGTGAGCACGCGTTTTGTTCCTCGTGTATCCACGCGTGGCTGACACACTACAACACTTGCCCTGAAGACCGCCTGCCTCTGTGGCCGAGCGACTTGAAGCCGATTTTCAGGTACATGAAAAACGACTTAGATGCGTTAAGAATACGATGCGATAATGAAACGCGAGGGTGTAAAGTTTTGGTGCGGCTGGACGCGCTAAAAACGCATTTGAAGGAAGAGTGCGGCTTTGTTTTGGTCTCGTGTTCGAACGAAGGCTGTGAAGAACAGTTTACAAGACGCGACCTGGAGGTACATTCTGAAGTGTGTAAATTCCAAACAGCCGAGTGCAGCAAAGGATGTGGGTTAAAAGTGAACAAAAATGAAGAACCTGATCATAACTGTATAGCGGAATTGCGCAAAACCCTGACTAAACAACAACAAGAAAGTCATGCCAAGATTCGTGAGCTCAAACAGGAAATGGAGTCACGACTCGACTCACATCGCGTTCACATGGTGTACAAAGAAGCCACGCTTCAAAATCAAATCGAGGATCTGAAATCACAAGTGGCCGAGCTGATGCGTGAAACAAAGTCACTGAAAGCGCAGAAGAGAGAGGAGCTACAAAGCGAGGACCCCGAAAGGAAAGAAATCCTGGAATGGCTAAGAAGCTTGAAATATCAAGACGAAATAGCAGAGAGGTATTGCAGTAGCTGCAACAAGCGATATCTCTACGTGCGGAAGGACACACTGCACTGCTTGAACGATCAGGTACGAGTTTATTTTATTGAGGTTTGTTTAAAAGCTTGTGAAACCCTTGATGAAGGCTTTTTATTGTTCAAGGTTTCAGTCACTTCCGGTAGTTGGGTAATTGGCTCCGTTCTACGTCACTTATCCATCTTTCTTACACATCCAACGAAAAAAATAACAAGCACGTTTAAGCTAAATTTATTTAAAATCCACATCCAAGTAAATATTTTTTTTGCACGAAACCTTCGTGTAATAAATGTGAAAAAAAAAAAAAATAATAATAACTGGCGCTTATCACTCGAATATAAATTGTGGTATTTTAAAAAGGTTATTGAGTACACCTTATGAGTGGTAAAATATATGTAGATTAAATCGCTCATATTTCAGCCAGGTAGATTATAAATACTTAAGTACTACATTGCGTGCAAGAAATACTTTCGTGTAAATATTTTGGCCTTTATTATAAAAAAACGAAAGCCTTTTCTTTGTGTAACGGACAAATTGCTTATTAGGCTCAGTTAAGAAACAGTTACCGGTTCTTTAATGTCTAAAAATGAATTCACGAATTCAGTTTGTCCGAAGTAAAAATACTCTTCAATGCAGACGATTCTACAGCAGATGTGAAAAATCTGAAGTATTCCTTGTTATTATTCTCTAAGCGCGTCGGAAAGTCGACATAGTTGACAAATCTCGTGATCAAACCACTCGTCAAGAAATGCTAAAGTAATTAAAAACGGCACGCGGGTGGTATTTCAACTCTGTCCCAACCTACAAATACTGATCATTGACATATTCGTTATTTAAATTGTTTAAAATATTGGAATAGCGAACACCACATGCCTTTTAATATTTATTCGAGAATTTTTGTGACCACAAATAGAGAAAATAATCCATAAGTTGATGCTTTCTTAATTCTCAAAACCTTTTTTAAAGTGTCTTTTGATTTTGGGGAGAAATTTTAGCTGTCAATCAGGAACATACGGACTGATATTGGTGGCTTCTTCACCAAAGCAAAACGATTTTAGTCACGGAAAGCGGCTAAAATGCTTTTTCTGGCCAAAATTACTTTGTCGTATTGAAAATGACTCTTGTTGCATTGGAAAGGTCACAGTACCTCATCAGACCTCATAGGTCTTTGTGACCAGGAATACCCTAACTGCCGCTTGTAAGTCCTGGGCTTATACAACTTCGTAAGGGGTTTTAGGTGAGCTTATAAACAGAGGGGCTTATATCCGAGGGGGCTAATAACCGGAATAAAAACACCGTTTCGAAATGAGTTATAGCTACACATGTTGATCGAAACAAGTTTTTCATTTGCTGGTAATAAAGCTTAAAAACATCATAATAAAACAAATTTAAAATAAGGAAAGATAGAGGGTGTTTATATCGGTGGGGGGGGGGGGGCTTATATCCGGGGGGTTTGGCTTATAACGGGGAGTTTACGGTAATAAATTAAAACACATGGTATATTTTGTTATTCTCAGGTAAACCTGAGCTGCTCATCTCCCGCAGAGGAAGACGCCATCCTCAGTCACATCCGATGTTCCCGCGGGTCGAAGCCCCGAAGCTGGTGCCCGAGTCCCGTGGGCACGGCTCAAGCCGCGGTCCTGCCTCGTTCTCAAAGCGAGGAGTCGTCTCTGAACAGAGCTGTATTGGAATCATGGAGACGAACTCCTGATGTTTCAACGTCACCGTGTTCGAACTAAAAGGCTTGCAAACGGCAGAACTTTGGACAAAGCGGGACCACTTTAGAGGGTAACAGGAAATGCAATGTTACAACGTACTGGACGGCACATTGCGGTTTTCGATTTCAATTGCTGTAAGTTTGCGTAGGAGCAAAGAGCCGAGCTCCTTTGCTAATTTTAAATTCGCGCTTTTGACAGTAAGGCCACATTTCGACTCTCCCACATTAACCCTGCCTCGTTCCCAGGCGCCGATGCAATTTCTAGGTGAAATAACATGCCCACAATTCCACACGTACCGCGGTCCGGCCGAGAAAAGAAGCTGGGCACGAGACAGATATTAATCTACTTATGTACTTGTTCTTACGTGGCCGGGAGGATTTAAGGGGGCAAGTACCAGGGAGATGGCACGGATACCAAAACACCCTGCAGCAAACTGAATATGATTTGCTACCAGATTAAAGCGTCGTTTCCCGTAGTGGCGGATCTAGGAGAAGCCCCTACCGACCTTCTCCCCCCCCCCCCCCTACCCCGCTGGGTGAATCTACCACACCGCTGAATCTACCACTATTCTTGACGCCGCCAATTGAGTTGTCAAAACAAGTGTGTGCGAACCATTCAAATTGCAAATAACTTGGACCTGAACTTTCTTTTCTTACGAATCAACCCGTTTGCACGAGTACTTGTTTTAAACATAGGAAAAGGGCAATTCTGAAATGGCCTATTATGTTTCTGTTTGTGTCACGTTCGTTTCTTGTAGGCGTACGCATTTTTTAGGAATTTTATTATGCTCCCAAAGCTAGCTAAATAAGCCGCGTGGACTAACCATTAAGCCCTAACTAAACGATCAAATATTGGTTTTTAATATCTTGTTGTATTGACCGATTAAATTACTCGAAACATTTCTTCACGCAGAGTTGCTGATGTTAAAATTGTTTGATAAAAGAACAGCTAAACGATCACACAGTTTCATCCGACACCACGCTGGATGAAAACGTTTTATTGTTGCAGACCTATTAGACGGTTCAGTGTTTCTTGAAGGACAGTACAGCTCTAAGCGTTTAGTAAAAGACAGGAAAAGGCTAAATTAAACACAAACAACGCAACTTACTAGAAAGTCTTGAAGCTCAAAGGGAGTTTATGTAAACAGAATCATTCGCTTTGTAAATTTAATGGGAAATTTTCAGAATTTTATTGGCACAAATATTTTAATGGCTCGATAAGTCTATTTAATGGAACATTACGTGTCATTGTGTTGTTATCATTTGTACAATAAACTTAATCTTTGCTGTTCTACAAACAAGCAGTTTCGTATTGGTGTTCTCTTCTCTTCACATCAACTCAAATAACAACACAAAAGAACTGGGTTTCTCAGTCAGTGCGTCGATCGACCGATCAGAAAGCACTATTGAACTAGCGTGTGAATGACCTCATATGTCTGCCTGGGTAGCCTCTCCCTGCCCCTGGACGATATCCTCCAACGTTCGGTGGGGGCATGAACCTAGTAATTAAAGAGAACAAAACACAACTTAGGGGCGATTGTAAAAGTAAGTGTCGCAGTTTGATATTAACAAACTACAACAGATAACACAAGGTCTGAATCTGAAGGTGGGGCAATACTTGCGGGGGCGAAGAAGATCTCAGAATCAGAAAGCAGTATGTTAATTAAACTTTTGTTACATTCCCTGTCTAAAAAGTATCGTTCCTCGAGTGCGCAAGCTTGATAAAAAGAGTTACTCTCGAGAGTTCCGTTGCAGGCTCGGTTTTGATTGGTTTTAAACAAAATGGAAAAGAGCGGAAGTGAAACACTAGACGACTCGATTGAGCCAAGTGTCTTTCGACTAGGCACGCGCAATTCAACCGGAAGTCCGATAATTTCGACTTCCAATCAGAGCTTCCCAAGGTTGTTCGTATCCTGACCGAAGGTCAAATGAACGAAAACTCCGGGCAACAAGTTGCTTTTTTAACTATTAAACGAACGAACGAACGAACGAACGAACGAGCGAACGGAACGAGCTAGTAAGCGAGGGAGCGAGTAAACGAACGAACGAACGAAAGAACAAACGAGCAAATGGATATAAGAAATAGCATTTCATACCTCGAGTCGTCTTTAGATTTGGGCGCGTCCCAGTATCCTCGCATCTGTGGTCGATTGTAGTTTTCTCTCATTCCTCCTCCACCTGAAAACCAAACAGGATCGAAATATTAATTCTCCCTTCTGACTGCCATACACTGCCTTTGCGCTTAGTTCTGAGAAATTGGTTACACAACAAGACAATGAGGATTGTCATGATCTTCCTCTCTTGCACGCTGTTTACATAGCTAAATAAATTCATCCTCAAGAAAGTAATCATACAAGTAAATGGTAAAGGTGAACAATGATAACGCTACCTCTGTACGGCTGTGGAGTCTGTGATCCCCAATCAGGTCTGAAGAGGATGAAACAGAAAATAAACCAAGCGCGACGTCAAACATTGTACAGAAATACCATAAAGGAAATAACTGATAAGCCCTGACACAATCAAACCAGCTAGACTTGCTGTGGTGTACAAGGAGCAGCACCAAAGAGTGTTAAGAGCGGTAGGGAATTCCCGTTCCCCGCTTAACGGAGCGATCCTATAAAAGGCAAGGACAAGCCACCTTTGAAGCACTTTGTTGGCTTTATTGTGCAATGGTGGATAGCCGAAATAACGGTCGCATAACATAGAAGTCGTGGAGAAATAGCGTTTTTTTTTCGTTAAAACAAGGGAGTCATTTACGTAGAATAATATAAGGTAAATAGTAAAAACACATTGAAAGTAAAACTTGTATTAACACTTTAGAAGATGCCTTTGGAAGACCAAAAACGATGAATTATCTTCGTCACTTCAGGGAACATTAAAATTTCGCCGCTAACGAAAATAACAAAGCTGATGCCTGCGATCAACGAGCTATCTGTTTCCATTGATCTCAGCATGTCGAGAACGAAAACAAATCTCTTGAGAGGTGATTTTGGTTAGCCTGTGAACACAGCCGGATTTTGATGGGATATTTACAATTATTCAGATTTATGAGCGTAATGATGGTGCAAACAAAATGCAAATTGAACAACGCTGAGTTATTCCTCAAACTATATTCAGAGCGAAGAAATTGGAAACAAACAGTACTAAGACGAAACAAGAGAACTTGAAAAATGGCAAAGTGAGCTTTCGCCTGAATATTGACGTTAGAAAGGAGAAGGAAGACTCATGGCTGAATGCAATGAAAACAAAAATTGCTTTCCTAAAAGGCAACGCGCTAAAATGGGAGCATTGGTCGTCCGTTGGGATTTGTGATTGGCAGGCTGAACACCTCAGCCTCGTTATTTAGGATCACTCCGTGTTTACATGTAAGAGAGGTCGTTGGAGAACGTTCAAGCGCCAAGTCAAAGTTCCTTGAGAGCAAACCTTTCTCTTCAGTTCTGTTGCTAGTCTTATCAACCTTTAAATTGTAGGTGTAACGGTATGATTGCACCTCATGAGATTAATTTTACCCTCTCTGGAAGTTCCTTTGTCCAGGGAAGGCTCCAATTGGGTGCTGCCGAGGATTAACCCAGTCGGGCCCAGCACCGCGCATTCCTCCTTGATTTTCCATCCCAGGACCTCAATGGAAAAGAAAAAAAGTGATTCTGTAAGACTGGTACTTGATTAATATTGTCACAGTGCAAAACAGCTCTTATGTTCCGTACTAGGCCGTGCTACCTTTACGAAGGGGTCCCCCTGGCATGGCGGTCCAACGGCCCTGATTCCCCATGAAGCTCCCTGGACCATGGTCCATCGACCTACCTGGTGGAGGACCCTGCAAAATCGCAAAACACAAATGTCAAGCCGCGTGGTGCAGAACGAACAACTTCTATAAAACTCATTATTATAACCAAATGCGACTTCCAAAGAACATCATCAAACTGTTCTTTCCGGAACTGATTGGCCACAGACGTACTTTAGAACAAAGCAGCACCAAATTATCAAAAGAAAGCTTGTTGAATATACCTTAGGACCAGTCCTCCTCATAGGTGGCGGCGAGTCCTGGGTCTTGGCATGCTCCATGGCCATGAAGTCGTCCACGTGCATGGAGGGTGGACGGCTCGTGTTTTGCTTACGTGATCGGAACATGTCATTCATGCGTGGATTGCCTCGTCCACGAGGAATCCCTCTCATCCCGCGGCCGCCGCCACGCATTGGTGCTGTGGTAACTACGGAAAAAGACAGGATGAAGAAGATATAGGAAATCGGTACGAAACCTGACAATTTACTTGACATACTGGGTTGAAGAACGTATTAATAAAGCTGATAAGCAGCTTTGGAAGAGGTCGACAGTGCTCGCTCTTGTGATCAACACAATTCAACAAAAGACGCTTGACTAAAATATTCCCAAGAACTGGTGTTGTCTTAATGATTTTCAATAATGAATCAGAAACTTGCACATTGCCCTTAGCCTCTCTTGAGCACCGCAACTTACGTTCTCTTGTTAAAGTAAAATAGCCTTTGGGAAAAAAAACTTCAAAAAACTTGCAACAAACCTGTTTTAGTTTTCTTATAATCCTTCCGCTGACCAGATATCAACGGATCGTACTTCCTCTTGTTCCTAAATGAACAACAACAAATTAACAAATGAATGTTTTCCGATTTTTCAATTGAAATCAGCATAGTAAAGGTATCGCACCTGTAACCTTTCTTGCGCGTCGGGGAACCTGGGGGAGAGGGCACCAGTCCCTTCTCCAACTCGGCCTTGAGGTCAAAGTCGGGACAGAACTTCTCCGTCAGTGAATCAACGCTGCTTTTTATCTGTAAAATCATTCACTAGTTAGTAGTATATTCTTTACGTCCAAGCTTTAAGATACAAGACAGCCAAACGTAGAATTGTGATATCAACAAATGGTCCTTCCAGATCTCTATACATTTTTTGTAGCAAGAGTTAGGAGAGTATTACGGCCGCTTAAGCTTACGAATCTTTCAGCACCAAGGCATCTCGATAAAGATCAGAACAAATCCTGCTAAAATTAAGTGTGGGTTAGGGCGGGGTAACTGTGAAGGATTCAATGAGTTTTCAACACAGCAACAATTTTACAGGAGATGACTTCGTTACATTGATTGTACAAGTGACATTGACACATACCAGATCAGCTTCCGGGTCGATATCATCCGGGGGAGGGGTGGAGTACCACAATGTTGGACTAGCCCTCCCATCCTCGACTTCACCAGCAATGAACGCCAGTCTCTTGATGAACAGCGTCTGAAGCGGAAGTGGAGCTGGCAGTTGCGGCTCAGTAACTTCCTCTGTACATAACACAAAAATAACACGTGAACGTTTTGCGGCACTCAACAGTCTTGGGCAAGTTCAGGGTTTGCCTCTCCTTTCTAAAAGAGCTTCGTAGCGTTTGATTGCTTGAGTTCGTCATTCTGTTCCCCAGAATGGCACATGTTTGTTTAGCTTTGGTCTGTTGCTATGGGTCCGCTACTCCAGATTGGAGAAGGTTAAGCCCTCGGTAAATCTAGACATGATGATAGCTGCGAATGCAGCCATAACACTACTGGAAAAATCCTTTACATTTCGGCTAGAAAGGAAACTGTCTGTTACCTGGTTCTTTGTCGCTCTCGCCTTCTGTTTTACGCAGCATGACTGTCAAAACTCGAACTGCATCTAACAACGGCTCCAGGGCTTCATCCTCCTTACAACTTTCCTGCAAAACAAAAACAAAAACGAATTATTACAACTATCCTCACACCAATAAGCCCTCCGTTCTATAACTCGTCAGTGAGACAGACAACTTCTCCTATTATAGCCCGGCAGTGAAAAAGACTGAGTCGATTAAAATGTTAAACGGATAAGTCGTGTGCTCTAATCCGTCTTATTAACCACAATGTAGACAGACAGCTAAACGGATAAGGATACCATACGCTTATCGGTGTAAGACTGAATCCGTTCCATTTTAACATTAATGACGAGTAATCCTTTAAGACGGAAACACGTCTGAGAAGAGTTACCGGTATTCGTGTGAAAACGTCTTCCCCGCTTCTGTCTGTCAGGCGATTTGGCGCACTTTACTAAACAGTTTTTCCAGGGTTTCTACAAATTTTCTAATTGCCTATTACACACCATAGCGCTCACTGACTAACTGATCGATCGATCGATTTACTGAAATTATCAAAAGGGAATCACAAACCTCGAGCCGTTTCTCCAAAGTTTTAAGGGGGCCATCCTCACTCTCGAATTTAAGGAAGGTTCTCATCTGAACAGCGCTGATGCTGATTTCAGTGGTTCGTTTCAGGGGTTCTTCTTCCATGGGTTCATCTTCCTGATCCGGAATCACCTCAGCGGAGTCCTCGGGTAGTAGCAGCTGCAACAGTTCAATCGTTGTTGATAGCGTAGACAGGTGGTCTGGGCCTGGAATGCTATTTCTGGGTAAACACATGCAAACAGTAAATGTTAGCGCGATTTGAAAAGATTGAAACACTGAAACACGCCTAAATCGTAGGAAACCTGCCAATAATGATTTCTTCATGTAGAAAAGTAATTTGGAAATAACAGGAACCCATTAGGAAGCGGTTACGACAAACGTTGTCGAGGATAGAAATAGACTGCAGTTAGTACAGTATGGACATTGAGAAGGCGACGTGCAAGCTTACAAAATTGGCTTGAATTCCTTCGTAGTTTGACAACTGAAAGAAAGTGTGAATTGTGATCAACAAAACAGCAACAGGGTTTTCCTTTTCCATTTTGTGGTACGGAAGGGATACACACTTGTGACGAATGTCTCAAGATTTTGTTCACCAGCGTTAAAAAAATCCAGCAACCAAACATGCAAGCCCCCCGGTTTATCAGAAGGCAACGTTATTTACCCGTATGAACTTACTCAAAAGAGGACGATAGTCTTTTAAGGAGTCGATAAAACACTTCACTGTTATTCTCCAGCGCTCTGAATAAAAAAAGAAACATAACTTCCGTGAAAACCTCCTTCTAGTGCGAAAGGTAAAGAACTCCCTATACAGACATTACGGCTTGAAAGCCATCTTGACGGGTAGGCAACACGTGAAGTGGCGCGAACTTACAAGCCGCGTACAAGTTCGCGGAAAAAAATCAGAGGCATATGTATGAACATTGAAATGTCTGACACTGTTGCTCAACTGTCAAGATGGCTTCTAACACCGTGGTAAGGTCTATTAAAGCACTTTTACGTACATTTTCTGATGATAGACGCCGTAATTGTGTTCCGTCAGAGTCAACAAGGTTCTCAGAGCAAGCAATATGGTGGCAAATGATTGCTGCTCTGATCCTATGTGTTCTAACAACGCTGCACAGATAACTTCCAGCATTTCCTTGTCCGGCAGGGTATTGGCCAACTATTAAAAAACAACAATGACCACAAAAATAACAAATTATTAAATTACAGCTCCAAGAAACCGACAGAAGAGGGGGATTCCATGGTCCGAATCCCCATAACGTCTTTTCGTAAATATTACTAAGCAACACTGTGGTAACAAGCCTGGCCTCACGACGAAATTCTGACTGGATTGCTTATTTAGCACCAAAGTTATGCAATTTAGACAACATTTCAAAATAACTTACATGTTGGTCAGTGAATGGAGTTTCAAACGGCATCAGGCTCACTGTGGGATCACACAGGGACTGTACGATGGACTAAAACGAAACAAACAAAGCGTGTTACAACTCTGTCGACAAGGGCAGAAAAACGTATATAGCTGGAGACAAGCGCAGGAAAACATGCAGCCAGGGACCAGCGCAGTGAAAAGCGCGGGAAAACATGTAACCGACGGGAAGGGAGGGAAAACATGTAACAATTGTAAACATGTAAACTTGCAAGTCAATTCACGATCAGTTTCCATCTTATCGAATATAGTTTGCTACACTGCCCTTTTAATAATCACTGAATTCAAACCCAAGGGAGCGATTTTTGATCTTCAGCAGAATTGCTTATTAAAATCTACAAATGCTTTTGCTAACAACAGAAAGTTCCATACCACAACACAGTACTGAGACCTGGACACCAGCTGATTTTCCGAGGAGCCCTTCAAACGTGATAACATGGACGGCAAGAGACTGGGAAACAACAAGTCATCGTTCTTAGCATTCCCACTGTAAACAGAAAATCAAGTCCATCACTTTCCTCATTCTTTTCAGTGCAAAGATGATTTTCTACTGACCGGTGTTTTGCATGTTGATCACCTACCTTGTTTTCAAAAGTTGAAGAAGCGACACTTTTACAGCTGGCTGGGATGACAAATAAGCCAACAGGGTCATGATACGTACGCCTCCCCCGGTACAGCTTCAACAAGTAAAACAAGAGACACAAAACGCACGGTAAGTAACAATCAAAACAGCGTCTTTCTTCCAATATCTAATTCCCATTCTCTCCTTTCCAGAACTGAAAGATGTTACTGCACAACGTTAATCAAGCGATTTTTTGCAGAGCACACTATCGTATTGACGTCTTCAAAGTCTGGTTAGCGACAACAAAAGCAAGTGCAGCAAAGGGCGAAGAGCATCGCAGGGGATGGTTCCTTTTCAACAATAGAGGTGTCACTAACACAGCGCAAAATCTGGGGTATTGAGGACGGAAACTAAAGAGCATCATCCTTACCTGTTTTCTTCTCCACTTGATTTATTCATCTCGCTGTCCAGTGTTTCCAGAAGTGTTCTGATAAAGGTTCACACAAAAACATGAATCAGTTGCTAGTCGAGTGGACGGTTGGTACCTAGGCCTCCCGCAACATCCCTTTCTGCTTACTCTGCTTATTAATCCACAGAAAATAAGACGAAGTTGCTAATCACTCGCCTTTGGCCCGAGTAGTCACAAATTCTGTTGCTTTCTAGTGCTTGTTTGAGGAAAGACTTGCAAGCGTTTAGTGGATGTAGGGCCTACCTGACGATATTAAAGGCAGTGGGTGCAGACAGGTCTGACAGCTGCGAACATACTCTCCTCATCACTTGCTGAAGGTTGTGACACGCTGATCCTGCAAAGAACGTCAAAAAGAGCTACTGAAAAACTTCACATAGGGCATGCGGTGGAGACCAATCACTTAAAAAAAAACCCCTCAGTTGCAATCAAACCCTTACAAAAGAGATAACGCTCTTGCTGTAAAAGCGGTTTCTAGGCTGCAGCCAAACCCATAATTTAGCTCACACTGACCAATTAATTGACTTCCACTAAGAACTTCCAAATTGCTCTGTAACATTGTGAAGTATTTAGAGCGGCTGCAAACAGTTATTGTTAAACTACCACTTTACAATTTTGCGTGAGGTCATCTAGACAGAACAGCTTGGAATAATTCATTTGTCTATAGGAGTCGTACCTGCTAGATCCTTTAGTATTCCCTGTAACTCAGTACTGAGTGGATTAAGATGTGCACTCCACAGCCGGCGGTGATTCATCACCTGGTTCGCTTCTTCTTGAGACATGTCCTAACAAAGAAAAATAACAAACAACAAAAATGTGAAGCAACTAAACTCCTTAGACATAATTTTGTGGCAACGCAAAAGAACCTCTTCTCCCCACGTCATGAACAGCCAATCAGGAGGTTGGAGAGTCTTTACACATAACACACATAACAGTGGTGTTCTTCGGCCATAATGTGCCGCGTTGGTAACGTTTTTTCCCGCCGTAGTATGTGGCATCCGTCGACAGAGAAGTCGACAATCACATAGGGCAAAATCACAACACTTTCATAATCACCCTAAAACTGAATAACGTAGCGTTTCAGGCAAAATCTCCAGGCTTGAAAATGTTTGAAGACAGTATTCCCAGCGAGGAAGGTATTAGACTCCAACTAACATACCTCCAAAGAGCGAATAGGTAATGGTATCGGTAACAGTTCGGACAGTAGAACAAGTCCTCCTAAAAACGCCTGTTGAAAAACAAATAGGAAAGGTAAATAGGAAATAAGGCAAACATATTACTAATGTCATGATGTGCAAGCAAACCATCGTCAACTAGAAAGAACAAGTGATCATATGTGGAGATGTCTGGTCAAAGAATTTTTGAATTCTTTCACAACTAATTCGCGGCGTTAGCTTGGCGCAAACTAGCTTTAAACACTAGACTTAGCAGTCCAGCCAGCTAGTAAACAAGACAAACGTCACGTATCAGCCAGTTTGGAGAGGTCTAAGATCCATCTGGTTCAGAAAGAAGAAAAGCCAGAGTACAGTGATCTCCGCAAAGAATGGTGATTTGTAAATTTAAAAATACGGCCACAACTGACCTGAGGAGCTGACGTCGTGTACTCGAGAAGTTCCTTCAACATCAAAGACCAAATGCTTTCATTTATTGCTGTCCAAAAAGAAAAATTACAACAGCATAAGAATAGGTCAAACGACAAAGCAGAAAAACAATGAAACAAAAGCACATACACGAAACAATGATTAGAGAGTTGTGTACATAAACAATAAGTTGAGGTGTCTGTTAGACCTTTCATCTCCAGAGGTTATTTATGCATGCTTAACTTTTTTTCGAACAACTTATACAGGCAAGTAATTCGAAAAAATAATGTCTTGACTTAGAACTTTGACTTATAAGTCTCGCAAAAACAACGCTATGAACTATCTCGATGAATTTTGATACAAGCCTCAGAGCGAGATAGCGTTAAGTCACTTGCTTTTATACTACATGTAATAGCAGTGCCTCGATCGGTGAGCTACGCGAGTGGAGAAAACACGCAGAGAAAACAGGACTATTTATACAAGAAAAATAAGATTTGGATTAAAAGCCTATTGTGTAGTAATCTCCTCATTTTCGTCACATCGTCTGTAACAATTACGCCAATTCACAATGAAAACAACTTACCGCTAAGCCAAGTAATATTTTGCCCCATTTATACAAGCTAGAGCTCTGAGTCTGAGTTTGTTGGTATCGGCTGACCCAGCGATCAGGCGCTCTTTCTTTCCTTTTTTTTGTTTTTTTTGTTTTTTGTTTTTGTTTTTTTGAAAAAAAAAAAAGAGAGCGCGCCTGATCGCAGGTTAGGTATCGGCAGAAACGCGTATAAATGACTCTAACTCGCGTCATATTTTAGCCATGACTTATTTTTTCTGGTATGATTAATCATATACCTTCCTCGTGATCAGCTGACTGAATGATTGGCCTCGTGAATGTCATAAACACATCAACGATTTCACCCTGGATCTTTGAGAGAAAACGAAAACAAAGTTACAGTAAGTCAGTACTACAGGCAGCGCAGGCTGTGCTAATAAACGCCGGTAAAACACACTTAATATCAACAGGATAATTTCAAAATGGCAGACCACAGAATATAGAATTCACACTGAGTGAGCCGACTGGATGTAGTAAACTTAACTTGTCAGCTACCAGCACCAAATATAAAAATTAACATGGGCAATCTACACGTGCATAGAACTACAATGAGATTAAACCAATGTAAACTAAAGTGAAAGTAATCTTATTTCTCTAGCGTAGCTTATAATTTGTTCACTTACAACCTCTCACATCACATATCCGGGAAAACACACACACAAACAACGCTGTTTCCAGGCACACATCAACATTCGCCCACACCTATACACCCCCCCCCCCCTCCCCACTCCCCTCCTAAAATGTTTTTCCACACACCTTGTGGGCAAGACTGCTTAGCTGTCCTGTCATGGGAGCAGTGCACATCACTGTGTGAAGTATCATCAGCGATTTCATAAGCCTTGCATCTTTAAACTGGTACTTTCCGCTGTTTAGCAGCTCTATCAATAGAGTTTTCACCAATGCCAGAAGAGGTGTTACCATGGAGACCATGACTAGGGGTGGACCAGTGTGCAGGGGTTGTCCCTGTCTCCAAGGCCGCAGAAGAAACTCCCCGAGTTTTTGAAACGTGTTGATGAAGACATCCATGGCATTTGCAGAGAACAACTCAATACAAGCTAGGTTTTGGTTCAAATCTTTCTGAACTACTGCAATGTGGAAAGGAATTGAAATAATTTTTCAAAATCAATCAACTGAAATAACGGTCAGCAAGTTAAGGTAAAATGTACTTCTTTGGATCTGATTGTGGATCTAAAATTCACCGGTGAATAAATAAGGAAACATCGCTTTCAAAACAAACAAGGTGACAAAAAGTATCTTTTCACCTTAGAAAACCGAACGCGCACAAACCAGATTGAAAGTCAACCAAGAGCGACTTGTTGTAAAGTTAATTTTTCCCACTCATCATAAATCATGATTAACGTGTTTGCTTCCCTTTGTGTTCAGAAAGTTTGGTTTAACAAGGTTACGCTACATCCTCTCACCTTTCAAAGAGAGTTCTTTTTTCAGCCATTCAGAAAACAAAACTAAATAAAATCAGACTTGCGCTATGCTCCTCCTTCCATAATTCATAACAGTTTCACCTTTGTCCTTCAAGTTCTGAATTGTCAATTACATGATTCGCAAAAGACTAACCGCATAAATGACACCAAATTTGCAAAACAAAACGTTCGGAAAACCCTGGCCTTGTGTTTATGTTTCCAGAGAAAAGATTTCGGTCATGAATGGGAAGCTATGGTTGTCTACAATGATAAGTTTTACTTGAACAACTGCCATGAAAAATCCACTCTAGTACACTTCACAAGACCCATCGAAACTTACCTTCACCAACACTTGAATTGTCAGCTGGACAGCCAAGATATCTGAGAACTCTAAGAGCCATCAACACTCCACAGGCTATGCTTGGAGTGTTATTAATCTCACTTAACTGGCTAAAGACAATGAAATCAGAAACAAGTTAGCTATATTGTGAATGAACAACATCTTGTCTCCCAACTAAAAACAGAACGGTTTGACGTTACACAACTGGATAGCAATTTATTCGGTGGATAGCGCTATCCAGCCTTCGAAAAACTGGGGCCAGGCCGCTGACCACAACTGAATGATGGTTTGCCTGACTAGCACAATCAAGTGGTATTTCAATACTTATGAAGATAGTTCACTAAAAGAGTCTTTCCGAAATTTGTTTCAGATTCTGGATTCTGGATATTTACATATCTACAAAAAGCTATCAAGTGCATGTAGCTGCTGTCAGAACTTAATATCAGGAAAACGTAAAGAAATCTGACACAGACTTTGTCTTCAGTTAACGTTTCAAAAAACTACCTTTTCACAAATTCCACTAATTTGGTGATGCTTGACATATCAAACTTGATGTCCTTCAGTGCGACCAACCAGTGGCCCAGTTCAGTGATTGAAGAATCTGCATCCACTGAGAGAAAATAGTAAAAGATATAATCAATAATCAAAGAAAAACTCAAAACTCAAAATGGACAGCAGAGTAAAGCAATAAAATTAACAGACAGAACATTAAATTATTTCACATATAAATGCTGTTTACTGTCCCAAAGCCTATTGATCATAATTTCAATACATTAATAACATCAATGGTAATATGTTCATTCTGATAAACTCTTACCTCTTGCAGTGACAGCTAAGAGTCTTGGAGCCAGTTTTGATAACATTTCAACATTCTCGGACACTGCCAAGGAAAACAAGTTTTCAAACATATATCACAAGAACAGAGCCAAATTGATTGATATGTAGCAATCTTTTCTAAAACTACATAAAAAATTCAGTAGAAAGGACTTATAATACTCACATTTTATTGTTAAAAGAATCAACACAGTGGCATATCTTGTGGAGACACACTTCTTTAATTTAGCATCATCTTTTGCATCTCCTAATCAAAATGCAAAATAAAGCAAAACATGACTTGTCTAAGAAACACACAGATATGTGCAGTCACGATGATTCATGCCCAAAAAAATACTGGCAATGCAACCCGCACTGGCAAAAGTAGAAAATGTGATTTCTTGAACATTTCATAAAGCAATGTAATGCTCAATACAGGCGCATGGGTGATAGAAGCCAAGACCACCAGAGGATACTACCTGTACAAGTCTTGGTGTATCACTGAATTCTCACAACTAACAGTGAAGGACTGAATGACAATCAATCAAGCAATCTGTAAACAGACTATTGGAAAAGAAATGTTTAACAGCCACAGAGAAGGTGAGGCACTTGCCTGTGGATTCCACAAATGGCAGTAGGGACCTAAGATTAGTGTCCAGACTGAGAACAGAAATCACCGCAGCTTTACCTGGTAAACATAAAAAAATTGGAAAGATGAATTTACTACTTAGATTGTTTCACTTCGAACCAGCTGTTCAGGGTCATGCTAATAAAATAAATCAATTAGTTGACATCTGTTTAACGAAATAAATACTTATTCTAGCCACTTAAAAGTGACCACCTTTGAAGTAGAAACTGAAAACGGCAGACCCACAAAAGGTGCCAACCCCCTGAAATTAGTTGTCCCATTAAGGTTGAATCCCCTAAAGTAGAAACTCTGTGAACATACAGTCCCATGAAAGTACAGTGTTCCAGACAACAGAGGTTCTTGGGTCAAAAACCCCAGAAAATCTGCTTCCTGACCTAACAAGTCAATGGAAAACAGCTGATGGTATTTGAGAACTAAAATCCATTGACCCAATGGAATGTCCCATTGAACACCTTGCCTTTAAAACAGTCTGGAACTCTAATACCAAAGTAGCATTCCCACAAAGGGCAACACACTGAAAGTACAGTCCCACCAAAAATGACAGTAGAATGTCATAATGACTCTTGATACTTCCAGAGCTACATGTACAGCCTGCTACGATGCCAGCTTGTCCTTAGCACTCACCAATTGCAGTAAAAGTCATGGAGTAGAGAGTATGTAAAGTAGACAAAGTGTCTGCACCATCCATATCATTTGGCAGCAAACCTTGAAGAAAAAGCTATTGTAAGTCATCAATTATTATAATACGTTGTTTACAAATTATGGTAAGTAATAACTGCACTGTTACTCTTCATCCTTTATATAATGTAACTTGAGAAACAACAACAAAAAAAAGACAGGTCACATTTTACCGACATGTTTTAAAACAAACACGATTGTTCAATGAATTAAAATGAAAGTCTTGTAATGGTAAATGATCTTTGCAGTCAGGAAATGAAGTGACATGAAGCACCTACATAACAGCAGTTATAATTAGGTAAGCTATGAAAACTCCTCAGAGGTTTCAAAAGCTTCATAGAAGTCACCTCAGACCTGCTATTTTATTTTCTTCCTCCAAAGTTCTCAGTACAATAATAATATTATGCTGAAATCTAACACATCACAGTTTTTTCCAAAAGTTGACATACCTGGAGATAGAGAAGTCAGCAACTGATCTACAGCTTGGAGAGTCTATAACAAAGGATCACGAGGGAAATAACATTATTAACCCTTATACACATTGTTCACAATCAGCAAATTAAGATGCTTTGCAATACAGTTCAACCCCTATTAAATGGCCACCCGTGGGGAAATGGATAGTGGCCGCTTAAAAGAGGTTGGCTGCTTAAAACAATAGCTAGAAAAGCCCTCATCGGGACTTTGATTACTGGCTGCCTAATAGGGCTGGCGTTTAATAAGGGTTGGGCTGTGCATGTAGTGACTTAGTCAAATTTTATCTTGTATCTTTACCTGTAAATGATAAATCAATAGAAGTCCAAGATGTTGAGGAGTACAAGCATCTGCTACTGTAGTGTCTCTTAGGATTTCCTGGAAATATAAAAACATGGAATAAATCAAATGTGGATCAGTACATCTAGTGATACAATAGACATGTACTTCCTTGATCCAGGAAATAAGTAAATACAGTAATACAATAAACAGCAGTCCATAATCTTGAGGATAGAACTCCACTAGAATTTGTTTGTCCCTTTTTACCTCAAGTTGAGACATTTTACTTCGTTGTCTAGAATGTTACGTGTACATGTATTTATGTTTTGGATTATGATCATTCCCCCACATAAATGAAATTTCTATGAAAGATGACGAAATTACTGAAAGATCTTAAGTATACAGCATCATGCACACAGTACGGGTGTAGACAAAACTGAAAAAAAAAATCACCATTTTGCTTGCCACCATCTCAATAATTATGAATTAATTAGTTTTAATTAGTTTTACAGTTGAAACTAATTGGCTCTTGTTTGATGAGTTTTAACAGTTTTTACTTGTCTGTTTAAAAATAAATACTTACATTCAGTGGAGCTGCATCACTGTGGTGAATGTCGGCTTCCTGAAATCAGACTCAAAATCAAAATCACATTGACTACACAAAGAAAACACAAGAAGAACACAAACAAAAACCTGTACATTTCTGTGTACAAACTACTCACAGTTGTTTGAGTAAGGACACGAATTAGACCATTGATTGTATCAGGATGTGATGACAGAAACAGCAACCCTGCAAACCACAGAATTAAGAGTGAGATGTTACCATAATGGCAAGGTTAACTGGCAAAACAGAATCATACAACGTACTGTACCTCTCTGTGACTGCAACAACGAAAAGAAAATGTCTCTGATGGGAGCAAAAACTGAAGGATGACATCCGGCTGTTGAAGACATCACAATCAAAATAGACTCCAGCAGACGACTGGAAAAAGGGAAAGAAAAATTTGTGAAAACAACCCTCAAGCAACTCCTTATTTATTTTTATAAGGACCTCCTTCCATACAGACACTGAACTCTTAAAATGGAACTAACAGTAGTACTGTACATGTATTTCAAATACCATATTTCAAATCTGCTAGGAAACCAAGTTGGAACACACACACAGCACTTTGGTTGCTCCGGCTGAATGTAATGTTAAACCGTCACTAGTTAGCCTGTCCCTTTTTTTTCCAGATTGCTTTAACAGTTTCATGGAACTAAACCATGCACCGTTACATCAAACCCGGTACTCTGAAGCTGGAATCCAGCACACTCACCAGACTATTATGTCTCTGACAATAATTACCTACACCATCGTGAGACTGGTTTGGATCTAGCTTACCGAGCCTTAAAGAGGTGGAACAATACTGGGTAGGGATCCTTGGGGGAAGAGTCAAATCCTGTGATCTTGGCTGAGGTGGGAAATGCCTTCACAGGAGACTGTACCTGGTAAAAAAAAACAACACTTTATACTTATCACTCAAATCATAGTTGTGGTCATAGAACTAAAAAGCTACAGCTTCAGTTGGACACACAGAATAAATTGTATTGTTTCTTTACAATTTTTCTTTTAAAAAAATAATGATGTTTCTCACGATACACAAAACTTTCTCCCGTAAGTTCTTCATATTGTTGTTTTCAAGTTTTTTTCTCAGTTCTACATTCTGCAATGATGGTACATGTAGCAACTTAGTGTTGCTATGCATTTGTCCATTACAAAAAATGTTGATAAATTTCATTCTTTTACTGTGGATTCCTTTTTCATTGCAAAGCATGCTGACATCACCATGAGTAACAAAAGATGTTTTGCCATATTCTGCATCCTTGGGGTTTCTTTAGCAGTTTCATTATTATGCATCAACAATTTTTCTTCCAGCGTTACAGTTGCTCGCATATGATTTTCATAAATCAGGGCATTCTTTGTGCTCAGTACATCCTTGTACCACATTAGCAATGTCATACAGGTTACCAGAAATAAAGCACTTACTATCAGGTGTTGGGCCTGATTAAGGAATGTACAAATCTCCTCCAGAGTGCTTGCTATTATCTCTATCTTTTCAGTATCAAGAGTTTGATCGTGCTCTCCAGGGACCACCCCTGATGTATCCATGGCAATGTCAGGGTCAGGTGACATGATATCAGTTGTCTCCCTTCTGTCAGTTCCCTCGCCGGCAGAATCAGTTTCCGCATCTGGAGGTCTAGGACTAGGAGTAGTTTCAACAATTCTGCACAAAGAGTGAATATTAATAATAGATTATTATTTTCAGAGCTCTTTTGTAACTGATGAATGTATCAATGACTGTTGGTTGATGGACGATGATCCACAACAGACAGAGAAATGGACTGATGAACAGATGGACCAACAGACTGACAGATGGACTGGGTGAATGAACATACAATAGACATGTAGAAAATGGACTGGGTGCATTCTGGGGGGGGGGGGGGGGACTCCCTTATGTGGGCAACATGTAGGTAAGTGCTGTCACAAAGGGTACAGTTTTGAGTGCTGTTTGGTCTGAAATAGGGTGTAGATTATAACCAGTTTGGTTTGAAATAGAGCTTCATTTGTGACTCTTGTGATTTTAGAAGAAGCTGCTTCTTTAAGGCTATATTTAAGGTCTAAAAATTCACATTTTGGGTCAGGTCTGAAATTGGGTACAAAAAATCACAAATCTCAGTCTGAAATAGAGTAAGGGTTTCAAGGAGCACACCCCCTCCCCTCCCCCCCCCCCCCCCACCTCAACTCAATTTGTCATGGGAAAAAAAATGCTTAGATAAGATGCAGCATGGTCACTTACTTGTCAACTGCTTTCTGGAAAAGTGCTAATAATTCATACAAGTGGACTTTACGGGCCAAAGCAGAGGCAGCTTCTACCACACGCACAGTCTAATTCAAACAGAAAATTAAACAGAGATTACCAATATATAAAGCAACAAAATAAACTCCCACCTTGAAACTGCCCAATTCAATTTCCAAGGAGGACAAAAAGAGACGGCCTAAGAGAACTGTAGGTTAAAGATCCAGATCTTGGTTCAAGCTGCTCTGGAAGAGGACACTGTGTTGTGTTCTAAGGCAAGACTATTAATTTTACTCTCACAGTGCCTCTCTCCACCCAGGTGTATAAATAAGGGGTACCAGCGAATTAAATGCTGGGAGGTAACCCTGCGATGAACTAGTATATCCCATCCAGGGGGGGGGGGGGAGTAGAAATAGTCCTAGTTGCTTGATCATGGTACAGAAACTGGGATAAGCTCTGGCCTGATGGGCCACTTGGCTTGTATCCAGACTTTACCATACCTGATCTGCCAGTAGAAAGTCAACAAGCTGTTGGTAACTTTGGGATTCTTGTTTAACTTCAGTTCCCTCCGTAGTTTCTTTCTCCTAGACAGATCAAAATTCAATTAATTCTCCAGTTTTCCTCCACAAAACCAACTCTCCAAATTCCAATACAGCTAGGATGGAGGACCTACATGAAAACCAGCTAAGGCTTATGTGACTTCCTCTCTAAATATTGCAATTAATGAATATCAAATTCAATATTGTTATTTATAATACCTTGTCATCAGCATCCCATCCAAGAAAATGTTCCATTCCAACATAAGAATCTGTGGTGTTGTTGATAGCTATAGTCATGTAGCAATAAAAAGATATGAGAAAAACCTTTAGTTACAGATAAATTCAGGTTAACAGTTGATAAATCTGTTAATGAAACATTAAGACTAAGGCCATCTTGAATAGTTTAGGAAAAGTCTAGTTTGGCATTATGTAGCCTCACAAGAGACCTTGGATCAAGGAACTTGATATTATGTTTGAAACAATGAAATTCACCAAAGACTAACCTTGAAGGGTTAGCAGTTTCATTGAAGATGACATGTGTTCTGTAGTCAGAAGTTTACCAAGAGTCTCTTGAACTCCAGCTTCCTGCAAAGATGAAAGGAAAAAACAGATTGCACATTGCAATCCTGCTGGTGTTGCTGATGTATGTGGGTCTTACACAGCTAACAAGACTACATTGCAGGTGCTAAAAACTGGATGACACGCAGCATCTTAGGCGTTAAAGAAAAATCCAACACTGACAAAACAAAAATAATGTGGCTGTATAAAGTTTTTACTACAAGGCCTGCGGGACAAACAAAACAATGAACTTACAATGAGAACTGAAGCAACATCTATTCCACAAGAACACATTGCACCAACAAGTTTGAGTCCTGCCTTTATCAATCGAATATTAGCCTGAGGAAGAACAATAACCAAAGCTAGGATTATACGGTCAAACCTCCAGTAAAATACAACACCTGTATGATTAAGAAATAAATAGTTATATGTCTCCTTTCCATGAACTCCATGTTTTTAGTGTTAAAGAAACTGTTGCAGCTGAATTTAAGCTCACTTGAGAGTTATCTGAGCATTTTTTTTCCTGTACAATTTCTTACGTTACCAGACTGTTTCTGTGGTTTTGTCAGAACTCACCGCTATGGGAAGTTTCTGAGCCATCTCAATATCCAAGGAATACATGATCCACTCAATGAGCTTTCTCATCACTCCTGTGAAAACAGGGGGAGCATTTTAAAGAAATTCTGTGATGAAACGACAGTATATTTAAGATCTATCAACTTCCAAATAAAAACAATGAGGACTAATTAATTATTGAGAAATAAAATTGTAATGGTAATTAAGATCAGCTATTCCAAACAAGTGTTGCTGTAGTAATTATGAGTTCCTTTGCTTTAATTTGATAAATTATCACTGAGTTTGAAGATTACTTTTCTCTCACTTTTTGTGCAGAACTTGAGATCTATTTTCATCTTTTTTTTTGGTTCATTCTTTGAAATTTTATTTGCAATGACAACAAATCCAATTAATTTATACTAAATTACAGTTTTTAACCTGAGGGTTTCATACAACAGCCTGTCTCATGGTTACTCATCAAAAACTGTTATTTACTGAAGAATCCTATTTGTGTGAATTTTTTTTAACGTACATGTATTATAAATTTTAATAATCAAACCTTCTTTCTGCTCAGTCCTTGCAAGATAAGCCTGCAACATAAAAATGAAATTCATGATCATCTTAAATTAATATCATGTACTGAATTAAATTGCATTTATATTAAGCAACTTCAAGACAGGATTACTGAGTTATCCATCTACTCTTAAAAGTTGCTCAAGACATTTCCAATACCCAAGGCATGCTAAATTAATGTAACTAAGTACAAAGAGGTACTGTGGGAAAGATTGTAGGAATTTGAGCAGAACCAATCTTGAATGACCACAATTTTTGAAACAAAAATTAAATATTATTTATATAATTATTACATTTTGCCTTGACCAAATGTTGCTTGCTGTTCACTCTTTTGACTATTATTTCATAGTTTACCAAATCTAAAAGATGTCAACTAACTTACCAGCCCTGGAATCAGAAGTTTAGGTATTTCTTCTATTTGCTCAATCCATCTGTTGAGCCAAAACAGGTTTTGGTTTTACTAGTTGAAAAATTTTGCTTTTAACTACATGTAGACATAAAAGTTGAGGAAAGTGGTAGAAATATGAAATTTATCATTCCACTCACTTTATATTCCTCTCTGAAGTGCAGCACATCTCTACATGTTCAAACAATGTCTGCCCCTATGTAAAGGAAAAAAAAAAACTTTTATACCACTTGCTAAGTTTCTTCCATCTTCTACAGTCACTCAATAATACATTTGGTAAAGTTTGGTCAATTGATTTTACATACCAAATTGATTTCCTGATCATCTACTACATCTGGAAAAAGGAAACAATCAATCAACCAAGTGAATTTAAGCCGATATGATTACAAAAAAAGGTAGAAACCGATCCACACAAGAGGAACTTATGGTAAGATGGAAATAGTGACAGTAACAACATGGCATGTCTGCTTGCCATGCCTGTTTGACCAGTACTAGGGATGGTGAAGAGTAAATGTGACACTTACGAGACGGTGAGTTTTGACTTTTTAAATTGTGAGACCAAGACCTCAAATGTTTTAAACACAAGGGCAAGATGTTCAGACTGCAAGACTGAGACATTCAGACATCAATGATAAAGACAAACAAACAAATTGGTGAGAGCTTTGTGAAAAAAATCGAGACTGCAAGATGAACATTCACATAGCAGCTGAAAAAAAATCAAGACTGTGAGACCCATGAAATTCAACAAAAAATTTGCAGGACCCATGGTTTTTGAAGGACTATTGATCACCCCCAGTTCATGTACTCAAGATCAATCCATACCTGAATCCTCTATAGCTTTCAATATGGCCTTTTCATACTCAGTGCAATCAGGTGCAGCAAATGTCTGGAGAAGAAAGTAGACAAATATCCCTGTTTGCTTGGAGTGAATTAAATTCTCTTTTAACTTTTATGCTCAAGACAGTATTATTTAGGGATACGTTGTGCTTTGCACTTAATCCCGAGAGTGGTATAAAAACAGGATGAGTAGAAAACCAGCACAAATAATAATAATAATAATAATAATAATAATAATAATAATAATAATAATAACAATAATAATAATAATAATAAAATTTATATAGCGCTAAATACATTGTAAATATCCAACACATCCACCGATTGGTTAGAAAACGTTCTGTTGTGCATACATGTAGTATTAGATGCAATGATTAGTTACATGACTGTATGCTGAGTCATACAAACAGAACAAAGCAACTGGCACTTGTCGAACTCGACGTCACTCTATTTTGGATGGACCACATTCCATGTGCATACTGGGAAGCTAACAATTGATTAGAATTGAAATTGAGCTGGAAGCTATAATCGACATGCCATCAAAATATTAAATGCTTGATAATGTGCCATCACGATATGCTTATAATATTTATATAATTGACTGTTGGAGAAAAATGAAACATCATCTATTTTACATTGTCACACAACATGGCACAGTGTACGGCATGCATCAATGTTTCCAGGCTCCACTCAGCCTGAATGCCTCGCCTTGTTTACATGTTGCTCAAGACTGCCACATGGCATTTGGTAAACCCTACATGTACCTGAAAGTACATGCACAGCCACTAGTAAGTAAAGTACACTGTAACTTACAGTCAAGGGTGACAAGTCACATTGGTAAGGGTTGAAACTAACAGACACTGACATCCAAGCATCTTCACTGTAAAGATCCAAATCACCAAAATGCACATCCTGAATTAAGCAAAATAACCAGACTGAATGAGTAAATACATGTAACTATTAAGTGACATTTTGAGCAAATTCTGTCAGAGAGGGAAAAAGAAGTTCTGCTGAAATGTACAGTTATGATAAAAAGAAAAAATAATAGGCTGATTCTTGGGGGAAGATATAATTATATTTAAGCATCAAGAACAATAAATCATTTCTAAAACTCACAGCATCCTCCAGAGTTCCATCATCCATATCCTATTTACAAAGAAGATTATAGAAGATTTGTTACAAAATTCAAATGATTATTTTGTTCTGACCTGTGCATTGCATTAATAAACACCAAACACACAGGTTAATTCACTCCTAAGAAAATTAAACATATTATCAAACTTATGTGACCAGAAGATATGTCACATGAAATACTCCAGGAATCCAATTTTTCCGGTTTAGCTGAATTGCTAAATAAGTTTTAATCTGCATTCTTGTAATTTCTTATGTACTGTAACCATCATTCTGTCAAGCAAAATCTATCTTTGAACAGTTTTTGAAACATGTTCCCAGAAGCAGCTGTTAACTGTAACTTTACATCAGACATACATACATGAACAAGATACATACCTCTTCATCACTAAGGATCTCTTCATAACCATCCTGCAAAAATGTTAAACTTAAAATTAAACAAACTCATTTATTGCACAGATTTTCAACTTACCCCTTAAACATGCTAACCTCTTGAGCACCAAACAACTCAAAAGCCTGCTTATTCTGGTACCAGGGTTGTCAAAAGTAGCTGGCTATTGACAAAAATTGCCGTCTACTTCATGATCTCAGTGCATTACGCTGCTGGTATATTTGTCTGATTCTTCAAAACTCATGGTAAAATCAGCAACCTACTTCAACAATAAAGCTGCCAGCTTCAAATACCTATGTGACAGCCCTGTGATACCAACTTACTTCATGAATGAATCTGCTGTGATTCTGCCTTAAGACTCCATTTGTTACATGCATAGTTCACAATAAGATAACAAATCAGTGCAAAATGTCTTTGCTTACCCTGGTTCATAATATAACAACTTGATGATAAGATCAGTTGTTTCTTTATGCCATTTCATGCTTAATATATCTTTTCGTTCCTACTATGTCACTATGATGCATTACCCACACTGGAAATAACAATCACATAACTGTAATAATTATTACGTTTAATGTGGTTTTGCCAATATGTTTTAAGCCACCAGTGTGAGCTAGTCATAGAAAATATGCAATCCATATTGCAGTCTTCATGAAATCCTCAAAATTCAAAATGTCCACAGGTGGGGGTTTTATCAATGTTTTCAACAGGAGTAAAACTGGTTTTCATGGGCAAGCAAAACTTTTTGACCAAAACTTCTTTAGAAGAAAAAACTTTCCTTCAGATGGTGAAACAGCCAGTCAATTTGGTACTTAAAGTGTGTATGACATGAAAAATAATTTCTGCTTATTTGAAAGGCCTTTCAAAATAGAGAAGAATGGTGTTTTTGTTTTTGAAATATCTTTTTTCATTTTAGAGATACATGTTTTTCCATTATGCAAATTAGATCAGTGATGATGTCGTATTGTTTGCAATAAAAAAAAAAAGTGGTAAAATACTGAATAAACGATATCTCTGGAAATATTCAAACAGTGTTCTTAAAACTTGGCACCACAAATGTGAATCACAAAAGAAACAAAATGAAACCCTTGCGATAGGTACTTACAAAATTATCAACAGTAAAAACAGTATTCGGTTATTACTTACTGGCTCGTCAACCTCCTCTTCATCAGACATGAACAAGTTTGATGGAGATCGGTCAGGTGTGAGTGGCTCAAACAATTCATCAGGAGATTGGTTTCCAGATTCTTCACCAGCTGGTTGCTAAGGAAACAATCTTGCATTAATTACTCTCACATAGACAGGGCTCACAAAAAGTGCCGTCTGATCACTGAGGACAAGTAGATTTTCCTTCTTGGCAAGTAGCTTTTTATTCACACTAGTCCAATGGGTAAGGGATCAGGCAAGTCTTCCGCCATCTAAAGCACTAAAGAACAAACTAAGACTTGCGCAAGCAGAATTTGAGAGCTTCTTGTCCCAAGGTCAAGCTGGAATTCAAGGTTTTCTTCGAGTCCTGATAAATAACAAAATGCTACAACAATTTTAAGTCAGTTTATTTTTAACACAAATAAAATAGTTTCTAATCTCTGGGTAAGAGATCACTAAGTTTATTGAGGAGGTTAAAATGAAAATAATAGGCAGTTAATAAAATTTTCCAGAACATCTACAAGGTGTAAATGATGTTGGGCATTAAGTATTCACTAAGTACATACACATAATAGAGACAGTGTCTGGCTCTACTACTGAGCAGAAAAAACATTGATCTACTGCATACCTCCTCCCTTGGGGACCCTGGAGGGGTTGTCGGCTTGGCAGCAGTACTCTCACCAATAGTTGCAGTGACACTTTCAGGAGATCTTGGAGGAGACTTCAGCTTTGATGGTGACTTTACAGGAGTTCTTTCCTTGTCTTTCCCAACTCTCTTCTCTTCTCTTAAAGGCAACGGCTCTTCTCGCCTGTCCCTTGATTCTGAAGATCTCTCGGGAACCTTTTCATCTGTACCCCTCTCACTAGGGCCTGAATCAGAAGTGCTTCTTTCAGCACTCCTCTCTCTTCTCATAGGCCTTTCTGGGCCTCTGTCATGAGTTCTTTCAGCCCGCTCAGGGACTCTTTCATGAGCTGCTTTTTCAGATTCTCTGTCCAGTCTTTCAGGGTCTCTCTCAGGTGCCCTTGTTTCAACAATAACTGGGGGTCTCTCAACTCTTGGTTCGGGGCGAGATTCTTGAGGACGCTGATTAACATCAGTAAAATAACCATACAAGCTGATAGTGATTCTATTGTACCATCCTCGCAGAACAACAACATCTGTTGCACCCTAATCAAGATAATAAACAGAGAAATAAGGATCATTTGTGAGAAGAGACAAAGCAATACAAGCTAATTTCTTGGGGGTAATTCTGGGTAAAATATTAAACTTATACATATTTTTCATATTAAAGTAGACTCACAGAGGCTCTGCTTTATCAATCATAAAATACATTTTAATCTATAGGAATTTGCAAGTCAGATGTATAAGCATTACCCATATAAAGTTATTCTTGGAAGGTTTAATACATGTACAATGTAGTCAGACATATAATTTGTAATGCCTGAAATAACATTAATTTATTATATTTATTTTCAACTTGTTCCATAGGGTTGGTTTCCTATTGAAGAGAATGATAATAAATGTACCACTTCATAAATAAAGCTCAGGTTTACTGATAAAACCCTACCTTGGAATACGTAACCAGTTGGAAGTTATTTGGCTCTTTGTACTCTAGTCTAGAAGAGAAAAATTCAACAATTAAAGGACTCTTCTTTAAATAGGTTCTTGAAACCTCTCTACAATACCCTAAATTCACTGTCATGAACTTGGGAGAGGTGCCTAAGGGATGGTGGTGCCAGGCAAGAGACATGTTGTACAAGCATTGAGCAGAGCATGCAGGACACTGTATATCCATGTCAACCTTAACAGTGGTAACCATCAGGCACCATCACTGCCAGTCACAGTAATAAAACAGTCATGTGGTGATACCAACCCAAACGCATGTACCTACATGTACTACTACTAACAAGGGAGATGTACATGTACCAAAGCAAAAAGCACTCCACAAGTAGATTCAAAGCTTGACAGAACTGCACATTCTCAAAAAAAATGTAACGCAAAAGTTTCAAATGCCACCCCAAAAAGCATGACCAAACAAAATGTTATTGACCAGCAACAGTACTGGTACCTATCAACCTTATCCTAAATTTCACTTCAAAGGCACATATCAAATTAAAGCTGCTTTCTTGCTCTTATGTGATTATATGCATAATTATTTCATCCTTGACATGCCATTTTTAACAAAGGACAATGTAACTTACTGTCCAAGTCTTTCAAACACTACATCTGAAGGTCTGTCAAGATTTCGAATGAATAAGTCCAGTTTAAAAGAAGGTGGATGAGTCTCCCTACGAGAAAAAAAAAAATACAGATATCAAATAAATTAGTAAACTGCACGATTTGACCAGTAACTGCAAACCTGAAAAATGAAATTGAAGCATTGGACAAAGTATTCTCCCCTTCATGTGAGTTAAACAAACCTGAATAGGCAGTGACAGCAGTTGCCTACCATCACTACCCTGCCATCTACTCTAAAATCTACCAAGACATTCAACCTTAAATAACAAGTTTATCTCATGTTTTTGGAATTCTATTAAGGTTTGCAAGACACTGTACTCTCACAGTGCCTCTCTCCACCCAGGTGGCACATGGATATGAACAACCTTTTAGAGCTGGAGGTAAGCTTGCATGATGCAATAGTAGTATCCCATCCAGGGTTGAGGGGGAGGGGGGTGGACAAATTTTCCTAGCCACATCATACTTCAAAAATTGGAGATTAAAGCACCAGCCTGGTGGCCGTTTGGCTTGGCTTGTCTTGTTGATCAGACTATTAACAAAAAGAAAAATGGTACAAATTTCCCTGCCCAGAGAAGGAACTTAACTATATCAAGTTGTCTTGGTCTAACTTACCCCATTTTCTCTCTTTCACTGACTGCAGCGTGTACTCTGTGTCCTGCTGGTATCACCCTTACTTCTTGAACACAGACTGGTCTCGGAAAGCTCACCAAGTCAAGATGCATTTCCTAAAGTTATAGATACCATAGTTTGATTTCTATCTTTGTCTGTCCAGATTTATTTAACTTGTAACTATACAGTCTTCACTTTTCCTTCAACGTGTTCAGGCTTCGCACATGAAGAACGGGACAACTGCATGTGGTCGAGTGCTTAGCACTGTATGCACTGTATACAAAAGGGACTGTATATAATTTTATATACTTATTTTATTATTCCATATCCATCTTATTTTATTTATTCATTTCTTCGAAGATATTAGCAACTTTGCTATTTTAAATTCGAGGTGAAATAAATGTTATTGTATATTGTATATTGTAGGTCGAGAGAGCGGCGCCTAAATTTATGGTTGTATCTGCGAACATACACGACGAATGTGAACTGTCCCGACTAAGATTTTGCAACTTATGGATGTAACTGAAAGGACCTCGGAGATAGGCATAAATGTTTTAACTCTTACCTCATTTTCTGGATGGCTAAATGTGTCACAAAATAACAAAACGGGCTCCACGCTATCAGGTGAAATCCCCGCCATCTTGCTTGTTCATACCACAGTCCTTTGCGATCCACTACTTGCTTCATGTATTACGTACGCGAAAATTCTCAAGCTCCCGTCAGCGCTCGGAGCGCGGTGATGGCGTTCAATGGGTATGGTAATCAGGTTCAACCCCATTTAATTTTAGGCCTCACGGAACGGTATCCTCCCCCTTGGACTCCTGATGCCCAATTTTTTGAGACATGCGCAGAGTACTTTCTTTTGGGAAACTGCTGTTCTTAGGGATACGCGGGCTCAACTCGCTAATGTTTACATTCAAGCTCACTCAAGCAAATTGTTTTAAAATTGCAACAAAATGTCGAGCTGATGGGACGAAAAGGAGTTCATGGCAGTCATTTTTCCCGGTTAAATCAATCGTCAGTAAAGAAGAAAGAATTAAATTACCAATAAAAACGTGAAAAAAATAGCTGCAAGCAGTGTCCGAGTAGAATTGAAAAACCTGTCGAGCGAGGAAAAAATCGACAAACTCGAGCGAGGCTGTAAACGCCTACAGTGTGAAAGTGCCAGCCTGAAGAGGACAATACAAACTCTACGACGAAGTATAGGTGAGTGTCTGCTCAAGTAGTCATCAAGCCGTCTATAAATCTCCTAAAAAGTGGTTCTTAAAGTTTTTGAATTGCCAGTAAAAGTCGCTTTCCCACAAACACATTAAAAATTCGTGGCGATGTCAATTAATGCGAGTTTCGATGTTGTCACTAAAATTTTTAAATTCAAACTTATTTAACGTAATAATATATTACCACCACAAGGGGTCAAGGAATACTTAAAAGGAAAATATTTTTAAAAAGTTTGTAAAATGAAGCAAACTAAATGGTATGGTCACATAGGACACGGCTGTGTCAAAATACCAAACTTGAAGCGGCGATTTTGGCGATCGAGTTGGACGTTGAGTTCCGAGGCAGACAAAAATTTAATAACATACTCTGGACTGGATATCAGCGCTTCACAAAAAAAGGCTCCTTCATAGCTGGGTACGCAGTAAACAAGATTTGAATCGCAGCTAAATGCTCTTTTGAAAAAGTCTGCTTGCTCGAACCATTGCAAAATGTTCAAAATTAGATATTTAGGTTATTTTTAATTTTATATTACGCCAGTACTTCAGGTACTTTCGTAGGTTCATGTTAAAAAAAAAAAACAGCCTTTTAACCAAAAGCGACCGACAAATTTTAGTCTAGTCGTAAATTTCGTGAGAATGCATTTTCCCCCAAAGGATTTGCCTGCCTTTCGTTTTGTAAATTAGCAAGTCAACATCTCGACTCGATATAAGCGGACCGCTGAGGAAACAGTAACTTTCAGAAATCCACACAAATACACTGTATACTTTAGTTTTTCTATCCTTAAATTTATTATTTAAATAACACAAAGTACAAGTTTGTACTCTCATAAAACTTGTAAGGCCCTATTTATCATAGTAAGGAACAGTTTTTAATAATGACATTTTCATATTTACAGTATTTTTGAGAAGAATTAACAATGACCTAAGGAAAGATGTCTTGAAGTTACAAAGTGAAGCAAAGAAGCATGAAAGAACTTTGAAGTCTACTGAATTGAAAACGAAACAAGTCGGTAACAAACTACGAGGGACAAAATCTGCTTCCACAAAGCTGAAAAGACAATTAAAGGAAAATGATGAAAATGTAAAGAAACCTAGGTATTCCCTTGTGGATACATTTTCTCATGGCAAAAATGGAACAAATCATAGAACAGTCATGTTTATGGCCTGCATGAGATGTTTACAGCATGCATGTTTGCTTTCTAGCCAAAAG
This sequence comes from Orbicella franksi, assembly GCF_964199315.1. Taxonomy (NCBI): domain Eukaryota; kingdom Metazoa; phylum Cnidaria; class Anthozoa; order Scleractinia; family Merulinidae; genus Orbicella; species Orbicella franksi. The sequence goes on from NC_138157.1 coordinate 6,027,721, forward strand.
GCACCCATTGCATTACATCTAATTTTCAGTATTTTATTCAACTGTAGCCCCCCAACAAATGTTGTTGTCTCGCTATCCACACTGGCAGACTGATATATCCTATAGGGGGAGGCCAATAAACTGATATTATGCAAAAGATTTGCAAGTAGCCAATATGATTTCCATGTATGGAGTGATGACTCCAACAAAGCTGGCGAAGAGCAGCACATTGTAGGTGTCCACAACTGGTGCCCAGAGATCAATAAACCCAGGGCATATGTCCTTGGTAACAGTTTGACAACATTGTACAGTCTTTGAACATTGATCTTCCATCCACTTTGGACATGAATACCACCCAGTTACCTATGCAAGAAGAATGAAAGTCAAATATGGGGTGGCTCTTTCTAAAAATGTATTTTTGTAAAAAGATTATTTTCAGTTGTAAGAATTTCATACTAAATAAATGTGCTTCAACTATGTTCTATCTGAGATTCAGGTAAAGTAATTAGTTTGTGAGGAGTCTTAGCTATTTGTAAAATACAAATTATTGCAGTGTAAATAATAGTGATCATAAATATCAAAATACTTCTGAGTGATTATAATGTAATACATGATTACTGTAGAGTTGTACAGTCAGCAGTTTACAGTGAATGTGAATATAAAAATACTTCTGAGTGATTATAATGCATGATTGCTGTAAAGTTGTACAGTCGGCAGTTTACAATGAATTTGAACATACATAATTGTTTTTCATTATCATTCATATGGGGCAGTTGTTTAAAACTAGCATGATAAGTAAGCCGCATAATTTTCACAGTAACAAGGTTGAAAGGAATCGAAAGTAACTTAATATAGTGGAATGTAAAGCAGAGCAGTCTTTATTAAAACCTGATGTAACTGATAAAACGCACAATAGCCTGAATAATTTAATTCCCTCCCAAAATTTCATGAAAATATTATCAACAGCGGGATGTCTAAACAAGACCACCTTTATTCAGATCATTAAAAATGAAAGTGCCTATTATGTTGGAAAAAATCATTACTGGAATACCAAACAGTTTTTGTGGCTTACTAATCAATACTAGCAGGGGGTAACTATTTGCATTTACCTGAAAGAATGGAGCGTGAACTCACCTCTCGTAGCCTCGAATTTAACATCTCCCAAGCTGTCTCCGTGCGCTTAGTGCATTCGATATTTATTCCACTACAATATCTTGGGCGCGCGGGGAAAAAGTTGAAATAACTTCAAGAGCAATCAGTCTAGGCCTCTAGACCTTCATTATCCAGGAAACTAGAAGACAAATCTCGAATTTCACCGTTTTGGTTTTTCGATATCACCGCCTCTGCCCGCTGAGGACGGCAAAAAAGTAAAAAAATACGTATTTCTGCCACTTACGCGACGAAAGAGAAAAAATTAAAACGGTAGAACTTTCAGCTGTGCCCCATTCTTCCTTCTTTTCACGTCTATGGGCCAAAAACTTCGCGTTGGAAGACGATATTCAGCCAAGAAGTTTACAATAATTTGACTGGAGCAAGTGTTTCCGAGAAGCCGTTCGACTGCGCATGTCATAAATTTTTTCCTGCTGATGTACTGCATACCATTCCGTGAGGCCTAAATTTCGATGTTACATCATTTTATGCTCATTTCCTGGTGGATCAATAGTTTTTCCATGATGGACTGAAAATTGCTGTTGACTGGATAAAAATTCCTGTCTGTCATAAATATCCAGGCATAATAACACTGATAAGGCATTATAGTAAACTGGAGTGAAGAGGATACGTCATGGTTACCCAGCCCTGAGCCCAATACGCACATTTTCATCTAATAACGATGGGAGAGATGTTAGAGTAGCTCTCTTTCTCGTCCTCAGAGGCCGTGCTCCTTTTGGTCAGCACCAAGAATTCCTGGTGCTGACCAAAAGGAGCGTGGCCTCTGGGGACCAGAAGGAGTAGCTCTCAGAAGTACTCTGCAAGATCAGGGAGGAGCGTGGGCTCCTTTTTCGTAATCAAGCCTAAATTCAACCACACCCCTCACCCCTCTCAAGATGGATCGCATGCCTGTATTGGACTGGGGTTTTTTTTCACACCTCTCCAAATCTTATGCATGTATCCTCTCCACCACTCTCCAACCTGTGAGGTAACAGTGTGTCATCCGGTTGCCATCTATACATCCTAGCCTAAGGGGGGCACACCCATTTGTAAGCTATATAGGTACGCCACTGTGAAGGGTATGCTTTTCAGCCAGTTTAGTCTGGGACAGGGTAGAGAATTAGACAGTTTTATACTAGAATAGGGTATAATTCACCAGAAATTAAATTGGCCAGTACATCAAAAATTTAGTCTAGAACAGAACAGGGTTCCTCGCCTAGGGTTCTATAAAAGAAATTGAAACTGGGAAGTGACACTGCAAGATATTGCTTTAGTTGGCATACATGTGTATGTTGGACTATGCATTCTCTGTGCCTAGTCTAGGAAAGGGTTCCAAATTAAAGATGGTTTTCAGTGTCCCAGCACCACAGTGTGCTTAAGACCACTCCCAGCCCTATGAATGCCTCGTTTCATTCAACCTTGATACCAGGCTTTCTCTCCTTTGCCTCCCTGGAGATTGTCCTCAGCAACAGAGGCAACGGCACCTGAAATCAAGTTTGAGCCTTCATTTGGTCACGTACTCCCAAAGAATGCAGGCAGCCAAAGTAACTTGTTCGGATTCAAGCTAAAATCAGGGGCTAGGCGATAGTTACAATGCATGATACGCTTGAGAACAGGTTTTATCCAAGCAAGCCATTTTTCATTGGGGCATGTTGCTGACTTTAACGATTTTTACAACTTCACTGACCCAATATCCCTGTATCTCTGGAATGCAATGGGATTCCACTTCACAAACAGGAGAGAATATTGATACCCAAGGACAGATGGAATTTCATTTTATTTTGCAATATGATCTACACAACACAAAAAACCCAATCAGTCGAATCACCACCCAGCCTCCTAGAAGTGAAGACAATGGTCTGATTATCCCATATACTGAAAAGAAATATCCTGGAATCCAAGGAGCAAGGTTGCCAAGTTAACATCAGGCTGGACAAAAGTACAAAATTTATATAGGTATCCACCCCAACTTCATTCCTACGTTATTGCTCATATGCACTGAAGCAGAACATACCCATCTGACCAGATTATGCAGTGGGGTTAATATCACTGGTCTGATTCGCATTCATTGTGTGGGTTCCTCACACAATGGTCCCTCCCAAACAACAACTGCTCACATACAGGCTGCATTCCTTTGGGTGTTTGAGCCAATGACAGATTTGATCATATATTCCGGAGTAAGTTGCACCAGAATACACCGACCATGACCAATGAAAGCCATGTCTCATTGTGACTCCAAGCATCAGTGTGCCTTTTGAATTGGCAATTTTCATTAAATCAAAATTCTAACTTGCCTTGGAGGCTTGAATGAATGAAAAGAAATTGCATCAAGGTTGACAGATGAATAATTAATTTCCTTTGTTTCATTCCCCCAGTCTCATAGCTGAGTTAGAATTTTAATACATTGAAAACAGCCTATTTGATGCACACCAGACATTAAATTCCTTGAAGACCTTTTCTTCTGACAAACAGTGAATAATTTGTAGGCAAGTGAAATTACCTATTAATTATTCATTACACCTAAAAATTATTACACCACCAAACAACACTGTAGTCTGATTAAAATAAAGTTCTTTTTAATTCTAATATTGTTATATACACTCCTTATATACATTTTAGTATTTATTTATTTTTTTTGAATTTTTGTTATTTGCTATGTCTTGCAAAAAGGCAATAGCTTATGTTGGGTCACCAAGGTTTCTTAATATGTACAAAATGATTTTGTGGCTGTTTTTAACAGGTTAACAGATGGTATACAAAATGAAGAACGGCTTTACTAAACCAAGTTGAACACATACACAAATGTCATCCATCTTTTCATTGACCCAAAACTGAACATTCCAAAATTGTAATATCACGATGGGAACCTCCTTGAACCTATCTCCTGAAACTTCAAAATACTGATTCATAACTTAATAGTCATCTTGAGAGTCTTCTTTGCCACTTCGTCTCTGATTACTAATTTATTTTACAGAATATGCATTACCTACATACAGTAGTAGTCCAGAAGGGGCTCTCCAAAGCCTGTAGATGATGCAGCTTTAAGAAGCATGAAAGGAAAAATGACTGTTTGTCAGTTACAATGTCTTCCAGATTGACGAAATAAAGCTTGACCTTTTGAGTGTTTAAGACAAGTTTATTAGGGAGTTTCAGAAACCATAATGGCCACACAAGGACAGCATTAAATAAAAAATGAATTATACTTTACCTACGAATCTCACGATACTCTAAAGTCATTCACTTTGTTTATCACTGTCAAAACTATCACAAAACTAAATCCAGAACACAGCAGTAAATTTGAAATTAAAATTTTAAAAATTAGCCACGGTGGTTCACGTTCCTCAGACAAAGAATTGGTCACTTCACATTGTTTGCAGAGGACAGCAAAGAATGTACCAAGAATTGTAACACATGCACAGCCATTGTTCTGCTCATTAAACCTTTTGTTTAGTGACGTTGCTGTTGCCAATGACATCATGGTTTTCTTATGCTCCCTATTATGGGCCAGGTAACTGTATGGGATGGTAGTGCCTGCCATTAAAGCTTTTCAGTTAGTTTTGAAAGCTATCTGTGATCAAAACTACGCCCTAAATTCTCAGTTCTGTCAATTTGTGAAAACTTGTGACACAGAATGTAAATGGCTGCGCGATAGAAATATCACAGGGCAGTACAATGAACTACAATGGAAAAATTCACACAACTAAATTGAATAGTAAGAGCAAAGCACAACCAAACCCAGCGCCTGAAAAACATGTGCATATGACATGTTGGGATCACGATAACTGCAGTTCCTTTCATTCGCAGGATGTTTAATTTTGCTTTTTTTTAAAACCAAGAAAATATCTCAAGTTCAGCTAAAAAAATTGCTGGCAATCCTGAACACTCAACATATAATTATTTTTTAACGTTATGAGGGTCTGCCACTGCCGCTTTGACTCAGTGACTCTAACATTGGGCATCAGGACCTGTCTTAAACTTATTAAAAGGTCAAGCTTTTAAAATCCTAGGAATCTGATACTTTACCATTTCGGTTTAGAAGTCTGTTCTGTTGATGTCCACAACATGTATAACTTGTGGATGGGATCTGATCTTGTTCTGCACCTGAAAAGAAAAAGAAAGACGACGAGTGCGTGCTGCTCAAAAATTCATGAAAATTACATATTGGCGGTTCCTTTTTTTGTTGTTTTTCATCGTTTTCTGTCTTGAATCTCTGCAACTCAAAACCTTAACACTTGGGTTCATTCCCTGTTTATGGTCGTTGTTCCACTGCATCATTCGCATCAGCACTTCAGTTTGACAAAAGTAGAAATATTATACTTGGCCTGTGATACCGACATTTTGTTTGAAATTTTACAGGAATCCACTTTGAGTAGCTTTCCTCTCACACTTTGCGCACAACTCCAAGGACACTTTGCCGTTCTTCACATGAAGACAGACACCACCAGAGGAACTTGAGCGGGTTCGCTTGCTTGGAGTGGCCTCGTCGTCTGACCGCCGTTTCTTGCTTCTCGTAACATACTGCCTCTCCTCCTCCCGCACGTTTTCATTTTCGCTTCCCGACGACTGCATCAACGAAGAAGAAAGCGAAATGCCAGGTGTAGAGGCCACGCTCTTCAGCAGAAGCGAAATTGTGCTCTCGTTCGCCAGAACACTTCGCAGGTATTTCACCTCATCCGATAGCTTTCTGATCATGGTTGTCATGCCTTCGTTGCGGGTTTTCAAAGTCTTATTCTCTTCTTTCAGTTGAGCAACATTGTTCTCAAGTCCTTCAACGTATTTCTTCTTCTTTTGTCGGTTCTCCCGAGCGGCAATGGCGTTTTTCTTGTTTCTTTCGGCGATGACTTTGTCGTCTTCCTCCGATATCTGCTGCTTTTTACCACACTGAACATTCGGGTTTGTGATTCGACGAGTTTCAGCGCCACCTGAATTTTCACAATTGTTAGAGGTTAGTTCGTTTGCTTGAATGTTTTCGCTTATTTCCAGAAGAGCTTCCAAATCTTTAATATCCTGTTCGTTCAAACCAAAGTCTTCGTCAACCCAAGAGGTAGCAAAATCGGCCAAGAAATCTTCCACACCAGCATCTACTCCACTGTCCATGCTGTGAGCTGGAGACAGCGAGCTTGATCTCGCATCGAGGTTTACACTTTCAACGACTGGCAACGGCTCCATGTCAGGATCAACTCTAGAACACAAAACTTCCTTTCTCTTTGCCTCCGGTCTCGTTGCGTCTCTATCTGTCGACAGCGTATCGGTCTTAGAATCTTGGTCAGATGGAGCCGCTGAGCAGTAATCGTGATCCAAGGCAAATGACATAGCCATGATGGGACTTTCTGTCGCAATAGCCTTTTTTAGACAGAAAGAAACGGGGAAAATATGCAAAACTTCTAAATAAAACTCTCACGACCTCCTTCTAATTCTTCCTCTGAAAAACGTACCTGCGACGTTTATATCACGAGGCTAAACGGAAAACTCACAATGACGTCATCGAATCGATTGCGCAGACTCAAAAGGTCACGTGATTCCATAAGTAATCACGTGTTATTTATGTAACCGCAGTTCGACATATCGCGGACTCCAACAGAATGATTGGGAAGGGTGGGAAATTATTGCAAGCGAAGTAGCCTGCAGTGCAGGCGTCTTATTGGGGTGAGTTAGCGTTACAACCTTGCGACCGCCATGTTAGACCGCCATGTTAGACCGCCATGTTAGACGGTGGGGGATGGGGGAGGGGAAAAATGAGAAGAATGAGAATGAGAGAAGGTCGAGTGACCGAACAGAGAGCGGCAAATGTACAAATGTCACGAACCGTAGAAGTCGTGTAGGCTAGTCAACCCCATTTTACGTAAATATTAAGCTTTTCCCAAAGCCAGTGGGTAGCACTGCCAACAGATCTTTTCCGGATACCAGTGTGGAAATTGCGTCGTTTTGCTCCGTTCGTAATTCGCGAGACATTCCAAGTTCACATAAACGCTTGAGAGATTCCTCGAGAGCGAAATCGAAACTAACAACATCACTTTCGACAGAGTTCGCCATGTTTTTTACCCGCACGAACAAAACGAAACTGACTGACAGACAATTGACAGGCAGGGTCAAGCCGCACCAATCAGAAACTCCGTTCGTGGGCGAACGGAGTTTCCTAAAAGAACAATGACCTCGGGCAGGCGAGATTTTCTTCGCTCCACCCTTCCCCTATCCTTCCTCTTGCCTATCATTCACCCCCTTGGTAAAACGTTCTTTCTCTCCCCAGTCTTCCACTGCATGAAAAACTCAAGATGGCGGCTAGACCTTTTTACGATGTTGCGATGTGAGCGCTCGCTCGAAAAAATCTCGCCTGCTCTGCAGGCTACAAGCGAAGCGATAACATATCGGGAGTAAAACTCATACAAAGAGAAGGTTATAAATGCAAATCCGGCGGAAGGACAGCGGACCTTCAAGCTGAAATCAAAAGCAAACTCAAGCTTGAAATAGCAGCATCCCACAGGCAGACAAAGAACAATCACTGTAAGGGGAACGGAAATTGGCTCGAAACATCGTGAAGTTCGAAAAGCCGAAAAGTCCGACCAAGAGAACACAAAACAGCTGCTTCCAAAAAAATCGGACGTTCGGGAACGGTCGGGAGTTCCCTAAAAACTACATAAATAGCCGGCAGAAAATCGATTCAAAAGGAAAGCAAATAAACCAACAAAAGAAACAAGGATAAAGCAAATTGTTACTCAACTTTCGTGCACAATTCGAATGGCGGGGCTATCACAAAAAGAAGTGATTTTCTCTGCCCGAGGTTTCCCCGTGCAAGCACAAATCCAAAGTGACTGGTGATTGTTGCGTTTTCAAATTTCTCCGTCGAAGTGTGGACGGGAAACATTTGATGCGTTTTCAGAGTGAAACCTCTGTTTTTAAATGTCTGCAGTGTGGTGTGCACGGAACACGGGGCCGTAGTGAAGTCGCTCTGTTTGGCGAATACAACAAACTAGCATGCACGTGATAATTGATTGAATTGATATGCCAATTTTCCTCAACGAGACGACTAGATAAACAATTTTGTGAATAATAATGGTATGCCTTGTTCTAATTATTTGGTCTTTGCAACAGAGGGGTTTTTTATCAATTGCTTGGCTTGACATACTCCTTACTTCTCATCTTAAAAGTGACATTCTTATTTACTTCAGCCTATTACATTTTCTACCGAGACAAATATCATATGTCAACAAACCTTAACGTATTTTTAGATTTATTTTGATATCTTCTATGTTAATTCTAATAGGGCAGCCAACGCGAAAAATTTCCCGCGCGCCGCGATGACTCATTTAGAAAATTGTTTCTACTTCACCTTCTAATCATATTTCACTGATTCATGTGAGTCAAGGAAACCGTCAAAGGCTCTGATCTAGATTATCCCATTACCGCTTTCTTGTAGTAGTGAGAAAGTTAAGGTTTTTCTCTGAAAGATTCACACTGTATTCAGTCAGCTATGAAATCTTCCGTAACTCGTGTCGGCCTTAGTTTCGTGGTTGTGTTCGTGTTGGGCTTGGTCTTTCAAGGCACCTCTGCCATGGAAGATTTGCATCATGAAAACGAAGTTGCTGGAAAAACTCATCTGCGATTAGATAAAAGATCTGTCAGCAAAAACGCAACACCTAACATGCCAGACATTTTAAAACGACTGAAAGCCTTGGAGGAAAAGTGAGTAGTGTTTCGTAATTTTTACAGTTTTGTTCGGTAATGAACTCGCTATAGCGAACCGAATGACAAGGTTAGAAGCATTCATCATCAGTAAAATCTATTGGAAGTTGACGGCGCTTGCTCTAGTGTAACTTTACATGATCACAGGAGTCGACACTATTAAGTATCTCAAGCCAGTTATATTGCATTAAAATGGAGAGAATGATGGACCTAATTAAGAAAAGCGCCACAGATTGGGACAGATGGCTTCCCGGAAGAAATGTTGAGTCTTAGTTGATCGCTGTCTCGACAACTAAATTAAACCCTAACTGAACGATAAATAAATTTTAAATTTCTTAGCCAAATCATATACGGTATAATAGAGAGAAACTTTCAATTAAATCCTTGAGAAAAGTTAGAAATTTTTTAAGGGTTCATTCTGTTTTTCTCACAGGCATGACAAGAGTCTGAAAAGCGCAAACTTGACAACGCAACGATTGCAAGAATTGGAGAAAAGGTTTGAAAAAATTAGTAGCCTGCGTTTATTAGATCCTGAATACATATTGCAATTACTCGTTAATTCCGTAGGCCTTCTGATTTTCCCTCTTGATGAAGTTTCTGTAGTTTCTGTAGTTTTTGTAGTTTCTGTAGTATCTGAAAAGTCTGTAGTTTTTGTAGTCTCTGTAGTACCTGTAGTTTCTGTAGTGTCTGTAGTGTCTGTGTCTGTAGTTTCTCTAGTTTCTGTAGTGTCTCTAGTGTCTCTAGTGTCTCTAGTGTCTCTAGTGTCTCCAGTGTCTGTAGTTTCTGTCGTGTCTCAGTAGTGTCTGTATTGTCTTCAGGGTCTGTAGTGTCTGTAGTGTCTGTACTGTCTGTAGTTTCTTTAGTTTCTGTCGTGGCTGTAGTGTCGGTACTGCTGTAGTTTCTGTAGTTTCTGTAGTGTTTGTAGTGTCTGTAGTTTCTGTAGTTCCCTGTAGTGTCTGTAGTGTCTGTAGCGTTTCTAGTTTCTGTAGTGTCTCAGTAGTGTCTGTAGTGTCTTTAGGGTCTGTAGTGTCTGTAGTGTCTGTAATTTCTGTGGTGGCTGTAGCGTCGGTAGTGTCTGTAGTTTCTGTAATTTCTGTAGTGTCTGTAGTTTCTGTAGTGTCTTTAGTGTCTGTAGTGTCTGTAGCGTCTGTAGTGTATGTGGTTTCTGTAGTTTCTGTGGTGTCTAAAGTGTCTGCAGTGCCTGTAGTGTCTGTAGTGTCTGTAGTTTCTGTAGGGTCTCTTGTTTCTGTAGTGTCTGTAGTGTCCTTAGTGTCTGTAGGATCTGTAGTTTCTGTAATTTCTGTGGTGTCTAAAGTGTCTGCAGTGTCTGCAGTTTCTGTAGGGTCTGTTGTTTCTGTAATTTTTGTACTGTCTAAAGTGTCTGCAGTGTCTGTACTTTCTCTAGTCTCTGTAGTTTCTGTAGGGTGTTGTTTCTGTAGCGTTTGTAGTGTCTGTAGTGTCTGTAGTGTCTATAGTGTCTGTAGTGTCTGTTGTGCCTGTAGCGTCTGTAGCGTCTGTAGTGTCTGTAGTTTCTGTAGTGTCTGTAGTGTCTGTAGTGTCTGTAGTTTCTGTAGTGTCTGTAGTGTCTGTAGTGTCTGTAGTGTTTGTAGTGTCTGTAGTGTCTGTAGTGTCTGTAGTGTCTGTAGTTTCTATAGTGTCTGTAGTGTCAGTAGTGTCTGTAGTGTCTGTACTTTCTGTAGTTCCTGTAGTGTCTGTAGTGTCAGTAGTGTCTGTAGTGTCTGTAGTGTCTGTAGTGTCTGTAGTTTCTATAGTGTCTGTAGTGTCTGTAGTGTCTGTAGTGTCTGTACTTTCTGTAGTTCCTGTAGTGTCTGTAGTGTATGTAGTGTCTGTAGTGTCTGTAGTGTCTGTAGTGTCTGTAGTGTCTGTAGTTCCTGTAGTGTTTGTAGTGTCTGTAGTGTCTGTAGTGTCTGTAGTGTCTGTAGTGTCTGTAGTGTCTGTAGTGTCTGTAGTGTCTGTAGTGTCTGTAGTGTCTGTAGTGTCTGTAGTTTCTATAGTGTCTGTAGTGTCAGTAGTGTCTGTAGTGTCTGTACTTTCTGTAGTTCCTGTAGTGTCTGTAGTGTCTGTAGTGTCTGTAGTGTCTGTAGTGTCTGTAGTGTCTGTAGTGTCTGTAGTTCCTGTAGTGTTTGTAGTGTCTGTAGTGTCTGTAGTGTCTGTAGTGTCTGTAGTGTCTGTAGTGTCTGTAGTGTCTGTAGTTTCTATAGTGTCTGTAGTGTCAGTAGTGTCTGTAGTGTCTGTACTTTCTGTAGTTCCTGTAGTGTCTGTAGTGTCTGTAGTGTCTGTAGTGTCTGTAGTGTCTGTAGTGTCTGTAGTGTCTGTAGTTTCTATAGTGTCTGTAGTGTCAGTAGTGTCTGTAGTGTCTGTACTTTCTGTAGTTCCTGTAGTGTCTGTAGTGTCTGTAGTGTCTGTAGTGTCTGTAGTGTCTGTAGTGTCTGTAGTGTCTGTAGTGTCTGTAGTGTCTGTAGTGTCTGTAGTGTCTGTAGTGTCTGTAGTGTCTGTAGTTCCTGTAGTGTTTGTAGTGTCTGTAGTGTCTGTAGTGTCTGTAGTGTCTGTAGTGTCTGTAGTTTCTATAGTGTCTGTAGTGTCAGTAGTGTCTGTAGTGTCTGTACTTTCTGTAGTTCCTGTAGTGTCTGTAGTGTCTGTAGTGTCTGTAGTGTCTGTAGTGTCTGTAGTGTCTGTAGTGTTTGTAGTGTCTGTAGTGTCTGTAGTGTCTGTAGTGTCTGTAGTTTCTATAGTGTCAGTAGTGTCTGTAGTGTCTGTACTTTCTGTAGTTCCCTGTAGTGTCCGTATAGTGTCTGTAGTGTCTCTAGTTTCTGTTAGTCTGCAGTTTCTGTAGGGTCTGTTGTTTCTGTAATGTCTGTAGTGTCTGTAACGTCTGTAGTGTTTGTAGTGTCTGTAGTGTCTGCAGTGTTTGTAGTGTCTGTAGTGTCTGTAGTGTCTGTAGTGTCTGTAGTTTCTTTAATGTCTGAACTGTAGTTTCTGTAGTTGCTGTGGTTTGTGTATTTTCAATAGGGTCCTATAGGTTGAATTGTTTATTTGCTGTAGTTTGTGATGCTGATGTGGTTCGTTTAAGTGTCTATTCATGATTGCGTTGTTTCCGCAGTTTGCATATTTACCAACACTTGTGTAGTTTGTGTGAAACAGTTATGAAGATGCGAAGCTCTTCTGTTTTAGACCCTCTGTTCCATTATATTTCTATGTGCAGAATTGAGGCCTTGTCAAAACCCAGGTCAAGTGATTCCTGGTTGATGGGCTACGTTTTGGGTATGTATATGGACAGTCATAAAGACATTCGCGCCCAAAATATTTCCTCCTGCAGATGTTTTTAACACTTCCGTGTGGTAAAGTAACGATCAAGTTTTTCCAAAAAGGCGAAAAAAAATCATCGCGCTTGTTTTCGAGATAAGACGAACTGAAGATCATGCGTATTTCAAGCTCTGTCTTATTTTAATACCATCTTAGCGTACACTATCAGTAGTAAAAAAGCTACATTAGTGAAAGTTAGATCAGGTAAACGAACTCAATTAAACACAACTAAGTCTATTAAGTAAACGTTTGCAGCTGACGTCGTTCCTTGACGTAGAATAGGCCTTGAGGAAAAAAAACATTTATAAATCTTGGCCGTCCACATTCGAAGAAACCTCTGATCGCTGAATACTTTCTTCTCACAACCCGAAAACCTCAAGCTGGTCCTGTTATGAGCTCTTCGCTACGGTTAAGTTCAGTTAAATTTCAGCTGGGAAGACATTTGGAAAAATAAAGTGTTTACCATTATATTATATCAATCATTACACAGTTTAAATGTTACTAAAGATGAAAGCAAAAGATGAGCAGCGTTTCTAAATGAATCAAATCAGAGTGGAATGCGAGCGTATAGGGAGTTGATACAGTTCTGAAGCTAAAACAACAGATCTGGTTTAAGATTATAAAGCTGACTTCAGATATATGTTGTTTATTCACTTTGTGTTTCTTTTTCGTTCTGTTAAAAAAAAAAATCAGGGCGGGACGGTCGAAATAACGGGCAAGGCATGATGGGACCTCCGGGACAGCCTGGAACGCCGGGGCAAATTGGTCCAAAAGGTAAGAGAAAACCTGACAGTCACACAAATGGAGATAGGAACCACCAAATCGTGCCTAATTGACAAAAAATTCAAAATCTTGTGTGTTTGGCACTGAAGGAATATTGACTTTATGTTCAGTCAAATGCAGAGCGATTAAGGAAGCAAACGAAGAAAACAAAACACAAGCACGGTCGATCACTAAAGACTTTCATATATAGTACAAGCTATCGACAGAAACAACAGCTTTTTGTTTGGCTGCAGGTCCTAAAGGAGATCAGGGAAGTAAGGGTGATAAAGGGCAAGACGGGAAGTCTGGAGTGAAGTACGTTCGTTGGGGAAGGACCACATGTCCTAGTGGAGCTGAAGTTGTTTACAAAGGTTAGTATAGGTCAATGTGCAGAATTGTAGGGCTTTCTATGAAAGGTGAATTAAAAAAGAGTGAGTTTGTTCGTCTCATAGCGTGACGAAAATAATTTGAAATGAAAATAAATTAAACCTTCACTGGAGGATTTCCTCTTATGTCCAGAGATGGTTGGTTCTTCTCAGGCAATCCGTGTATGACACTAAATTAATCTAGAACCCAGATCTCACTCTGTTTGACGCTGAAAAGTGGGATCTGGGAAAGTTCTACGTACATCTAAATGGACGTTGATATTCTCATCTCGAAAACAAAAAATTGCATTTGTCCATGGTAATTCGAAGAAAATTCCTCTAATATTCTCATTTAAGCAGACAAAAGCTGGATATGCAAATGAATTTTAAGAAACTTTAAGTTTCTTGCAGTAATTCTCGTTATAAGTGGTCGATCAATATAATTATTTTTGGACGTAAGACGACTGAACGATCAACTGTTTTATGTGCGTTAGGTTTAATTGGTGGTGAGTATTACAACCACCCAGGCGGCGGAGTGAATTATCTTTGCCTTCCACACAATCCAAAGTACGACAAATACAAGGATGGAGGGCAGAGCGCGGGCTTCATGTATGGCACTGAGTACCATATCAGCAGTTTCAACCCATTTAAGAAACATCTCGATGACCATGAAGCACCGTGTGCTGTTTGCTTCGTCAAGTCACGTGGCTCAATGCTTATGATGCCCGCACGGAATGATTGTCCATCTGGGTGGACCGAGGAGTATCATGGGTACCTGATGACTGGATACTACAACCAAAAGAAGGGATATGACTTCATCTGTGTTGACGAGGATGCGGAGTATGTTCCCGGTAGTCAGGCCAACAAGAATGGTGCCTTGCTCTACTTCGTGGAAGGAGCGTGTGGCTCACTCCCGTGCAACCCATATGTCTCCGGAAGAGAGTTGACATGCGCTGTGTGCACCAAGTGACCGGAGACCGCCATTGCACTGGAAACCGCAAGGACGGAACATATGATTTCATAGTCTTCATAACTTCTCGTGATTAACATGACGTAACACAAAACCGAGAAACTAGGGATTTTAGTCAAAGAAGTACACGATAATGAAGTTCGCTCTTTCAGTTTAAAGTATCGAACTGATGAACACGATGTACATGTAACGAATAAATAACAATAATAAACTGTGCAAGATCATGCAATCAAAAGTTATCTTCTTTGCTTCACTGCCATTCAATTCAGTTCATCTCCAGCGCCCTTGATCCTGTTGGTCAAAGCCAGAACGGTCAACTCCCAAAAGTAAGGGCCCTCGTTACTTTCGGAATTAGCGACCCTTCGGGCTCGCTACTTGCGGGGCTCGTTACTTTCGGAAGTTTACGATAGTCACCTCTAGGTGACTTCAGTATCGAGGACGCGCGCTATGCTCCAACAATTTTACGCGAAAGACGTATTCAATGTTGCACCTCATAGTGCTTTCGTAATTCAAACCCACATTTAAACCACTAAGTTTGCATACTTTAAGATGCATTGACTCCATTTCTGTAGGGCACGCAGAGATTCTACACGGAGGAAAATTTAGGTCGAAACGTGTTGAGATGTTTCCGCCGTCAACTGAATAACCTTGTTCTGATCGTCAACGCGAAGGATTAGAGGTCCTTTTCTAACGGAGCCCCATAACTATAGAAACAGAACCACATGCATGCATGGAAATAGAAAACCATGCAAGTCTTTTTTCATGGTCAACATGGCTAGCGGCGTGTAACGCGTGCGACGAAAAACGACGTCTCGCAACATGGCGTGCCATACTCCAGCTAATAAGTCGACCGAGGCATGCAGCCTTAGGTTACAGTGTACATATTTGATGATGTGAAGTATATATGAAATAATTCATATTTGAACTGCGGTTGTAGATGACAGTGAAGAGTGATCATCGCAGTAAATTTCCAATTTAAGCAATTGGACAGAAGAAGCCTGAAAAAAATCAGGGCTTCGACGGGATTCGAACCCGTGACGTATTGGACATCCACGTTATGGTCAAATGACAGTTGTCAAATCAAGGTATTTTGCTGATTTTAGACCGAGTATTAAAAACTCGTGAACAAAAATGACACCAAGCTCTTAATCAGTAATTTTCTACATTTATTACTATAAGTTTGGTGAGAGAAACAAACACTAAAATAAACCAATCAGAATACTCTACTGACGATCCAACTGGACAAAGAGTAACTATTTGACCGGGCACTGTCCCACATCTGGGGCGTAGCAAGCCTTTTTTTTTTCCATCTAAGCCCAAATTGTATAGCGTAAGTCGTGTATCAAATTTTGCCAACGTCCAAAAAAACCAACAGCAACAACAGTCAACTAAATTTCCGTGCGCAAAACTATTTTAAAGTTCTGCTTTGTTAATAACCTTTCAGCATTTATTCACGTATAGGATTGAAGGTCACTATTTTTGTCTCAAAATAAAACGTTGATAAAGCGGTGATTCGCACTTGAATAGTAAGAAAAAGAAAATATGGTGTTTCGGCCACTAAAAAAATTATTTACAGAAATTCTTCTTAAGCCCGTGCTTAAAGGCTGAAAGGCTAGCTACGCTCCTGCACATGACCCCGCACAGTTTTCTTGTACTTCTTATGGCTTAATTTTCCGAAAGAACCTATTTTAAACACTCGTAAAATTTTCTCTTTCTTATACTTCCAACTTTCTTTCTGTCCAACTTCAAAACGTCAGAAGTGCATACAAGCTAAGTCGGCACTCAATCAAAACTACGCACAAGAAAATTAAGACATGTTTCTATTCTGCGCTGCACTGTAGTGTCGATGTCAAAGCCTCGGGTCGATATTCTCCCATTATGGCTATTTAACAGCGAGCTTAAGCAAGAACGCCTTCAGTGATCGTCGGCGTCTTCAGATCGTTGTTAATTGCTCGAAAAGGTGTTCCAAATTTCAAGCAAGGGATTTTTTGGAGGAGAGAGAATATGTGTTTAATTTGATGGGGCGCATGTCCTCCATTTCCTTTAGAAAGCAACGTGCTTTGCGGAAAAGGAAAAGAAAAGTGCTCGTTCATTTCAATGACGAGGGACGTAGAGGTACCGCTTTAACTCGGGCAATCTTACCGGATGTTTTCTCACACCGTCGCGTTTACAGCCTTTTTGTTCAGGTGTAACAATGTCAAACTGCTTGTCAAACTGCGGAAAGTGATGTTCAGACCTGAGGGTTCAGTCTGTTAATAAAGGTTGCCCTCGCAACGTTTCAAAGTAAACTACGCGGCTTATAATTAGTTCATTTAAGTACCGCACGTACAAATAATCACAGTTGTTTCTTGACAATGCTTGGTAAAGAAAACTCGTAAAGTTCGATTCACAATGGATCTGCGTCTCACTAATCAGTAATTAAAGAAAAAGCTCACCAATGGATGAAGATATGCTTTAATATTCCAATGTTACATTTGCCACGGCTCAGCCCTAAAGTTCCTACATAGGAAAATTCTGGGACTGACCTGCCATACCTGAACAAAGATTTTTCCTAGATCTCTTAGCGAATTATACTAATATTTGTCAGCCATTGCCAGCGACAGAAACGGTGCCTAAAATGCGCCGGCAATTACAAAACGTTTTATAGAATTGATCTTTCAAATCGTTCATGACACGTATGTACCCTTATAAACAAATATTCGTAGTACTTCATATTATCATTCTAAAAGTTCGG
The DNA here is from genome assembly GCF_964199315.1 of Orbicella franksi. NCBI lineage: Eukaryota > Metazoa > Cnidaria > Anthozoa > Scleractinia > Merulinidae > Orbicella > Orbicella franksi. The sequence continues at coordinate 6,044,684 of NC_138157.1, forward strand.
TGGTTGTTACTGTCTCCAAATTTACCGTACTTTTTCTCTAATTTTACCGCCATACTAACGATATGGTAAGAAATCATATGAGAGTATATCCAGAAAGCGAAATTGTCTTTTATTTTGGAACACTCTTCACCAGTGATGGCTTTAAAAAGTTTACCTTCGTCAGGGACTCGCGTTTATGTATCGATATATGCAAGACTTTTGTGACTTTACTTCCTTACATGTAGTATCTAAGACCACTCCTACCTCTATGTCCTTTCTCATTGCTAATTGGAATCACCAAAAATCAGTAAATCGTAGCCAATATTTAGGTTTTCGACCGGGGTGTTTCACACGGTACACGCACGACTGTGTGTTTGTGTTTGATAAAACAGAGTAGATGCCAACCATGCATGCACACAGGTAAACAAGAAGACGGTCGAATGAGGAAAGCAAGCGGTATGACCGCTTTTTTCAAATCCAGCGTGACTGTCTTGTTTCAACTATTATTTACAATCATTTCAAGTGCAGACTCTAACAATGACTGAATTGGTATTCAATTGGGTCTCCATGCATGTAGTTCGATTCAATCCCTCTTGACTCAGCTAGGGGAAAATTGTCTCCGCATCATTGCATATCGTACTTCAAATCCCTTAATTACATGCTCCAATCTCCACATGCGATTGAGGATGAGTGAAAAATTAAGCACCAGTTTCGCAGTGGAGGCCTGTCTTCGTGGAATAATGAAATAATGAAAGCAAAAAGAGACCTGAACACACTGAATATTAACATGGAATGCATTGAGTCGGTTTCCATAGCCTGAAGTCCTGAGTTCAAAAAGATCAGTGGCTTTTGTTTCCATTTGTCAGTAGACCTTGGTGGCGTTGTCTGAAAGAAAAATGTGATGAATTTAATGAGAGCATGTTAATGGAAGATAAAGTCATATCATGTCTCAAATTTGCGGTTCTAGAAGAGAGACTTCCTCACTAGATTACGCATTTATTATCCAGGTTTGAAACTAGTATTAGCTCTGTTTGTTAGTTTCAAAGGAATGTTCATCAAAATAGCACAAGCATACAAATAGATTGTACAAAGAAGGATCAAAACGTCCTTATTTTATCGAGCTTAATTTCCGGTAAAATTGGTTTTAAAAGTATGCGATATTATTGCTTTACGTAAGCCGCGCTTGGAGTGTCTTGGGATTCGAATTTTCCGGCAGATTCGTTCTCGCTCACTCTTTCAAATACTTAGATCAGTTATTCACTCTTTCGTGTTTTAAAACGCAAAGTTATCATTTCGAAACAAAATAAGCAGAGAAAAAATGTTCACGTACCTTAATCATCCTTGGGTTCCATACCAGTTCTCTTCCACTCTTGCAGATTGATCTGGATCTATAATGTCCCTTGTTCAGTGTACCGGCTAAACTCGAGACGCCGCTGTGGTGAATGAGTCCGATCCCTCGTTGCTCGCGGGAAAAACTTTCTGCTCGAGCTTGCTTATTCGATCGTTCACATTCAGATAAATAAACACGATTCCCAGTAGAAATCCCACAATGCAGAAAAAGAACAGAAATATTAAGGCGAAACGCGAAACGCGGTCATCAAACCGTTTTGTTGAAAGCGCCATAAACACAGTTTGGACGCTGCTTCAGATGATGCAAAGGCGTTTAAGTAATATGCAAACGGCTTGTAGGCTTGTTTAATGATGTAAAAATATTTATGCTAAATTACTTTCGAGAGGGATTAGTGCGTGTCACCTTCTGTTTGTGTTATTTGCCTTTAGGTCCAGTGCAAAATTTTTTTCTCTCTAGTTTTGACGCCTAAACTTAGTTGATTCTAGCTGTAGTTCTGTATGATTTGCAAAGAAAACCACGAAACTGCTCGATGAAACGAGTTGACAGTCTTACATGTAAATCAAAGTGGCAAAGAGCCACTGAACTTGGAAAATGGATCGTCTGTAAACATTGACAATTTTGATGCCACTGACCCCAATATGGTAAATGCCGGGAACAAATGAGGGGAAAAGACGCCGTAAACTTGCCGCAAGCAAAGATAAGTGAATTTTATTAAAAATGACGCGAACATTGTCAACAGTTTTTCTCGCTTTTTGATTGGCTACTAAAAGTCAATAAAATCTCATTGGTTAAAAGTTGACAGTTTAAGAGCTGAACTTGAAAGCTTGCATAAATTATAATTTTATCCGTCTGTAGTCTTATTGATGATAAAAATGAGCCAATCAGCGAGCGAGAAATTAGACAGTTATTGTAAAATACCATTTTCGCCATGTCCGTATTTATGTGTAGTTATTTACAATACCTTATAACCAATAGCGAAACACGTCGCTCGAATTCTCCTCAATTCTCATGTCTGATGATCGTCTAAAACTTTAAATCACGGCTTGAATCATTGGAAAATTTATACAGCTCATCAAGTTTGTGATTTTCAATATCTTCTTTTTCGGCAATCGAGTACGGTTGAACCTGTATAAGAGGACACCTTCGGGAACTGAACTATTTATGATAATTAACTTCTCTGTATGAAAACGGTCGTGCGAAAATCATTTCTGTGGTAAGATAGTGAGTACTTGCGTCAGAAATTGAAAGAATAACTGACTTGACACGGTGCAAGCGACTGTAAGACGGCCTTAGACGGCGTGATGTTGAAAACCCGGGGGTACTCCTATATAAAAAGGTCGGGCCATCGTCTCGGGTACAAATCAAGGATCCTGGTCTCAATTAGCGTGTTGATGACGAAACGTCACCATTCTCAGCTGTCAAAGAATCCTTTAAGGTGCACTCGTAGACATAATAATAAAAGAAACGCTCTCAATTAGCTTTTGTTTCTAGGCTTGACTTCCGCTGATCTCTCCAGTGCGCGAGTAGGGTCTACAAGTGCGCGCGGGACCCTTTCTTGAAAAGTGGCTAGTAATCGAACCTATTCCGTTTTAAAGTGGTGTCTTTTTAAGGGCCTAATGAAGCTCGAGTAGCACCCATATTAGTCTCCTTTAGGAGTTAAATTTAAATTTTCCGACGAGCATTCCTGCGGATGTTTTGATATGGGAGTTCCCCCCGGGGGTTCCCAATGTCTAACAGGAAGTTACGGAGTGAAGAAGTGACGGAGCAATGGAGTGAAATCGTTCTCCCACTACAACTTGGAAAATAATATTTTCCAAGTTAAAAATTGGCTTAATGAGTTCGATAAAGGTAATTCCCTGGAAATTGTTCTACTATCAAGCTTTTTTTGAAACTTGGCATAGTTAACATCCATGATATGAACATTAAAAAAATGCAGTAAAAAATGGGGTCCGCGTACTTGTTTACGCGTCAGCAGGCTCTTAAAATGGGGTATTTTTACTGGTCGCGCGTTAAAAATTCGAATCACCTTCATACAGAACTAAGTCTTGGTTACTTGAAGGACACAAAATTTTATCTTGAAAGTTAAGTTTCAAGACGGCTACACGTAGGCTATGGCTGATCTGGAACACGGGTTGCTCGTATACCACGATGACTAGACCAATGAAAACACTGGAACTGCATTCTCCAATAATCCAGATTTTAATGTTTTATATACACAAGGTCACAAAAATTACATGTAGTAGAGCATAATCACGACAGCCGCCATGATGGTTTTCTTTTTATCTTGATACAAATTAGCCATGCAGTCTGCTAGAGAAGGCTAACATTGAAAAGAAGAGAGTTCTCGGAAAATCGACGCGTCAAACAAAATGAAACTCGAGAGTCAAATTTCATCAAGTACGTTTGAAATAGTTTCTCAGTATCTCAGCATGGCTAAGAAACATTTATCAGAAACAAAAAGAAACCAGCTTAAGTCTAAAAGAACTATGTCTGAAGTAAACAATTATTAACAGTAAGGGCTCATCAGTTATATTTTTTTAAAACCACATTTACTCAGTTCGTTAATAAAGATCCACATAAACCTCTTTCAAGGGGTTTCAAATGCCATGACTACTATTAAACAAATCTCTTTCCTCTAAAAATCTAAGTCAACAAATCTCATTTAAATTTAGCTTCTGTCATAAAAATCATGACCTGTAAAGTGTACCTTTAAAGACGGTGTAATCCACAATGATTACTTTGACACTAACCGGGAGTAATAATGAGAAATAAATGGATAAGTGATGAAATTCAAGAGACTAATGAGAACAAGGCAACTTTTGGAAAGCTGAAGTTTCAATTAAAAAAGACTTGCACGTAGTTGCATGCAATAGTTAGTTAATGCAAGCTAACGTGCAAGGGAACACCCTGACCGCTGGGCGTTAAAATTGGAAGGGAGTGCGGGGGAAGGGGGGGGGGGGAGGGGTTTGTGGTGGGAGAACAAGCGAGATATTTTCTCCCTTAAAAAAGTGCTGTAGAGTAAAGAAAGCCTTGCTTTCCTTGAATAAAAAAAGAAAAAAAAAATAGGGGGGACGCCATTTCTGGCACTTAGGGTCAAACAAAGCAAACCCTTTCCTGGCAAATTACCAGACTATATTCTAAACTAAGAAACATGTATTTAGTTACAATTGTATATCACATGCTGGAGCTTTGAACTAGTTTTAATTAATTTGATTTTTTTTTCCATCAAAATCTCTATACTTATAACTGCTTTCCAAGTAGAAATTATACGTGAGCTCTCTCTCATTTTGACCTAATGTTATCGATAATATTGCTAAAGTACACCACCACACGTTTATAGATCAAGTTTTGATGTACTCATGAGAAGACCAATAAAATGCTTGGCACATGTTGGCTTTGTGACTTGCTGAAAAATTTGGAAACCAACAGAGATGTCAAATCTGAATACATTTTCATTAATCAGCAGATGACAGTAGTGGTAAACCTTTTTAAGTATAACACCTCCACATGCACTTTGTTTAAAGTTAAATCTCTACAATCTAAATTAAAAAAAAAAAAATCTTTACCAGAATGCCAGATAAAAAAAAAAAAACCAACATTAAAATAATTTTCAACCAGGAATGTTACACACAATTCCTCGTTAATAGTGGTGTGGGCAGAAAAACCTGCTCTAATGTACACCATGGTCCATTAAATTCATACATGACATTTTGGTCTTAAAGACCCAGTTTTGGCCAGGATGCATTGTACACTGTGCAGCATTGGAAAACAACAGAAATCTTACAGTCGTGTAAACCAAAGCAAAAACAGACGTGCAAAAAGCATAATGGTCAAAACTGGGTCTTAGACTGTTACATCTATCACTCTTGACGTCTCTACAAGTTAAAAATCTGCATGCAAGGACCAGCACTGTTTGTCTTCAAAAGAGGTGTGACTGTGGTCAGATTTTTAAGGCTCCCCTTCAACTGAACTAACTGTCATTGTACAGTAGTAACAACTTCTGATCAAGTTCAGAATCCCAGCCACGAATGCTCCAATCCATACCACATAGATGCCTAGAGAGAACACAACCAGCAATTAATTTCTCCTCATAAATAGGTAAAGATCTGGCCAGAGCTTATCCCGGTTTCTGTAGCATAAAATGACTAGGAGTATTTCTACTTCCCACATTGTATGGGATGCTAGTCCATCACAGGGTTACCCCCAGCACTAAATTTGCCATTACCCATTTATATAGCTGGGTGGAGAGAGGCATTGTGAGAGTAGTGTCTTGCTCCAGAACATAACACAATGTCCACGGCTAGGACTCAAATCCAGACTGCTCAATCTGGAGTTGAGGGTACTACCTATGAGGGCACCGTGCATCCTTGTAAATAAGGAATAATAATTATCTTCTCTCTCTACACAAATCATGGGCCAATGGTGATATATTATTTGTGTGCTTAGATCGAGGATATTAAATTTATTGGAGGTGAACTGCTTTCTCCCTTTATTTTGAAGAAAGCACATTGATCACCTACAAAAGCCACATGAGGTGGTTATGCCTCCAGGTCTTCTGTTGTTAACAGTAATATTGCACTTTCAAAGAGACAGCTCTTTAAACAGGCTCAGAGACCTACACCACTGCCACATATACAGTTGTAAGTATAGCCCACAATACAAGCATATACCAGATTTAAGTCAAAGGGCTACATAGAGCTTGCAAGCATGATGTCTTGAACATAACTCAACATCATAGATCACTTACCTCCAGAATTTCGGGCAAGGTCCAGTGTTCCCACAGTCACCCCAACACCTGCTGCTAACAAAATGAAGCCAATGATGGCAAATATGGTGGCACGCGTTTTAGCAAAATGATTTCCCACTGAAGATCTGAAATAAACACATTCACCACATGGGTTTAAAACAATACTCCAAGTAAAAAAAGTGATTTAAAAAAAAAAAAAAAAATGCAGAGAATGACAAATGTTATACTCACATTCTTCTGCAGTGAGGGCATCTGGCAAGGTGGCTTGTTGTGTGAAACTGGATAATTGAGCAAAAACACAAAAGTGTGTCAGCCAAAGCGGAAAGAAACCACGGAAAGAAACGTTTTTTATAAGTCAGAATGTACCTACCATAAAGATCTCATTACAGTGGCCACAAGTGACTCTGAACTGGGCTCTGTTCATAGAAGGCACTGTCACTGTTGGAGGTACAGCTGGAGTTGGAGCAAGGTTGATAATTCGCTTGCTGAAAAATATAAGGCGAGTTCAAAACACTTTAAAACATGTTATACTCCCAAATTTACCACTCTCTGTTAAAGTGCCTGAAAAGGTAGTACAATTTTTTTTCATTACGCCAATTAGCTTTGTGCTCTGCAAACAGGAGGACCATTTACTACGATTTGCTTTCTATCATTTTTTGACTGTATGGTCGTATACAGTGTGTAGCAACATGAACACATTGTAAAGTATTATCTGTTGCAGGGTAGTATTCTTCAGTATGTCACTTTTTACACTGATGTTGTGAGTACCAAAGTCATCCTCACAGCCAGTCAATTTACCCAGTGTCTGGCCTTAATGAAACCCCTGACACATGGAACTAAGCCTATCACGTAAACCTGTAAACCTTCCTGCACAGCACAACCAACTGGTCAACAGACCATTAATGCATACCCCTAAACAAAATTCTGAGGCACCTTGGGGTAAAAACAAGTCTACATCAAAACACAGCAACTTACCAGTTTACTCGAGGGCAAGATATTCTGACAGAAGAGACCTTGCAGGTCAGTAAAGCATTGCATGGACACCGGATATATTTCTTGCCAGCAGGAGGAGGTTTAATGGGCTGTGAGAGAAAGACATTGTCATTACTAAAATGAACATTTTATTAGCAATTGCAACTGTGTTGTTATCTAACAAAATTCCAGTATAAATTGACATAAATAATGAGAGCAATGCAGTTGAAACACGCTATTTCTAACTCACCAGAGAAACAAAAAAAGTTTGAAATAGTAGGAGTGTGAAATAGTTGATAGTAAATGACTGAAGGGCAAATCTAAGGAAAATGGTTTTGAGTTCGAAATAACTGAGTTTGAATTAACAGGGTCCACCTGTAGTCCATTGATCAACAGATTTCCGTAATTTCAAAACTGATTGATTGATTTTATTAACAAATTTATATCTTGTGTCTAATTTTTTTCAAGGAAAGTGCCTTCTTTTGTTTGTGCAGAAAGTGTAATTGACTAATATTACATTATTTTTTATAACTGTTCAGAAACGTAATTTACTTAGACTATATTTTTGACGAATTTCCAGAAAAGAACTTTGGTGTTGTCAGGCAATTTTGGTAAAAAGTTAACATAGCTATTTTGTACAGTACTTTAAGAGATTTTTAGACTAATATTATTGTAGTTGTACTGTATGTGAGTTTGTTATGGCAAGGATATTTTAGAGAACACTGTAAAGAAATTTAATGTTTGTTTATTTTTTATACAAAAATTGTACAGTCGGCATTCTAGTTCTAGATTAAAGCTAGATTGTCTCTTTAAAATGGCAAGGTGATCACAAATTGTCTTTTTGAATTTCAGTGTCATGCATCATGCTTAACCTTCTCAATCCCAGCAGTTATCAAAATCTAATATCTCATTACAATACCAATACAATATTAAGCAAACAGGTGATGAGAATAAAGAAAATGGTCAACTAAGTAATACTGCTTTGATCCACTGCCAAATTCCCAGAATTGATATTAAAAGAACTGTATGGCTGTCAGTAGGAAGAATTAACACTTTGGACTTGAGACTAAAAGGGTTAAGACCTATTTGTTGTATTTTTTAAGAGGCACAACCCTAAAAAGAGTGATTATGTGGATGGGTTATTTTGGACAAGTGCCCTTCTCCAGTGACAGTTCAGTTCCAATATTGTAATTAAGCACATCCCCCGTCCCCTCTCTCAAATATTACTACTCTGGGAAAAGAACAAAGGAATTGCTTTGTTGGCAATAATTAACCCACTGATGGCGGCTGTGACCCACCCTTGAATAGCTGGAAATATTTGAAGGTCTGAAGGTGTAACTCGACAAGCATTAAAAATAAAACCACTTTTGCCACTCAATAATCACAAACACAAGACCAGGTTTCAAACTAATGTTTATTTGGAAGTCAAGAAAGTGGCCAATTATTAAAAATATCTGCAAAATGAACTGTAACTCTACAAGTCTATAAGGAATTATATACACTGTAATTTCTTTGCAATGCAACAAAATGGCATAATTGTTTTCTGTAATTTTATGAAATCAATAGCATTTCCATTATGAAAAATATATATATATCAATCAAAGTATTGGAAAAAAAGCCAATACATAAACTGGATACATGTACAATCCAATTTGAAAATAAGACCTCCAGTTGCAACCACCTCTTGTAAATTGTGACCATCTGTACTCAGCAACTGGTTTTCCACAAAACCAAAAGTTTCCAAGTCAGATCACAATATTTGAAACCTCTTGTAAGCGACCACCTCTCGTAAGCTACCACAACCACTTTTAGAACTAAAAGTTTGAAATTTTCCATTGTGTTTTTATCTTCTGTAAGTGACAACTTGACAGTTAATTAAGTGGAAATTGGATAATAAAATGTGATAGTAAAAATTACCGCATTCCTGAGTAGTACAAGAGATGGAAATTTCTCAACGGGAAGTACTGGATTTTTTCTTGAAATTGACTTCACTGTGATTAAATATTCAAAACATGGGGAAACTCTCTGCAGTTACCATATGTTAATGAGGCAGACTCGTGATTCAGTATGGTCAAAGCTCTCGTAAGCGACCACCTGGGCTTGACATTTGGGGTGGTTGCTTATGCAAGGTTCAACTACATTTACATTACATGTATGATAAATAATTTACAACATATGATAATCATTAAAGCAAACTTCTTTACATAGCGCAACACTACACTGGACACATTCAAAACTAGTTTCTATAGGACGACCTTTGGGAGTCTTTGCACCCTCCCTCTTACACTGAACACACTGTCTTTTCCTGCCCTCAATTTTGTCAATAAAATGTTTCGATGAATTTCCCTGCTCAAGTGCAAAAGCCTCAATCTTACGGCGCTTTGAGGATTGTGCTGCAGACACAGTAGTAGAAAATCCCCCAATCAATTGCTTAGCAAGACTTAACCTGAAATCTAACTGTCTAAGTTTACACTGACCTTTCCCTAACCGATGGTGATTACAAAGGACAAAAGCATTACATATTGAAATGTCAATCAAAAACCAAAAAATATGCCTATAACACTTGTGACATGAACGTCCTACAGAATAATACCCGCGCAATTGATCGGCATGATCAATGCCCCCCATGGACTTGTTGAACAAATCAATTACAACTGGTTTCACAACCTGATTAACCACAACATCATCAGCTAAAGGACTTACAATAGTACTCACTACACTAACTTCCTGTCTGTGACGCCACTTGGTGAAAACAACATGGTCTTTCTGGCGAACCAACTTCTCTCCAGCTTGCAATTTGTCTTTTGCACATGCTGGCAAATCTCTACAATTGCACCTGACCTTTCCACAAGCAAAAGTAGCATTAACTTCTAAATGTTCTAACAGCTTAGTTGTTGTAAAGAAGTTATCAAAAAATACACGATGGTTCCTGTTCATGAAAGGCCTAACCAACTTAGTTACAACCTCATAACCCAATCCATAAATGTGCCGACGAACATCATTTTCTTTACCTAGGTAAACATCAAAATTCAAAACATACCCATTGCTTGAGTCAGTTGCCATCCAAACTTTGATTCCATGCTTATTTGGCTTAGCAGCCATGTCTTGTCTAAAGGATTCCCTTGTCCCCTTATAACCGATCACACCCTCATGGATGGAAAGATTCTTGGTTGGTTTGAAATTACTTTGACATTTGTTCAACACAGAGTTTAAAATCGGTCTTATCTTGTAAAGGCGATCAAAACCTGGAGTACCATGACCAGGTTCTCTAGTAGAATCATTAAAATGTAAATAACAACTTATTTCCTGAAATCTATTTTTAGGCATAACCTTTTTAATACCCTGGTTACCAAAAAAACTATCAGAAGACCAATATAAAGCTAGATTGGGAAGGACATTGATGCCCATAATTACATTGATTCCTACAAATGCCTTGATCTCTGCGGGTGTGACAGGAACAAATTTAGCAAGGCGCTGGGGTACATCACAAAGCTTTTGGCGAGCGTAGCGGTTAGTTTCTTCAACAATGAAATCCCATAAATTATCACTTATGAATTCTACAAAGTAATCTAGAGGATTGGGATTAGCAGGTAAGGTAAAAGTTATTCCAGTTGCTGCTTGGAAGTCTGGGACGTGGAAGTCACTCAGCTGTTCTGTCCATTGAGCTTCCTCTTCTTCGTCATCTGTTCCCCCAGGTTCTGGGCCACCGCCATCGTCCTCTAAGCCTACACGATCTACATCACTATCACTATCTTCACTATGTCTACCCTCAAACCCATCAAGGCTTCCTTCATCCCCTGAGTCTTCAATATTCATTGCAAGATCAGGTTCTCTTTCTGCATTCGCAGCCATAGTTTCATTGCAATTTGAATGCATGTGTGAAAACAAATTTTCAGAAACCCCTGGCCTCATGGGGCCCCTCATCACCTGTTAAGAAATGCGCAAAAAAAACGGCAATTTGTCGGCTTGTTACATTTGCTTTTTTATTGAAAACTTTTTTATTGAAACAAAATGAAAAAATTCCCCAGGAATAATGGGGAAAGAGCAGCAGAGGTGGTTTTCACACAGGGAGTTTGAAGCAGCACTGGCGTCAATGGTTTGAAGAAAATAATTACACCCCCATAGCATGCAGAGTCAAGTCAAGCACTTTTGCATTCAAAATAAAGAGGATTTCCCATGATTGCCAATCCAACCCAACCCAATTTCTGGGAGATAGCTGTTGAAAAATATGTAATCTCAGGCAGAAATCAATTTCAATTTGCAGCTCTTGCTGTTGACAGGTATCAAACAGCTTATTTGCATGACTGTCCTAATTTATAATAATTATTATACGTCACTGAGTTACGAAACTATTGGTGCAGATAACAACTCAAAACCATTGCCTAGGCAATATTTCATTTTATTGTAATTTAGGTGTCATTTACATTCTACATAGTTTTTTTTCACACTTCTAAATTGTATTTTAGTTTTTAATTAATTGTTTGTCCACTCTTTTTGTATAATATTTTCATTTGCACACCAATATTTTTTATTCAAGAAATGTATAGACTGATAGCCGAAAGCTTATGTTTTAATTCTTTTCAACCAGAGAACATCTTTTATCACTTCCTTTAAAGAAACCACACATGTTATGCACTTGGCCAAAAAAAAATTACTTACCGTAGCCTCTTGACAGTTGCCACACTTCACTACACGCTGGTGTTCCCTTCCTCTGATGTAGATAAGTTGTTGACACACTCGGCAGATCACAGATGGTTCTGTGTTCATGGACACGGGTGGAGCATACGGTGGAGGCATTTCCGAGTAAGCTGGTGGGGGTGTTCCAGGAACTTGAGGGGGTGGACCTACAACAAACACAAAGAGGAAATAATGATCATCTTGAGCACCACAAATTAGCTCTTTTAGCATAGCAAGAAATGAGGAAATGGAGGGCAGAGAAAACTTTTATATAATCTGATGAGAGAACAATGTTTCCTATATACATTGTCACTGTTCACTTAAAAAGCAATCTGATTGAACAAAGAGCTTTTTTCCTTTCCTCCATTTGACCGGCACTTTGAAGATTTTCTTCTCTCTCATTTAAAACTTAGCTATCAAAGCCACACTGTCAAACTCAGTATCAGTTACAAACATGCATTATAATCCAGATGCAATTTGTTCATTATGTGAACTTTGTCAGATATTTTTTTTTTCTATATTGCACTCATCACAAACCAGTTAACATGTGCATTTGGATAGAATCAGTTTAAATATAGATGGCAAATGGTAACTTTTGTAATTAAATTCAATTTTATCATCTTAACTGGCTCTAAAAACATGTGTAACTGAAGTTTATTGCATACATACATGTTCACTATGCATAAACAGTAGAACTAAGGCATGTTTATTATCATATATCTCGCACTTATGTCCTCAACTCAACATTTTTAAAGTACAGTTTACCTTCTTCTTGTACACCCGGGAACTTTTTTTGAGCACATTATGCCGGTTTTACATAATTTCCTTAGATTGTACTACATGTATTTATGCTTTATTGGGTTGGAAACCATTGCTTTTATTTAAAACATCACCTGACTTTGTTCAGAAGTCATTCTGTATATAGCATCCGTTGTAAATGGTTTAGCATAAAATAGAGATGCTTTGAGATCTCAAAGGTCAACAAACTACAGTGGCTTAGTAGGATAAAGACTTAAAATGTACATCAAAATAAGCTTCAATGGTAATTTTAATTTTACCAAAATACCAAACAGGCCTCACTATCCAAAATAAATAGGATTATATACCCAGGAGGTAACACTTAAAAGTTCAGTTTTTGATAAGCTTAAGCTTATGTACAACTGTACTTTAGCTACAGTACGAATATTTGGTTTCCAGGGAGAATATGGCGGAGCAAATTATCTTAAGAATTTCTTCCATACGAATAACATTCTTTCAATAACTTATAATCATTATCCGTATTCTGTTTTTCTTTTTTTGCCGCAAATTACAAAATGATACAAGGAAGTGATAACCACCAAATCACGAAAGGGAAGCTTCTCGAAGTCAGTCAAGCTTAACATTTCTGAGCACGAAAACATTCGCATCAAAACAAAACCCACAAAACAGAGTTGAAATCGCAAGCTTCTTTCAGAGAGCACTGAGGTAATATATATAAAACTTGATATGTCTATTAGATAGCTTCTTCAATGAAAGGTGTACCAATCTAAAGAACTGTCGGCACGCATTTCGCAACACACTTCGAAAGCAAGGAACGAAATATTTAACAGTCTCAGCAGTTCACTGAAGGTTCTACACTTAGCTGTAAAGTTCACTTACTAGCTATGAATGGAGGAGGAGGTCCTGGATCTACATTTCCTTCTTCTTGCTCTTGCAATAAAGGTGCATTTTCACTTGTATCGGGTTGTACAGTAGCAGATGGCGCCGAAAACCCTAAACTGTCCGCCATTTTGCGTGGAACGGCGTAGCTCGAAACGATGTCATGTGACAATCGCTCCATATACTTGACGTCATCGGCGAAAAACGGAAACACCGAAATGGATGGAAAGGAAAATGAACCTCGTCTCCAGCTCCAGACCAGGGCGCTTTTCCCTTCGATCAAATGAAAGACCCTTCCCATATTTGAAGAGAAAAGCGCTCTGGGTACGAAGTTTGTGGATCTGATGTTATTTTATTAATTTCCTTCCAAAAGTAATAAAACGTTGTTATTAATTTATTTGCAGAATCTAGAAAATCTAGATTCTAGAAAAACACCGCACCACGATCAGTAGGTCGTCATTCATACGTTAATATTTGGAGAAGTATTTGCTTTGTGTGGAGACGCCATGTCGAGATCGGTGCCGCTCAGAGGGGCACAAACATGGTGGCCGTGAAGTAACAGAAGCATCCGTCATTAGACTCACTAGGTAAGTTTTGCTTCTGAAACGATAAGTTATTTCTCTAGAGCCTCGACACATTGAAATTAATATTTCTTCTCCTATAAGATTAGTAGAAACTTTGAAAGCACATCTTTTGACCTACGCGACAGCCTTCTCGAACACAACAACAACAACAACATTTGAATGCCACTGGACGCAAAACTTGGAAAGTCAAACATGCTTTATTACAAGAACTCCGTCGTCAAAACACACTAAAACGTTTACAGTTCTAAAGCGTCAAGTTCAGAGGGGCCTTATATCTGATGAAACTAAAACCTTAGAAAGAAAGGTCATTTTTAATTTTGTAATATGATGACGTCACGAGAACCCGCCAATAAACAGGCATGCATATTTGATTGAGCCTCCCCGTTGGTGCAATGCACATGAAAAGAAGAGGTTTAAATTGTATAAAGATGCACTTGCAGATCTAGGCATAGGAAGCATGCAATCTTGTTGAATAGGATGAGAGGAAATAAAGGAACGAAAAGAATGGTTAGTTAACTGTCTTCTGTTGTCATCTTTGGCTCTCTAAAGGCTGGTTTTCACTAGCGACGGAGTCGTAGTTGGAGTCGTAATCAGAAGCGTAGAGCGGTACGATCTAGTGAAAATCAAACCGACGGAGTCAGAAGCAGAACATTGCATCCGCTTATGACTCCGTCGCTTAGTTCTAGTGAAAACTGTATTGTCGGAGTCGCAAGCAGAAGCAGAAGAATAAACCAACCACAGTGTTTGATTCCGGGCCTTGTGATTGGTTGGTTCTTCCGCTTCTGCTTCCGACTCCGACAATCTAGTTTTCACTGGATCATATAAACGACGGAGTCGTAAACGGAATCGGAAGAAATGGAAACGTTCTGATTCTTCCGACTCCGATTCCGTCGAGCTTGTGACTCCGCTTACGACTCTGATTTTCAATTTTCACTAGGTCGTAAGCACTCTTGACTCCAACTACGATTCCGACTACGAACGCCGTCGCTAGTGAAAACCAGCCTTTTACAAGAACTTGCCGAGAAGACCGCTAATCACATGTCCCACAAAAGGCTAAGTAGTACGGCTAACCCTCTTTGCTCTGAAAAGCACACCGACCCTCTGGTAACTTTCTTCCCAAGGCTTTCTACACGACGATTTTCATTTCGAAAAGTGGAGGATACCCTGGGCGTTTTTTTTTTTTTTTTTTTTTTTAGAATGGGAGAAGGAATATAAGGGAGGGAGGGCATGGTCGCTGGTTATACCGTAGTGGTCCTACTTGCGTTGTTAACTTTTTGCTATTAGAAAAAACAAATTAGTTTACGACGTTCTCTTACTGGATAACGTTATTCAACAGATAAATCACTATCCATGGGCTAGTTGGTAAGCGTTCACACTACCCCGCTTAACCAACTACTCATAGTCATGGTCTTCCTATGATTATTCAGCATTACATATCTTCCTTTTGACCAGCTTGGGTCAGTAATTGTACCTCGAACCGTGATTATTTTAATTCCCGGGTCTCCGTAAATTCCGCACAATCATATCCATGACAGCCGCGAATTGGAAGACTGGCTCATCTCTTCCTATATGACCGGAAAACGCACCTCCTCCAGCCTTCAACTTCGCTAAGCTGACTATAAAGGCTTCTCTCCAGCAATTCACCATTTTGGACATTGGAACGGATTTGACCGTTCAAGGAAATCGTGGAGGGTAAAAAAATAAACTTATCTCCTTGTTCATACACGTTTTAATTATAAAATTTATCTTGGTGTACAAATAAAGTACAATTAGCTACCTTTCACGATGAAAGATAAAGTTACTTTTCACTCCCTTGTAGACCTCCTTTTATTCTATTGCATGGTTACTGAGAAAACTTCAGACAGAGATTTGAGTTTCAATACTCAGAATCATGTCGTTTTCCTTAGCAATAGAACTCTACGTATGGGGGAGACGAACACTAAGAATACTATAACGCCAAAAATGCTGGATATATCTTCTCTGTACTTTAAAAAACCCTGAAATTTCTGACCCAAAAGTAAACTGTTTCCAGAGGAGATTTGAGAATGACAAGGGAGGGCAGAGGTTATGGTCCACGGACCAATGGCAATCATCAGAAAGAAACAGGGGACATTTCTAAAGTACTTAACGTCGCTGAAGGAAGGAATCTATCCTAAATAAATAATATAAAACACCTTTATATCTAAATTGAAAATTGTTGCTTTCTAGCGATAACAATAATATTACAACTATTATTCGCTATATTTACACAGTCGCGAAGTAACGCAACCTGTAACCCATTATATTTCTCCGTTTTTAAGGCCTCTAGCGATCAAAGAAACTAGTGGCAACATATTTACAAAGTAAAATTCTGGCCATGAATCTATACCTTCGAAAACTGAACATATTCTTTCACAATAAATCTGAATGTTCTATGAACTTTCCCTTGTTCAAAACAGGTATGCGTGGCTTCTCTGCAACGAAGCCGACTTGTCCGTGACGAACCTGATCAATAGCCCGAATATCGTTTATTTTATTTTATTTTTTACAACGATGATATGAAACTAGAATATAACCTCTTTCACATAGTATTTTGATTGTTTTAAAGCCATATCTCGTTATTTTTACATCTTAATTAATTCAGTGCGAGTTCTCCTCGACGCAGATTTCTTCAAGATGGCTGCCACATGATTGAACTAAGACAGGAATGACAAACAGGCAACTTCTCTCCTCTGGGATCTCTAACTGCAAGCAGACCCCTCGGCTTTCTTAGTTTCAGCTCTTGTCCCTGGGCCATCCTGGAATCGCTGTTCCATGGGGCACTGGGTTCTGTTCTTGTCACCAGGTTCTCTCCGACTAAGAGGGTGACGATTGTCGATGAAATTTCTTGTTAAACGTGGAGTTTCCACATGATCACCTGACCGTCTTCTCCACCCGTCACCACGGTACAACCATCACTTGATACATCGATGCATCGAATAGCTCCTGTTATAAAGAAGGTGAGATTCAGCCACTGGGCAAGACCGTGTACGGTCTGTTCCCATTTTAGTAACTAAGAAACTCTGCTTTTAAGTCTAATAGGATCAGGGCGCAAAAAAGAGAGGGGCTTGGTGCGAGAAGGTGAACGAACTCTTGTCTTCCCGCAGCACGCTTTGCCCTTATTTTTTCGCTCGCCGTTTTACGCGGGTTTGTGTAAAGTCTTACCTTCGTGAGCCGTAATTCTGCAAACCTCCTGCACATTAATCAGATCCCAGATCTGTAAGTAGCCTGATTCACCGCCTGCAAGTACCATCTGACCATCCCATACAGCACACCTGCCAAATGAAATGATTAATTACTGTAACAGGGCATTATCCAAGACAATCCACTTGTCCTTGAGGGTTTCATTAGGCCTTATTCGAGGCCGAGAATGAATGAAATACGCTGTACTCTTTTTAAAAAAGTATATTTTTAAAGTATATTTTTAAAAACCCGACACAGAATAGCTGTTTCTGATCTCTGATGGAAGCGAGTTCCACGGTTTTCGACAGAAAATCTCCTTTTACGCCCATTTTCTGATTTAAAGACTTACGAGGAAAAGAAATCGCGTACTTTCGAGGGTGCCACATTGTGAAGTGCTTTGTAGTAAAATTTGAAAAATGATAAGCTTTACAATTAACAGGAAGTTTTCACACTTTACTACAAAGCACTTCACAATTTGAACACCCTTGTACGTACAGGAAGCCAGTGAAGAGTTAGACAAAATCGGCGTAATGTTCTCATATTTCCTTGAGAAGGTGATAACAACATATCTTTCTGACTCCATGTTCACGTGAGTGCGCTCTTTTGCGTTTGGACAACCTTGATTCACAGTTGATACGAATAAAAAAATTCTCATAGTGCTTGCACGAAATCTCTGTCAGAGAGATTACACGGCAGAGTTTACACGGCACGGCAGAGATTACACGGCAGAGTTCACACGTGTTTAACACACCTAATTTCCTCCCCGACGTCTTTAGAATACACTTCTGTTCCTGTATGAACATCCAGCACTCTCATGAAGTGGTCAGCACCACAGGAGAGAATCCGCTGTCCATCTGAAAGGTCAGCATTAAACCATTAATTTTTTTAGATGATAAACAGCTCAATAGTCAATTTCGATATATTAAAAATTGTAACATAGCTCGAGGCTTAGGGGAATAAATCAAAAGAACTTCATTATTCAATTCTCATCCTCGATGTGATTTCTTTTGTTTTGTTCCCCTAAGCCTCGGAGCCAAGTTAGAATTTTAATATATCGAAATTGACCTAATATTCAAATAAATATAATCAACCAGGGGAAAATGCAAGATTTTCGGACTCTGGCTCTTTAATTAAAGATTAAGAAACATCTAACGTCTGAACTGTATTAGAGATTTCACATTGGAACTGAGACACTTATGTCTGACTTACCTGGACTGAAAAGAACGGCATTCACCGTCTCTTTATGAACTGAAAAGAACAAAAAATTATTGTCAAAGAAATTACTCGAGCTCTAGTCCTCAAAGTGAAGTCACTTAGAAATAACTGGCTCGTTGTAAAGTTTGAAATGTGTTGCGCTAGGTGAAAGACGTCATAACATTATAAAGCAATGTAATTCTTTGATTGTTCTTGAGGTCGGCACACAACAGGATACATGTTGCGGGGACATAAAGCGGGACATGTTGCAGCGACAGTTTTCCTCGTGTGACATGCCCGTTTATGCGAAAAAGTTCTTGCATAAAATTCAGTTGGATTGAATTCGTCCGTCATGAAGAAGGGACAAAAACGACCCCAGTTTTCAATGTCGCATCGTGTGCACTGCTCTTGCAAACTGTCCCCGCTACAACATAGAAATGAACTAATATCAGAGTTGTGTGTACCAGCTTACGTACTGTCCAGACGTTCTATGCGTACACACGAAGGAGCTTCACGTCCCCGCCGCATGTACCCTAGCGTATAAGGTAAAGTAAATATAAAGTCTGCATACGAGCCAAGACCGGAACTTATCCCGGTTATACCGTGGCATGAAGCGACTAGGAGTATTTCTTGTCCCCTAGTGTGTGGCGACCTTTAATGCCACTGTTTAGACGAGTTGAATGTAAGCGTGGTCAGGCTTTCACTTACTTGGGTGATGACTGATTGCTGTTTGTTGATCGATGTTCCAAAGCATCACAGTTCCTGAGTAGAACAAAAAAATACACCATCAAAACACGTTAAAAAACTCTTCAAGAAGGACGGCAGCGTGAAAAGCCCAAAAAGGGTGCCACGGAGAAAATGGGCAAGATGGCAAATGTTAGCAAAACAGAGTTACAGAACGTTCAGGATGCTGGCTAACGGAACACAGAAATAAATATTAAAATATTTATTTCTGTGTTCAGTTAGCCAGCATCCTGAACGTTCTGTAACTCTGTTTTAAAAATGCTTTTGATATTATCACCAGTTGTACAGACACTTACCATCCATAGTCCCTGTCACCACTAGCGTGTTTGTAGGATCGAGGTCTACAGAATTCACCTGGAAATACAATCACAGATGAAACATGAATACAAGAGAATAAAGCAATACACTAAAAATTTACATGTACGGTACTTTACCTCAGTGTCATGCTCGAGCTCAGCCTGGAAAGAAAAGACAACAAAAACAAATTGTAAACAAGATGCAAAGTGAGAATAGATCAACAACTGAGCCACTCACATGATTTTAATTCACGTTGGACACATTTTCAAAATTGCCTATTTAGCAGCCTTTTCCCATCGCCCTCACTTTTTTGTGGGAGTGGGGTGGGGGGTTGGGGGGGGGGGGGGCGAGCTACACTGTTATTGGGATTTGGTAACAGCCATGAAATTTTACCCACTACTTTATGAGGGTCACAACTTTACAGTAGTTTAGTTAGCTAGATAAAGATACTGGAACATTAATGAAAATACATGCAATCGTGTTTCATATTATTTTTTCTGACCAATTAACGAGTAACCAGGAAGCAACTTTACCAGGATTTCAGGCGGAGAGGGTTTCTTGCCGTCTGGTTCAGGAAAAAACTTCCAAACCTTCAAGTGAATTAGACAAAACACACTCACAGTCATGAAAACGGGAAAAGGTATAAAGCCTTTTAAGAAATCGACTCTGTTCAAAGAAGTTAACCACTTTGTACAAGAATATATCATCGAAAGACGAGAAAACGATACGGTTGTCTCCAAATATATATTTAAGCTTACCTTTACCGTTGAATCCCACGAAGCAGTAACTAGGATGCCATCATTCCAACACAAACATGAAACTAAAATGCAAATACAACACAAACTCGTTTCTTTATTATACCTGTTGTAAAGCGCTATTGATCTCTTTTATTGTAAAGAGCGCTATATATAAAAGAAATTAATCATTATTAATCATTATTTTAAAATACCAGAAGAAGTAACTTTAAATAGTAAAAAACTCTCATTAATCATTTGCTATCATAATTATAATACAATAATTGTTGGAAGACACTTGTCAAGTAAATATTTGTTTGTTTTTCTTCTACCCTTATTTTACCACAGTTGTGCAACGCGCTCTAATTATCAGGGCCAATCATGCGACTTTCCCGTGCTTGCTCCCGAATAAATGCCTTCCTGCGTTTGCCACCGGTTTTATGTTTCCTGCGCTTTTGTCCAGGTACGCCTTTTCCTGCGCTTTTCTCCAGGTTACATGTTTTCGCACGCTTTTCTCTCGTTTGCATGTCACCCACTTTCGCCGGCGGCTGCTTTTTTCCCATAGTTGCCGCCGGTCACACGCTTCCCAACACTTTGATTTGCTCTGTGATTATTTTAGTTTTTCTCTAATTACTTTGACCAATGACAAACACTTACTTGCATCATCATGCCCCGCTTTGGTGTCTACAACCCTCCCATACTCCACAGAATAAATGTATCTGCAAGAAAAGAAAAATAGTCTAAATCATTTATTCAACTCCAAATTCTGTTGTGCTTGGCCAGATTTTGTCTGCACTCTAGTACCCAACACCAGCGGTCGGGAAACGAGCGACCCTAGAAAGGTCCGGTTGAATTACGCATGCCTAGCTTACAAACATGTGGCTCAATCGAGTCGCTAGTGTTTCACTTCCGCTTATTTTCATTTTCGCTAAACCAATCAAACTCGAGCCTGCAACGGAACTCTCGAGAGTCGCTCGTTTCGTCAAGCTTGCGCAGTAAGGAACGAAAGACTCGAGGAACGAAAGCGGCTTGTCCGAAACTCTGATATACAAACAGTCATAAATTCTAGACGTCATAAATTCTCAACACTCATAATTCTAGACGTCCATCAAAAAGACAAGAATGCAGCACCCTACAAATACACACTGCTTTCTTGGTAACCAGTTGTATTTTATAAAACCAAGTTTACAGCTACTGAAGACGTTTTAGAGCAAGACCATTTACTCAGGGGGAAGCGCTACCAATCTCACTAACAAAACGTACAGATTGCGTACATGGGCGCCACGCAAAGGATCTTAAGTCAGCAGTTTTGAAAATTAACGGTTCCCGAAATAAACGAGCGGGAAGAGAGGAACTTAGGAACAGTACTCACATTTTGTTGTCCCAAGATCCAACTATGATCGTTTTTGAGTCTGGCATAATGGCACAAGACGAAAGGGCCTGTTGAAAGAAAGTATACAATGCACATGATGAAACCGGGGACTTGCTTCCGTGTTCTAGGGGTCTGGTTTTGAAATGATCCCAGCATTAAGCCAGTAGACAGTATTCAGTTTATAAATTAAAGTTAGTCTCCAACGTTTGCCACAACATCAGTAAAACTGTCTTGTTTATACAGAGCATGTTCAGGTTTGCGGGTTGATATAGCGAGGTCGCAAAAAAAAAACTCAAATTTGTGCGCTAAAAACTTACCATAGAGGACAGATTGATTCCTCTCACTTGCTGTCTAGTTTCTATCGAGTACATCTTCAGTTGTGTATCTGAGGAACGAGAGAAACAATGTCTTGGAATAAAATACCGTTCTATAGCAACGGCAGCAGCTGCAATGTTTCATTAAATCATTGTCTGACCATCTAATGTTCACTGATAAATGAATGACGTGGCGTCACGCTGATCACACTTGTTATCGTGACAAGCGAGGTAAATGCAAGACCGCATTGGCATAAACAGTATTTATTGTTTACGCGCCTTATGAGCTTTCAGAACTTTCCCTGCACTTTTGACCGTCTACATGCTCGTGTAAAAGGGCGGGAAAAGGTACGCACGCTTCACAGATGCCCACGCCGCTTTCCATTCAACCACAACAACCGAAAATTTCGAAATGAGGACAAATGATATAGAAATTTCCCAGGGAAGTTTCCACAAAATACGGACATTGTTGTATTTCCAAAAAGCGATGCATCCAACCGAAATTCCTGAATAGAGGCCAAGTCACATGGAACGGAAATTCCCAGTAAGAAATTTCCAAAAATTTCGATTTATCTCGCAAGGTTGTCCTCTTTCCGGAAATTCCGGAAAATACTGTTCCATTGGAAATTTTCGGAAATTCGAACAAGAATTTTTTATGGAATGGAAAGTGCCCCTAAGCTAACAAAACTCTCCTATCCGTGGAGAAGGTAACCACACTCCACATGTCAAATCACGATGAATTAATTTTTTGTGTACCTGAGTTGGTTCCTAAATTTTTTCGCGTGTGTTAACGCTTCCACACCTTCTTGCCTCAAGTCCTGATTAGCTTGCAAGAATTTTTACCGTCAAGTAATTGTTTCTCTCAT
The DNA here is from genome assembly GCF_964199315.1 of Orbicella franksi. Taxonomy (NCBI): domain Eukaryota; kingdom Metazoa; phylum Cnidaria; class Anthozoa; order Scleractinia; family Merulinidae; genus Orbicella; species Orbicella franksi. Next base: position 6,067,354 of record NC_138157.1, read on the forward strand.
GACATTGCTTAAAATTCGTACCAGTCGTTAGATTCTAACCGCGTTGTTATATGTACTGTGGAAGGTCTTATACCTTGTGAAACGGAAAAGACGTTCTTGCAATCCTTTGATAGTCTCACTGATGTTACAGTGCTGTAAAGAGATCACAAAAATCGCGAGAACAACAGATTTAAGTGTCAACGTTGCTCTTAAAAGACCATAAAAGCACAGCAATAAATATTAAAACAACACAGCTTAGGAAATTACACGGTAATTAACTAGATTGTCGCGGGATTACTGAGGTTTTCAAGAAACCGCCCTCCCCGTCCCGGGGCAAAAGAGTGACGCTAAGAAAAGGAACCGTCACTCTTCAGTAAAAGGTCTAAAGAAAAGAGAATTAAAGCCGCCGAAGAAATAGAAACTGACCGATTGTAACACGCAAAGGAAAGACTCCATATAGAATACCATGCAGTAACTGTTCTATCCAAAAGGAGGTTTGTTACAAGAGTAGACATGTTAACAAAGGATATGAGAATGTTGGGGTGTTTTAAAGAATGCAAGGTTTGGCCGTGGCTTGTTAAGTTAAGATAAGCTCGAAATTTAAAGGACTGTCCATGAAAACAAACCAATTTAAAGACCAAAGTTATTCTTTAACTGTTTAAAAATCCTCCAAAATGCGACTATAACTGCAAGTATTTTAAGTGGTAGTTGGTTCATGTAGAGTTCGAAGGTTTTAACACTAGTTTTTCAAAAGAACATTTTAGGATGAATTAAAGTCTGTTTAAATTCATAATTTACATGTAACATTAACAACACTGAGTCTGACGGAATGTGTTTTAGTTCATGCATTACTTGATTGTACGTAATTTCTTGAATGTAGTTACCTTCTGTGCTGCGTGAGTTGACTGTTGGTTATATTGACATTCACAGAACAAGACGAAGCATCCCTACACATGACACATGAGGTTAACATACATACAGTGTCCGTGATTCACGTCACCACAACAATCGGGGGAATAATTATTGCTGAGCCCGCGATTTTCGTCAGACGTTGCCAAGCAACATAACCCATAATGCATCATGCTGACGTTTGGGGCACTCACGAGTGCGCGGTCTTTCTTTCTTTCTTTATTCATTTAGTTTCGTTTATAGCAATCAAAAGACAAGATTTAATAAAACGGCACTTGATCCCCCCGGAAAAGCATCGAAAATATATTTTACGCTTTGTCTCACTTTAAACTCATTTAATGTTTTTAATGACTGTGTTTTTGCTTTTCACTGCCTTAATCATATAAGTTTATTTCAATAGCAATCGTATTTTTGAGATCGATCAACATTTGATATAGAGTTAAAATCAAAACGTTTAGAAACTATGAACGGAGGTTACGCGCGACAATTCAAGGCAAATGTTTACAAATAAAAAAATATAGAAAAGTACTAGTGTTAAGGTTGCGGAGATTATTCGTTTTTTAACGGTTGCCTACATTCACAATTTGAAGTTGACATGATTTTATGCCAAAGCAAGAGGGAAAACGCTCATAGGAGAGAAACAAAGATATCATGCAGTTATACAGTTCATAAAAATCTTCCCAAAGCCTGAAGTAAAGCTCGTAAAATTAGAGCTAAGATTTAATGCTGCATGCACATAAGATGAAAGAAAAGGGTTGCTAAGAATGTTTAAATGTCAGATTTACAAGGAAGCAGGTCATAAGAATAAAGACTCGGAAGGACCAGATCAACTAAGGAAAGACGTGTTGGCCCAGAATGAAATTCTCCAAAAGAGAGGACAGAAAATGTATAGAAACCAGAAGGGAGAGTTTAGATTTTGTACTACACTACGATCATCAGTTGAGTAAGACGCGACGGTAGTTTGGTAACCAGGTTTTAACATTTAAATCGTGTTGTTGTCACGGGAAACTGACTTCGTTTCCAGAGGCAACTTGTTGGTCTTTGACGTCATTGGCAGCAAAGCGCGCAAAATTGCAGGCGACGATATTGTTACCATTGGAAAGGAAGAAAGTTGTCCGAGGTAACACCGTAGTTTTCGGGGCAAACCTTCGTCACCAAAACTCCGTCGCGCCTTACTCATCTGATAATCGTAGTACCTTGTATTAATCACGCAATCTTTCGACGAATGCGTGACGAACAGAAAGAGCGTTAGCCTATCCAGAGTTTTCGGAATTCATAATTTCCTCCCGACATCTCACAAAAATTAAGGACCATACAGACAATCATCGGGTTCACTTCCACGCATGCAAGAGAAATCTAAATGTTAATTAACATTTCATATTTGTCTAAGGGAGTTACAAAACTAGTCTTACTCTTTGTGCAGTTTGTGACACGTGGTCTGTTGTAGTTTGTCCATGTTGGTCCACTGTGAATGGTTTTGGCTGAACACTTCATCAAAATCAACTGAAATATCAAGCGGATTTATCTGGTTTTCTCTCACTCTCAAATACCATTCAAGGAACTTCATTTACAGTGAACTCTCTCTAAACGCTGGTTTTCACTGACAAAGGAGTCGTGATCGGAGTCAGATGAGAAGCGTAGAGAGATATGATATATTCTAGTGAAAATCAGACCGACAAAGTCGGAAGCAGAATATCGATTCTGCTTATGACTCCGTCGCTTATGACCTAGTGAAAACTACATTGTCGGAGTCGCAAGCAGAACACCGATTCTACTCAAGACTCCGCCGCTTATGATCTAGCGAAAACCAGATAGCCGGAGTCGAAAACAGAAGCCGAAGCCACTTCTGCTTTTGGCTCCGACAATCTAGTTTTCACTGGATCATAAGCGACGGAGTCTTAAGCGGAATCGGAAGAAAATAGAAACGTTCTATCTCTTCCGACTCCGATTCAGTCGAGTTTATGACTCCGCTTACGACTCCGATTTTCCATTTTCACTAGGTCGTTCAAGTGTTCTTACGATTCCGACCACAAACCAGCGTTAAGACGGACATTCACGTTCATTTTAAAGACAACCAAGTGAAATTCAGCCAGCTGTAAATCCGCATTACATACCAGTTATTCAACGCTTTCGAGTGGTATACCATGAAATAACCCACGAGTCAATTCTTATTTTCTCGGTACATACAATAGGCTTTATGCGACTGTGCACACCAAGAAAATACAAGCGACAAGTGGAATATTGAAGCCGAGCACAAGGAGGTCGTGAAAGTAACTAGGAAAAAGATCTTTACCAATACATGCAAACTACGGTTAACTGAAAGTTAAGTAAACCTTTTGGGTTAATTTTCTTCGAAAGCGCCATCAGTGACATATGATCAATGATTCGTGGTGTTAACCTACCATTAACTTTGATGACTGGTACATTGCTTGCACTCTGCGTGTCTGGTTCAGTGGGACTCTCTCCATTCAGTACACTGCTGCTGATGGGTGTGGGGTTGTTGCTGGAGTTAGGGCTCGTTCCAGTTACCTTTCGATAAACAACATGTGAACCCATTCAATCTCAAGCTCAAAATAAAGATTCTCCTAACAGATTTCACTTTTTCTCTTGCAACTTGGAGGAGAGAATTTGAGGAGCCAGTAGAACAGTGTCTCATAAATAGTGATTTTTTTTTTTACTTTCATGTCTTCTCGAGGGATTTCTTCGTAACTCTGAGGCGCCGTCCACCCTACGCCGGAGGAATTTGAAAACGGAGCTTTATTCCTACGGTTAGGCCTTCCGTCAACACTAATCCGTCACGAAAACAAGGCGGAGCTTTTCGAAAACGCTCTTCAAACCGGAGGAATTTGAGAACGCCGGCTTTGCGTTTTAGTGTGGACGGAAAACATTTTGAAAACGGAGCTTTTCGAAAACGATGACGTCACGATAATCACGTGATTTTCCTGACCGAGGTTTCCTCAAACACAAATCCAAAATGACCATTGATTGTTGCGTTTTCAAATTTCACCGACGTAGTGTGGACGGAAAAAATTTGATACGTTTTCAGAGTGAAACATCCGTTTTCAAATCCCTCCGGCATAGTGCGGACGGGGTCTAAGTTTATTTCCGTAATTTTATTCTATTGTATTATTATTTATCACACTTTATTTTAGAATTTTTAGCGCCTTCTTCAGTCATCAGTTCACCCGTTGAAGACTGCAGTTTACGCGGTCAAAAGTTCGTGTTTTAAAATGGTTTTCAGTAAGCCAGAGACCGTTTTTAAATTTTATTAAAATGTCAAATTGCGGTAACAATAATGATTTAAATAAATAGCAGTTTTCTTTACCAGTTTCTGTGGATGCGGGTTTGTAAACAGCTGTTTAGGAGTTTGTCCAAATTCCAGGATCTGCGCTTCTAAAGAAGCTCGCTCATTTGGGTCCTCAATCCTGGCACATGGAAGAAAACAGAAGTTTGTTCAACAATAAACTCGCTAACAAACCAGCAAACATCAATTTATTACAACCTTACCTGTCAAGGTCCACAGCCCCTTCGTATGTTAGGTAGTAGAACACTGAAATGACAAAAAAAAAATAGCGTTGCTCTCAAACTTAGCAAGAAAAAAAACATTATTTCACGTTGTTGTTTTGCAGAGGACGGCAACGAAATGTACCAGGAATTATAACGCACGAGCACAGCCATTTTACTACTAGAAAAAAAAACTTTTGTCAAGCAGCGTTTCTGTTGCCGTTGTGGCCGTGTTCTATTGGGATTAGCCGTTTCTAGTTGGTTCGGTTTTTTTTTCGTGTTCTATTGGGGAAAAACCGTTTTTGGTTGGTTTGGTTGATCAACTTTTTCAACCGGCCTCAAACCAGGTTGAAACGGTTGAAAAAGCATTTGCGTGCATGATTATGTCGCGTGATTGTAGCTCGCGTAACGACTATTTCCAGGAGTTACCGCGTTTCAACCGAAAATGGTTAGAAAAGTGTTCCACTGAGAAAAGGCAACCGTGTCAACCCAAACCGGTTACGTTTAAAACGGTTGATCCCAATAGAATACGACCTTAAACGCCCTATTATGATGCTACAGTAGCGCTTACCGTTGTCTGCTTGCCATGCTTCGTGTCCTCTTTGTTTATATCCAAATATCAAGTCTATCCAGTGATGTAGTCTCTCCGAGACAAAAGGACACTCAAGAGCTTCACGGTTCTTCTGAATGAAATCCCCTGGATCTAATTCATAAGAAAAACAAGTACATCAGATCTAAAACGTAAGTACTGTTACACCATTCCACAAAATAGCGAAACCAGATTTTCTTTTTGTTTCTCTAGTTTATTTCTCAGTCTCTGGGCAAAAACGGACGTGGTGAATGTAACGCATCACGTGTAACGTTTTCCCGTACCATAAGACAGTATAAAGAATGTTTGGTACGATGTAAAAAATCCTGATCACGCTTTTTTGACAAAAAAAAATCTTAGTCTTAGGCCTTAGCGAAATTGGGAAAAATCGGGTGTCGCGGTCTAACGGGAAGAGTAGAAGCTTAAATAAGGGGAGAAATATCAGTCTTAATCAAACGCTTTAATAACCCTCTCAATTCCAAACTTAGATCATTCAATTCTTCTTCGACATTGCCGTACACTTTTTTGACTCTAGCGGTTATGACAATATGGTGGCACATGAAGATAATTCATTTATCCCGCCGCGCGCGAGAGAAAACCTCTGGTACCTTGGGTATGTGAAAATTTAGTGTATTTTTTTTTCAAAGCGATATTTCTATGTTGGTCGTCCTTCGTTCTACCTGTTGCCCAGCAAGGAAGCTCAACATCCATGACTTTAGTCTTGTCCTGTTTGCAGCCCAATGGCAGGCTTTGACTGTTCAAAAGAAATTCACCAGAGGACTGGAAGAACTCTGGAATGAGCTGTTAAAAATAAGGGAAAACATTCCTAAGAGAGATACTTCACAAATTATAGAAGTTTCAACCTTCCACAACCAAGGTCGGCTTAACAATGGACTGCAAATTACAGTGACATACGCGAAACCACGGGTGTTTTCCATTATGCCAAAGATTCCGGAAATTTCGGTTGGAATTCAAATGGATGGGTCCGTTTCGGTTTCTTCCGTCTGGAATATTCGGGATCACCTCTGGAGGTGGTCCACTTATTTCGGTCGGAATATTCCGATCGAAATTCGCCGTTCCATTTTTGACAAACTGGTCTGGTTCTTTGCCCTAATTAGGGGATCAGAAAAGGAATTAAATATGGCAAAAGACATTCCTATTGGTTGGCCCGGTTTGATCAGAAAATGTCGTTCTATTTTCTTCGGGTATTCCCTCTGATCTCTGACCGGTCGGTTTGGCATAATGGAAAGCAACCCGTGACTCTTGCTCCTTTTGTTGGTTTCCAGGAAGTTTCAGTCAATCAAATTGCCTGGCAGTTAAACTACACTTGCATTTTATAGGCTTGAAAAGACTTGAGAGGGTGATCTTTTGTTGGTTTTCCAAACTTCTCAGCCAATCAAGAGTCAACAACTGCACGTACATTTCAAAGATTAGCGCGTGTGTTTCGCTGCAACAGCCGACTGATCTTGCATTTGCCAGCACTCAAAACAACTGAAAATTTACATTAACAATAACTATGCTCAGCATCAAAATTTCTTACTGTAGAGCACATTTTAACCTGCTCCAAAATCTGTGAACGTAACTAATAACCCTCTTTTCTCTCCTCCAAAACAGAAAGATCTGTACAAACCTCCTTGACATCCGCATGTCCTGTCAAGACATTCTCCCACGTTTCACCAATACTAAAAAGAAAACAAACAAGCAAACAATAGGCAATGAGCAAGAACATGTTCCCAAAACCCACTGGCAGGATTACTTGAAAGCAGTGCGGGTTACAAAAATAGAACGTTGGTCAGAAGAGGCCTTCGATATTTTTCGGTATGTTGGTGACATGTCACTATGGACAACTTGGTTTTACTCGTTCCCAAGCAATAGATGATACCACAGCAATAATAAGAAATACCAATGAAAAAAAGACCAAACCTAATTTTCTAAACAACAAACAGAATCACCACCACCGTATATTCAGAGTACAATTATAGTTTTCCTATTTGTAGACGAAATTTAACAGCGTGAACGGGATTTCTTCACCATAAATGCGCAGCTGATCGGCAAACCTTGGGCAATTCGTATTTGTTTCTTGCACGCGTAATATTTATGCACCTGTTAAACAATCTATCCGGTTGATCAAACTTTCCTCCCTGTAAGCACAGCATAAACTCTGGAGCTACAAAGAGAGACAAAGCAAAGTTCAACGACAAATATAGTGACAAATATCTGATTGATGTATAGTGGCGTCACAAATAATCTCAAGTGTGTACGGAGTGAGGAATTGAAACGAAACTTGTATGCTTTGCAATAAGTGGCAATAAAGCTGTGAAAACATGACACAAATATCCGGGAAGACACACTGTAGAGGAAGCCCAGATTTAAAACGTTCCACCATGGCTACGAGAACTCCACCACTTAAAACGTGGAGTAATGAAACATGATCAAATAATTTTGGAAATGTAAGGGTAATCACAAATAACTTTGGAAATGTAAGTGTATTCACACACTTCATCACTGCCCACAAGAGGGTTAATTTAATTTAAAAAAGTAAAATCTCACAAAAGCAACATCTTTACTTCAAAAAATTAAGCAGGCAGGAATTATTTCATTGTTCTACATTTTCAAAATCTTTTCATCTACAGCTCACAGAAATTCTTACCGACTCTAACAAGATAGTACAACACATATCCAGGCGTTGAATAATGAGAACCATATAAGAACTTTGGATCGGGCATCTCTTTACATCTCTCCTGCAAATACATGAGATTTACAAATCAACAAATTCTATTTTTTAAAAAGACCGTAAGAAACTGATAGTAAATACATAGTTAAATATGCTTCATACCTTCAACTGGGCTAATCTCGATTCATTTAGGGCTCCTATAGGTTTTGACAAATTGCGGAATGTTTCTTCTTTGTTTAAATCTGCAAACAAACCAATATTGTACGTTAGATTGCGCGCTATCTATGACATTGTGTACATGTAGGCTGTTAAAGAGAGCTATCTTTCAAAATTATAGTAAGAGTATTAAGGAAGTACAGAGACCCTCTATTTTGTTTTGCGTTCGTCCAGATTAACCGCGGGGATATGAGGGAGCAAAAAGTAAGAGGATGGGATTGGGGAAGGACAAAATTGTTTCCTCCCACTTTGCTCTCGCGCGCTCAACGAAAAACGACATGCAGGGGAAAAAACGTCTGGGAACAAACTGGCAAACTCGATAAGGCCATAAAGCCCGTTGTACAACGTACTGTTTCCAGAATTCTTGAAGAATCTTTTTCTGCAACCAAACATTTTATTTAAATCAAAGAAAGCTAAGAAGATGACAAATTATTGAACATCTTGGCGAGTCATCAAGTTCTTGCACAGCAGATTAACCTTGAAGAACTGATGATCAACCATCGGCCTCTTTATGAAGTGTCTGTGGTAGATTCTCGTGTATTAGTGACGGAACTTACCAAGCTCGGTAGTTTTGTAATCCGCTAGTACCCAGGGAAACACGGGATACTGTGTGAGGTCATTAAAACTTCTATCTGCTAAACTGAAAGGAAACCAGACATAGTTACTTAGCAACAAGGCAAGAGTATTCACAATAGGGGGTCGCTTAGCGGAGTAAATCACGAATTGTGGTCTCACTTAGAGTGCTCAGGACGAAACGCCACTATTTTAATCCGTCACTTGAGAACGCTGTCTGTCTGCTTTAAAGAGGTATCTCTGACGGGCCAAATAAAGCTTGAACCACGTAAAATGGAAAACTACAGTATTATTCAAAGTTAAATTGATAAATTTTACTAACCTATTTAAGTACATTAGATATTCAAAATTTGAAATAGCTCCATTCTGCCATCTTAATGTCATGTTCTCTTGTCTGGTATCTTCTAATTCAACCTCTACAAAAACAAAAAATAATTATGTGCATTTAGTATAAACACAATCACTGCCAAAGGTCCTTTCAGTTGATAATCACAAGCTTGGGTTGGAAAGAAAACCTGGTGTGAAACCTATAAATACAACAACAAACTAGTTTTAAAATAAAGTATTTCAGTAAATAATATCAATGGCGAGTGATTTACTGACCTGGTTGTTGAACAATTTGTTCATAAAATAAATCTCGTTCTTTAGGTGAGTTGAATATAAGATACATATGAGAACCATCAGTCGAAAATACTTCTACACCCTGGAAAATAGAAAGCAATTTTTTTAATTTATATGAATGCCAATGTCACCTTGAAATATTGATGGAAAATATTTGTTTTAAAAGAAATAAGAGAAATCTCATGAAGATATTTAACAGTGCTACCAAAACTTAAAAATAAAAATCAGCTTCACAAAGACAATATTGATCTCAGCTGTCGAGTACAATTGTTTTTTTTTCATTTAACTTCTCCAAGAAATAGGGGTATAAAATTTAGCTATGTTTATGGTGAGGACACTCAAAGTGTGAAAACTCAACATTTTTCATTAATTTTTTGTGACCACAGAATGAGGGTTCTTCATATCAACAGGAGAATTAAATTTTGTTGCACTGTTTATATTATAAACAATATGAAGAGCTTTCATTCATAGCTACCAAAAAAATATACAAAAATGTCAAGTGTACACGGTTCAAATATGTATGTATTAAATTATTTGGAAGCTAAATACACAGCATGCAAATTCATAGAAATTTACGGCAAGCGTACCACATGTCTAAGAAGATATCTCCTTTTGACAACCCTGCATATCTTGGATAGTTTGCATTTAACGACTGGACACTAGATAAACAAAAAAAAAAAAAAATCAAGAAACGCACATTGATTAAATTTCTGCAGATGAATCAACAACATTACTTAAACCAAGAAACAAAAAATGACCTAGAAGAAATTCAGTGTAGTAGAGTAAAGGAAAATGTATCTGTTCTAGGTAAGCAGCAAATAAGAATATTGGACAAACCATTTGTAAAAATCTCAATTATATAGTACAAGACGTTTTGGGCCTAGCCCTTCCTTAGTGCCAAGTTTTGAATGGGACCTGACAAATATCTAATAAATTTGAAATTAAACATCATTTAATGAATTTGTTAAGACAATTAGCCAAATGCTGATCCCACATGTTAATAAAACTTTTAAGAAAACTGTAAATTATATCTATTCAGTGGCCTCCATATTATTATAAGTTATTCCAATCTGTTACTAAACAGGTCCAGTGAAGTAAAATTGAAAGCAATGCATTATTCAAAACATGAAGTGCTAAGTCTGTCTAGCTAAACTAAAGAGGCCTTAGACACCAGAGACTCACTGGGTCGGCATTGTTGAAAGGTTGAAAGTAAAGTCTGGAAGAAGTGAGCATGATGCGGCCAGGATTGCACACAAGAGGAGTGATCCGTTTTGCTGCAAAGAGAAAAAAAGGCAAATTAGTATCAAAATTGTTGAGCAGATGTCATTGGTTACTCTATTTATAGTGTCATTATCAAAAGTAACTATTGGGGAAAGGGAAGGTGGATGGGACAGGAGAGCTCTGTCTCCTTATAGCTACCACCACACCTCCCACCATTCTCAAAGTTGAGGTCCTGAATGTGAATTTGACTGGATCCTGGAAACAGTTTTAGAAGTAAACAGCACTTTCTCTTCTATTGTTTTATTTTAAGTAATCAGCAACCGATTATTAATTACTGCAGCACTGGCACCAAAGAACCAAGATATCCAAGGAAAACCCATTTAGATTGGCTTTTGATGAGCAGCTCTTGCAGGAGCTAAAAAAGGATTGTATTCAATCATATATGTACATGCGTAGATGTTGCTCTTAATCACAAAGAAACATACCCATAGTTTCCATTACAATCTTTTCATGTAAATCTTCTAACCTGAGAAACACATAAAGAGCAGTTATTAATAATAAAATCAAAAGTACTCGTACATTTAATTTAATAACACCATCAATGGAAGTATTACATATACATTATTACCAAAAACCAATTACTAGACCAGTGAAATTTGTGTGTATATGTATATATATATTCTAGAACTGAAAATACTTACTGTTTGTATGTTTGTGTTAAATTAATCCATGATTTCAAAATATCTTATCAAGTGAAGGTTTACTAAATTTAGATTCTGGATAAAAATGCCTGTTCTTATTGATTGTATGGTTCATATGTTTGCATGAGGATACATAGCAAAAACAGATGATAAAATGTTACTCGATCTACACTTCAAGGAATAGAAAATGGTGGCTCAATACAAACAGTTTCAAACAATTATGAAAAGTTGACATAAAGGTACCGAAATTATTTTACATATAGTGTGTTTATACACAGGAAATGAACTGTCAACGAAAATATAAAGTAACTTACCAACTGGTATTAAAACTAACTCTGGCCTGCCTTGACTGGACAATTGAATTGATCTGAGTGGAGGAAAGATACATGCAATGTCAAGTGATTGTCAGAAGCATTATTTTCAATTGGCATTTTTTCATTTTTGACATAACTCAAACTGCTGCACATATGTACATATACTTAGTCTAATTATAAATATAATGCTTTCAAGTGGTATATACCATGGGGTATCCTACAAGTCATTTGCATTTCCTCAGTATACATGCAAACCTTTAAGCAAATTCAAGAAAATTAAATTTCAAGAAAATTAAGACAAGTGGTACAAAGGATATTCCATGGTACACCACAAGAAAGTGTTGTATGACTATTTTTAATTCAATTCCAGAATTAATACTAAATTAAATTAAAATATTAGTTTTTAATACAGTCCACCCACCATAGCTTGCTGATCAGCTGGCATGAGAGTAGATGCTCTGTGAAGCTGTTAGAAACAACACAAAAACAATTAAGCAAGCAGTCTCTATATAATTTATTAAATATATCTCTTTAAGACTGAAAAGCAAATTATTAAATAAATTAAAAATAACATTTTTATGACTTGTATGTTCACTTGTTGACTGTTTAAGAGACTGACTGATGATCAAGAAAATGACTGATTGATAAATAAATTTAAACTGACTGATTGACTAATGGATTGATGTACTGATGGATTAATGTATTAATTCATTGATTATTGATTGATTGATTGATTGACTGACTGACTGACTGACTGACTGATTGATTGATTGATAAATTGATAAATTGATTAATAATCAAACGAAGCGAAATGAGTGAATACATGTAATATCAGAACATGTGAACAACTCACCTGTTCTAGTTGGGGTAATACAAAATTCAAAGCTACAAAATTGAATGAAAATAAATACTTGGCCTTTTCCTGCAAAGATAGCAAATCAATCAATGACATGTTAGTAATGAAAATAGCTAAATACAGCGTATCATACTAAGCTGATCTGCATATAATATAATTCTTACTAGTTTTCTGCAAGTTATCTTACTATGAAATCAACATTTATTTTTAATTAATAATTAATACAAGGCCTCTCCATATTAAGGTAACCTCTCAATATTGCTTAGTTTTGAGAGTTAGTTTAGACCAGTTCTTCAAGATATAGTTACTGTTGCTAAATGACGACTCTATTTTTAACAACATTCTTATCACCTCTCTCACTCTGCTTTTGGTACTTACTCTTCTAAAGGTATACGGAGCTATTGTGTTGCCCTCTTTCATTTCTATGACTTGTTTCGACTCAATTGCCAGAACATCTCCTTTGTCAATTCTAAAGCAAACAATAAATATGCCATGAACTTTTATTCACTATCATGGCAGTCCCCCAGTTAATATATAAAAAAAGCAGATGAATGAATGGATAGACACACTGATCAACCAGCCCATTGGCAGATAGATCAACAGTTCCACCAACTAACTGACCAACAGACAGACTGACCAACATAACACTGGCAGACTGAATGATGGATGGACAGGCAGAACAACCTCTGATGATTGACTGACCAACCAATTGACTGACTAACCAACCAACTGACTGACTGGACAGATTGACCAGTACTAACTGACAGTGACTGACTGACCAACCGACTAGACAGATCGACCAGTACTGACTGACAGTGACTGACTGACAGTGACTGACTGACAGTGACTGACTGACAGGGACTGACTGACTGACTGACTAACTGACTAACTGACTGACTGACTGACTGACGGACAGATGGATGGATAGACAGATAGATACATGAACAGACTTTTTAGCTTTTCGTTATCATGGATGTGTAGTTTTTAATCGCAATTTGTAGTTTATATTAATTGTTTTTTGTGATAAATTCTTTATATGCTATTTTTAGGATATTTTTCTATTAGCTTAGTTAGAACTTGTTTAAGTATTTTTAACATATTTTTATATTTCTATTATTGTTTGTCATGTTTAGTTTTTAGTTTTCAGTTTTTAACTAGGGCCTCTAAGGATTAGTTTTTGTAACTGTAAGAGTTACCCTAGTTAAATAAAAGTATCTTCTTCTTCTTCGATGACTGATGGATGGGCAAAGGAATGGGCAGACAGATAAGCAGATGGATAGACTGATGAACTGACTGACACACACGCATCCACAAAATGATAGACTACATGATCAGTAATTGCACTTTGGACTGATAACATGAATTGCACACATATTTATCTGCTTGAATGCAATCTTGAAAAAATCACAGCAGAAGGATTCTTGACAAAACAATGTTGATATCTCCTTACCTTGACATGAGAGATCCAGACCAGTGAGCAATTGAAATACATTCTCTAAGGGGAAACTGAAATCAAACCATTTCAAAGCTGTGTCACTTAACCAGGAAATTATTTGTAGAGCTTTGCACACACCTTAAGTAACAAAACTTCATTATTTAAACTCTCTATTTTATTTATAGCACATCGACTCAACTAGCGATCAAGTCGTTAAAATTTTATCTTTCACTTACCAAGCAAAAGGCCAACATTGTGGGCACAATGAAACAAAATCACACAAAACATATTTATTTCTCATTCTTTAATCCAGATATTTAAAGGTGAAGACGAACTTGAAAGAAAGAGTTTATAATGAGTTCAGGGATGTAAACTCAGTGGGTGCAAACTCGATGGGGTGCAAAACAGGTAGCATTCCTATTCAGCACTTGACAAATGTTAGTCACAACAAAACAGTCATGTACCTTCAAAATTGGGTAAGATGTATCAATCGGATCAAAAAGTATAGACTTTGAACATATCTTTAATCTTCCTCTTTGCTTCCTGTAAAAAGAATTTAATAACAAATTCTAAGAATTAAAGGTGACAAAAATTATGTCTTATTATTACAAATTAAAAATATACATAGAATCAATATCCATCTATATTGCCTTGCCAAAGCATCTGGCAATAAAAAGCTATAACTGTAATTTATCATTATGTTCAGATAGGCATGTGTGATCAACTAGTACAAGTAAGAGATGTATACCTTTTGATGGCTTCTTCTTCACGCAGGTCATATGGATAATGAAAAACACTAAAATCTTCAAAGTAGATCTCGCCTGGTTCTAGCAGTAGCAGGGAGAATCTAAAAACAAATTTAAGGACAAAACAAAATAAAAAAATCACCCCATTTGCCACAATTCAAGAATTTTAATTGAATGTCAATATGAGATTAAAGAATGAAGAGTCTGGAAAATGTCATCGGAGCCTGCTCTACTCATTCAATTTAATCAATAAGCTAATATTTCACTGTTCAAAGAAATTGTTACAACTTTCTGAACAACCAAATACCAGTCAATAAGTGGATACTGACGAAGCCATGGATACTAATCAGGCCAATTAATATTTCAATAACTGGTCTTTTATGATAAGGAGCACTGACAAAAGCAAATCAAGGAAATAAGTTTTGGGGACCAGTCATTTGTCGTCTCCATTCTCTAGGAAGTTAAGCAGTTGTTTTCTTCAATTTGGTTTTGTTTTGACTAATTAACAGCAGGACTTTATGTCATCCATTTTTGTCTGTAGTCACAATAATAATCTATTGTCTTGCGATTTACTACAAATCAGGCACTTGCTTGACAGCTGTCAAATTTTCTAAAGATTGGGTACCGGAACTGGACTAGTCTCAGCTCTGTTAGCAGAATAAACTGATGACCAATTTTCTGGTTGTCATATTTTAGATAGTCATCATGGTCCAGCCTTGACTATGCAATGATATAGATAAGATGGGTCATGTCTAGACAGATCATAGATCTCAGGGAACCTATCTATCAGTACAATATAAATAATAATAATAATAATAATAATAATAATAATAATAATAATAATAATAATAATAATAATAATAATAATATAAGGTGTTTCATTGTAACCTAACGCTAATTTAGAGCATATTTTATTGCTGTCTGAAGTGCTAAAAATAACTCTTTCTCAGTAAGTTTATTATTGCAACAGGAGAAACATTTCGTCAAAGAAAGTGAAAAGTTCTGTCAAAAGTTAGGTTAGAGCTTTGAAGGCATTGTTTTCATAAATACAGCGTAGTTCAGTTTGGAGACAAGCGTATACATCATATTTCTGTTAGACTCTCGTTGTTTAGTCTACAAGGCAATAAAACTGCCGAATAAATTCAGAATTTCCGATCGGTGATCAATACATCATTTATTTCATGCCAAAATTGTGAAACCTCAAAGATTAGAGGGATAACAAGACGATTGATTTAAACGAAAGTCCATGCAGACTTTTCCACATCAACAGTATAAATTTTTGGATCTTTTGGAGAAATAGGGAAGCTTGATCAAACACATTTTCAACTACTTTAAGAGCACAGCTCTGACAAAACAGCTGCTCGTGCGCTCGTCGCCCAAGTGTTTTCCCAGTTTCGCTAGTTATGACCACAAAAAACACGTTTTGAAACATTAAGATATGATAGAAAATCTAAGAATAAACTTCAAATCAACAAAAAGGCGGTACCTTTCTTTCAAAGGAATTGTATGAGGCTCCAAACCAGAACTTGATACCAATGAAAGTTCCGCCATGTTGTAAATAAGGCAGCGCTAGTGCCAGTCCTTTTTTGAAACTTTTTGTCTTTTCAAGATCAGACCGACGGATTTTCGCGCTCTGAAAATCTTCAAAGATCTTCAAACGCTCTTTGTGAGCGCGTTTAGCTTATTACTCAGAAAAGCATCGCTTCAGAATTAAACACCAGAAACTACTATAGTTCACGAACTAACTGAACTCGCAAGCTTATACTTTGGGCGAAAGATCAATAAATGTCGGAAAAATTCCCTTTTATTTTCACTAACCAGACTAGAGTCGATTCTACTAGTATATTTCTCGTCGTAATACAGGCGGACCTTACAACAATTAAAGTCATAGGCTAACGATTTTTAAAGAACATCCAAATCGTTTTCAAATATTTAAAACCACTCGACTTGTCGGAAGCAAGCGTGTTTGACCACCAGTTGTAACCTTAAAACCTACAAAACCGTAACTTCTGTAAACTTTACCCAAAAATTAGCCTGGCCGCTCACCTCGTGAAGTAATCTTCGTAAAAAACGCCTTCACTATTTGGGTATTCTCGACCACAACTGCATCCAGCGGAGCTGTCCGAATTCCCCAACCGCTTCCGTACTTTGTCCCATAACGCCATAGATTTGTCAGCTAACGTGTGAACACTGCCTCGCACATTGCTTCCAATTCGTGAAGTAGCCCTGTGGAGCGTAAAATTTTTGTTTTACCGGCTTTAGTTCGTCAAGTTTCCAAGCGCTCCGGATCGGAAATTACTTGGAATTAGTTAGTGGTAATGGTCTTGGCTATTTTCGTTCAGGGACAATACGAAACAAGCTAATTTGCATACGTCATTGCGGACCAAAAACCAATTTACCACCGAGTTGATTAAACCAGTAAAGGAAACTTTTAGAAGGGTTTATAAAGTGCGGTTAAGTTTAGCAATCATTTTGGCCACATGTGGCAATTTGTCTTAGAATTATTTCATGGTTAAATCAGCCAACTGAACTGCGAAAAATTCTTTCCGACACAAGCTTCTGAGCCTATCGTCGTTTTTCGAAAAGTTAAACTACAACCGAAAGGCTGCTTTCATTGTGGTATTCGAACAATAATATTTTTTTATAGTTCTTTGTATTCATAAACAGCGTCAGACTAATGAAGAAGACGGGAATTTTTCATTCGGCGATAGACTAAAATATGCCAGGCCAGGTGGTCGTAAACAGATGGCTCACTCCTGAAAAACCCTGAACTAAACACTGTAAAACGCATTGAAGGAAAGTAGGAGATATTTTTCACCTTTTCATAACCGCATCCAACCGTAAACTATTTCTTTGTCGCCCAGTGTTTTTCGAAAGCCCATAGTTCATTACAGAAACTCAACAAGTTGACAAAACTCAACCGCAACGATAAGCTGAGCGCAGGACAATTGTTTTGATAAAAGTGAGTTGTTATGGTGATTCGAGATCAAAGCAGGTGGAGAGTGTGAGATCATTGAAATTTGCACTGATCACACGATTGCGCGAAAAAAATCTAAATATCGAAGATTGTTGAAACTCGTAATGTTTCCCCGACGAATTTTAAAATTCCTCACGGGGAAACTATCCTGTTTGTAATGACAATTACACATTTAATATAACTTTATTTCGTTTTGATTTGCGATTTCATCGATAAAAACGTTCTTAGATCAGTTTCACACATGATTTTCGATGAACAAATTAAGCCTATTTCCTTTTATAATATAAAAGAAAGTTCACCATAATCAGTCAAACAGGAACTCAAAGTCATGCGTTCAAATTTGAATAATCTGAATCTGAAATTCAAATCATTGATGTATACACTCTATTTTGAAGAAGCTCTTAACTAACTCCTTTTTTGGTAAACTTAATACGGAAGACACCTATTTAGCTTCTACAGTGTACGTAAAATGAAATCGAGTTTACCCACAAAAAAGACAGGATATGCTTTTCTCGACTTTCTACAGGATTATTTGATCCCTTGTGTGATAAACAAACATTTTCTTGGCGTCTTTGAAAAGATCAAAGAATGCTTTCAAATTTAATGGAAAATTCAGCGAATAATAATAAATAATTCAGGTCCATGCTTTGAAAAAGGAAGCCACCATGTCCACAAACTATATTTACAAAAAAAATAATAAATGATTAACAGAAAAATTCCCGTGTACTGTATGATAAGAAAAGTAAATTCTCTCACCCGAGTGCCACGATATTTAAATAGTTCCAAACGTTTCGGGTTTCAAAGCTATACTTAATTTACTTTTCTCTTATTTACTAAAGGACGATGTGCAATGCAACTGATTATCAAAATATAACATAACGAGAAATTGCTTAAGGATTCCTTAATCAATGAGAGGTGGTAATGCGGCTGCAGCAATTTTTTGAACTTTAGTTTAAAAGTTATTCGAGCATTAGAAAAACGTTTATTTCATTGGGAAAAAATATTTTAATCCTAATTGGCAGTTACTTTGACGATCCCTAACATGCACAAAGTGCATCACCCGATAATATGAATGTCGGTTGTCGTTATAAAGTATATTTAAACCCGATGTTAACAAAGAGCCGACACGTAAATATTATCTTCTCAGAAAACCAACAAGAAGACTGCAGGGTCTGCCTTTGAAGGGCTTTCTACTTATTAGGCTAAATGCATGCAACTGCAGTTGGTGGACGTTTGCAAGATAACATACTTAATCCGCATGAATCTTTGCACAATTTTACTTCCTATGTTTTTGCGTCCCAATGTACGATAAATATGACAATTTAAACGTTCCTGTTTCTGACCAGAGATAAAATTTCTTAGAGAAAATACTGGTCTCATTATCTATGATCATGCGAAAAGCATTACAGTGTATTATCATATGTAACATCAAGTCTACTATGACATGCCTACTGTGATTTTCCACATTTCAGGATTTTTTTTTACTGAAAGGTAATAACAGTAGTTGATTACTCATGCAGTAAAAGGCCATATTGTACCTGGTGTGATATTTTACTAATAAACGCTCATCCTCTTCAGTGTTACGATCAATTTGGGAGTTATACCGTCGCAACCAATTACCCTTCTCTAGCTGTCGTTCACAAAAGATGGACTTTTGACACGCTCTTGTTTATTCTTTCGTGAGTCGCGCAAAAAATTAATTAGGCCTAACTATTAAAGAATAAACAAGAGGGCGGAAACATTAGGGGGTGGTGATCATAAATAAAGCCTAACACCTTGACCTCGATGAATAAAGAAAAGTTATTTTTTCCGGCGCTTTAATTATCAGACAAAAGTATCGATGGTTTGGCATTAATACCTTCTGCAGGAGCGCTGTTTTTGATGCACGCAAAACGATATTATAAGCTATTAAGGTTAGAAGAAGTCCAATTCTGACTTCTTCTCTTTCTATTTCATAACAGTCATTAAATACCCTTTGAAAAGCCCAAAAATCGTGTTTATTTAGAAATGCCAATTTGTCTCTTTAGATAATGGCCAAATTAAAGATAGGAAATTTAAGAAATGCTCTTAGAAATGACAAAAAATACATTAAGTAAATAGGTACATTACTTAATTCCTGAAATTATTTAGATACTTTGATAAAATCGCGCACCCTCTGTGTTGTTCTAATTATCAATTTAAATTTTTGTCTTAGCTTAGTACAATGTTATTCAATGTTGTTGCGGTCCTTTTGAACTTTACCATTTCCAAATCTAAGTAAGTGCGACGTGTTTCGTGAAAATTGAGCATTGTTGTGGCGGCGTGGCCGAGTGGTTTAGGGCGCTGGTTTTGTAATCTGAAGGTCCCTGGTTCAAATCCTCCTCCCTACCGCTATCTTCAACTCCTCGACTGTGTTGTGTAAATCGCCAACTGGTCAGCCTCCCACCAGTTGAATTCTTAATAGTTTTTGTGCTATTTAAAATATATGTTTATTTATTTACAGTGTCCTCAGTTACCACAACGGTGCTAAGTACATTTGACACTTGTACAAAGTTATTTGTTTATTTTTATTTATTTATTTATTTATTCATTTATTTATTATTGTTATTATTATTATTATTATTATTATTCTCATTATTATTATTCTCATTATTATTTTTATTATTCTCATTTTGGGCGTTGGTCCCAACACTTTGGAATAATTCATGTCCGCATTAAAACGAAAAGTTCTAATTAAGAATAAAATTCAGCTTCAACCTTTTCTTATAATTCAGTTAAGACTCAGGGCTGTGCGTGATAACATATGACATAAAGGCGCTAGAAAGAAATGAACAAGTAATAAAATCGAATTTTTTTCTAAAGAAAGAAAAACGCAGGTAAAATGCTTTGTTACACTTTATCGATTAATTTGCTTAAAAAATAATTTCAAAAATACTTACCCATCAAACAATTTTCTTTTATAATCAAATTAATCATATAAAGCATGAAAATACATATATGTTATTGAACTAGTGTTAGATTCGTATTAGGGAAATATAGGTCGAGTTTTTTTGGAAAGTTTATCATAACGGTTCTGTTAAAACTCCGCTGATAAATTATCCAGAGACCGGTAAATTAACACGCGCGCCAAAGTCAAAAGCTGTTATTCATGTTTTTCATGTCGCTTTAAAGAGCCCTAAAGAAAGTTAAACTAAAATTGTCTACAAAGTAAGAAGTAAAAAATAAATATTGGCCGTTTTCACACTAGAGGGATAGTGTCTAGACGGATTATCCGTCTGCTACATTTTCCGTCTTGGTATGGGCCGTTTTCACACTAGAGACGGATAATCCGTCTTAGTTTGAAAACGGAACGGTGTTCATTTTAGACGGATAATCCGTCTATTTTTATCCGCGGTCCGATTATCCGTATGATGGATAATCGGACGGATAAAAATAGACGTATTATCTGTCTAAAATGAACACCGTTCCGTTTTCACACTAAGACGGATTGTCCGTGCTGGACGGATAACCCGTCTTAGACGGATTATCTGTCTCTAGTGTGAAAACGGCCATTACTGTAAAATTTGGACTGCTCAGGAAACATTGCAATTATATCAGCAAGTGTCAAAATGGATTCTGCAGTTCAGACAGGCCACTCGTCAATTGTCTATATAAAACATGACAAGAAAAATATCTGGCTGGTCGGGTGTTGGGTGCATTCCAGCTCGCGACAGGTACAAATTCTGAATTTAATTACATGTTAATTATAGCAAGAGAGATCCCTGTTCAGATATATATATTTTTTCTTTCTAGTGCTGAAAAAAGTAAGCAACTTATTTGATAGTTTGTGCACATATTCGAGCTTCAAGCATGATTACCATATGTAACAACAGTTATCATCACAAACTTTTGGCGTTATCAATTTATTTCTTGCGCAGTTTGTCATCAGTATCTGTGAACTTTGTAATCCGTGCAGGGCTCCACTTTGACTGGGTTTTCGATTAGCCGTGCAATGCGAAAATCAACACGAAGAAGTCAAAACAAGACAAATTAACAGCTTTGTAAACGCACGACAGCCGTAAAATCACTAAATTTATCGTTTTAAAAGCTATGCAAACTAGCAGAAAGCCGTATATTTTCTTAACTAAAAGAATCAATGATTCCGTTGGACTCAATTAGCTTTCAAAATAAACTCCAAAACCAAAGTCGGCCATTTCCAATCATTAAAATTAGATCACTCGGACAAGTTTTCGTTTCATAATCAGATTCAAGTTGGCACATAAAAACACACTTTCGATAGTTTGTGGTTTTGTTAAAATCGAAAAGAAACATTTAAAATTTATAAATTGCAAGTTGGTGCTTTTCTTCTGAGAGGACTTTTGCAAGATCGATCGAGGACACTCGGTCGCTTCATTTCTTGGTAGTTTCCGTGATTTTAAAACTTAAGAACAAAGTGGTCAGCCGGCAATCTTTGCGTGTCACGTTTTGAGATAAAGATCTTTTGGTTGTTAACAGCCTCATGGAGAAAACGGATAAGAAAAGCGAAAAAATAAGCTACGAGTTATGAAACAAATATATGGACGAAAAATACGTGAATTCATGCGCAAACGAACAAACAAATAATTTTAGCATTGTCAATTTGATCGAAATTACACTCCAAATTTGAATTCAAACTTATCGTCGCTTAATAGGTACTGAATGGGGCCTTTTTTCAGGATTAAATCGCTTTGAGCTAGCATTTCTGTATCAATGGATATCTATTTACAACAAGCAACCAGGATTTCCCCCTAACCGTCTGAGTGTCAAATCCACCAACTGACCTGGAGGGATTTATGTAACAACAAACATAAATTTCCTAATACTTACAGACAGGGAAAGCAATCCCTAAACATCGTTCAACCTTCTTCCACTGATGTATCTCGGTTCACGTGGTTTTTGGAGTTGAAAAACCAGTCATTGCACCAATTACCTCACGTTTGGAAGAAACAGCGGTTTTCCATTTGAGGGAGGGCGCTCGCTTTGGTGTACTAATTTTTCTTTTCTTTCTTCAACTGCGAACGACGTTTCCACAACAACATACAGTGCCTCTCTTCCTCGCGACCCTCAGTTTTGATTAATGATACTCTTTTCGCGGCAGCACACAGAATTCAATTACAAAATGTAATTCAATCTCAAAATTCAAGAAACCACTGCTCCGCTTTCTCGGCGATTCCACCGGTTTTTTTCTGTGAGCAATACGGTTTTCAAATTCACAGCCGGGGCTGTTGTTTATGGCATTTCACATCGTTTCATTTGGCAAAACAAACCTTTTTTCAAAAGAACCGTAAATTAACCCGCTGAGAAGCTATATACTGTTGGTGTAGCATAATATATTGCTGCCTTTTCACTTTAAAACGAGCGAAACGGGTGCTCAGGAAAACAGTGTAAAAAATATTAAAGCAATTCGTGACCGTGTCGAAAATTCAAAACTCGCCAGTTCATCAAAACATTTCAATTTGCTTGAATTGAATACATAAATCTTTTGTGATTGCCTTTTTCACGTCAACAAAGTTTCCGGTGTCTAATAATATACGAGTTTTATGCATACTAATACTGGCACAAGACGAACCAATTGGAGGGAACTGTTTTGTATTTGCCGCGACAACAAGGAAGCGAATTTGGATTTCCAGGATAAATATTGAAACAAGTAACCACAAAAACTTGAGTTTAATCAGGTGTTAGGAGGATTTTCCCAAGATTTATTAAATTCTACCCGGTCTCTCGAAAAACAGAAAAAAATGTAAGCTGTTCTTTTGTTTTCGAAAAGCAAGACACTTTAAACTAGGACTTCGAATTGAAAACAGTGGTATGTTTACAAGTGATACAAATTCACATTTGGACTGCATGGAGGATTTTGTTTGCTTTACTGCCGACAATATCGAATCAGTCTAATGAAGGTACATCATAACAAGACCCTTAGAAACTGGAAACTACGAAAAAAAGAAATGAACTGCATAATATCTCAATGTCAAGACGAATAGAAGGAGAGAAAAGCTTTCGCGACTTCAGTTTCGACAATTGACAGCATTGACATTTTTCACAGGGTATATAGCTAAAGGAGAACGAATCTTTGACGGTATTTTTAAAATGATCTATGCGCTCGCACTTAGCTTGGGTTCGCTCAGCCTATATCATTGCAATGACCAGTTTCAAAAGGATGGCGGAGAAGAAAGTCCGACAAGATGTAATAAGCATATGGGAGCAAACGAAATCCAGCGATCATAAAGCAACCAGTTTCAACTATTCAAACAGATTGTTTTCTCCGTCAGTCAAGCAAACGACCTAGCCTTGAAATCAATTCGTGATTTGCCTCAAGCGAATTCCCAATTAGCTTACCACACAGCAGTGACAAACTCTAACTTGTTGTTAGGGAGCTTAAGAAACTACGACGGCGACGCCGAGACAAGGTCGATCAAAAAATGAGTTCATGTTATATTTTACCTACGAACCTCGCGGTTCCCAAAAGTCATTTATGTACTTTGTTTGTCACTGACAAATTTAGCTATCACGAGACTGAATCTAGGACACATCAATAAATTCGAAATAAGAATTAAAAATTAGCCGTCGTGGTGCACGTTCTCCAGACAACGCAGAATTTGGTCATTTCACGTTGTTGTTTTGCGGACTGGACGGCAAAGAAATGTACCAAGAATTATAACGCACGTGCACAGCCATTGTTCTGCTCATTAAATATTTTGTTAATTTAGCGACGTTGCGGTTGCGGTCGTGGTTTTCTTACTCCCTATTGTCAATCAGTTATCGACATAGACTGTAACGCGCCTGTCAAATAAACAGACATGGGCACTTTCCACCGCAAGGGTTAACAGAGAAGCATAACTTACACCATTCTAAACAATGGTTTGCTTAATTAATGTCTTCATTTGCGTTACATGAGATGTTCTCCATTTTCATTTTGTACAAAGAGCAGCATTCAACAAAAACAATTGTTATTGTGATGGGTAAATGTATTCGCGTGCATGTTTGCAAAGCTCGAAGTTGACAAAAGTTGCATGGCAACAAGTTTTTTTTTCTTTCGATTTCATGATTTGTTAAAACAGCAGAATTCTAAATGACAAAGCAGCGAAGTTACAGAGAACGTGTGCTACCTATGTACCTGGAAACATAATCGTGTTTTCCTTATGTAATACACATTTACCCGGGCCTAAAAATCTTCATCCGAACTTATCGTTAATATGACTACAACTTTCCCAGAATATTAGATTAAGAATGAAGTTTACGGCAAACAGGAAGCGGAAAAAAAGTTGACACTTTACCCCTCCTAATTTAGCCGTTTATACACTGAGTGAAATTATTCGTATTTTTTTCCGATGGATTGATTTAAGGATGAGTGGAAAGCAAACAAAATCGGAGGCGATCATGTTTTTGCCGTTTGTCGGTAACGTTGTTCTAAAACTCTCTCTTCGCCCCTCAAACGTGAGCTGTAAAATCATTTTTTATACTGTTGATATTTAAAGAACTTTATTCCCAACTGAAAAAAAAACCTGCAATCTTTTAGGAAGACTCCAATATACAAAGAAATTAAAAAACAAAAACAAAAACAGAACAAAAAAAAAGGGCGAAGGAAAAGGAATTTGGTGTTGCGCGACGTAGATTTTTTATTTGACAAATTAACGGATTCTCATTCAAACACTTTTTACAATTCTTTATTGTCGTTTAACTTAACGTACCTACTACGATACATGCTGGGTTTACAACCGCTCAAACGTTAAAAACTTATTTTAGTCTACAACAATGTTTTAAGCCTTTCACTGGTGAAATTTTCTTGTTGATTTTGTTTCCTTCAGTCTCGAGCCTTGTAGGTTATTCGCCAGTGTCATAGCATTTGTTGATCGATATGTTCTCTCCATAACAAGTACGAATAACTTGGAGAAGAGAAGACTGAATGTGTTCCACTTGATCTGGAGGCGTATACTCATCATATGATGACCTAAGAAAAAAGACATTTATTTCATTAAAAAGTCACTTGTGGGGAAAGATGTCTCTTCCATAGGTTTTAATCATAGTTTAGTGGTTTTCATTTGAGTGTCGAAAAGTAATTGGTTTTGCACTTATTATGCTACACGACTGGCTCAAAAATATTCGCGCCAATTTTTCATCCAATCAGAAGTAAAACCAAAGCCTATCGTGACTCGCTTGCACATATTTTCCCGCGCTTCGCGTCAGCTAGTTTGAGTTTTAATAATAATAACATAATTCAGTGGCGGTTGTAGGGAGGGGGCCGCCCTTATTTTGGGTAAAAAAAAATCGTAGAAGGAAGGAAAGCCGGCAGGGCAAACAAAAGCGTCCCCCCTCCCCCCATACCCTTAGCTCAAGCTCTGGATCCGCCACTGGTATTTACATTTTTGTTAATGGTTCACTGTATTGTCTGCCTCCTTTGTCATTGGCTAGCGTGATAGCTTTCGATTTGGTTTTATGACACTCAACTGAAACCTGCTCTATTATATTGTTGGTTGCTAACTTAAAGTTTCAGGTTTAGAATTTAGTTTATAATTGGTCTAAAAGCTGCTAAAAGATTGGAATTTCAAACTTTTCGTGCATCCACAGGGCTCAAAAAAACTTGAATTCCAGCTTGCTCTTCGGGCAAGCAGCTCTCAAATGTCACTAGCCCTGGGCAAGTCTTAAATTACTTCTTTTTTATTTAGCTGGCAAACAGCCTTGCCTATCGGGCAAGTGAGAGTAAAAAGTTACTTGCCCTGCGGGCAAATCTACTTGCTCTGGACAACCAGACGGCACTTTTTTTGAGCCCTGATCCACAGACGCTGGTATTCTCTCCACTTTTTGCTGCTTTGATAGCATTTGTTCATAAATAAAATTTGCAGATTTGAATTGTGAAAACAAGGCTCAGGGGTGAAATAAACTAGTCTTCCATAGCAAAAATGTATGCACAAGTAACAGGGACAATAACTTAAGTACATATAAATAAGGAAAACCAATAAATGTAAAACATGATGCACAGACAACAATTTACAAAACTGAATGTAAATGTAACTAAGGTTGCTTCTGGTTTTGCTGAGATTTTCCTGCCCTACTTTGAACAAGGGGCTCCAAGATATTAGATCTGACATAAAATACTGTAAATATTTCAAATTAATTTGGCCTTTTTCGTTATATTACTGCACATCTCTATATATCTCTGTAGGCACAAAAGAAAGGCAACTGCAACATACCTAGCTGTAGTGATAAGGGTAGGTTTTGGAAGAGATTTCAATAATGTTGCCATGGAATCCATCAAGCTGTCAATCATTTCAAAGGAACTCACATGATGAGGAATCTCTGACGACATTCCAGAAAAGTGCAACTACAATATTGTTAAAAGAGGAAAAAGCATTTTAATCCAATATTTTCCATGATGCCAGTATAATACATTACACACAAATACAAAATGAAAACAATGCAGATGTCCAGAGAACCAGACTGAAGTCGTGTCTACTGTCCTAACAACCTGCAATAAGCCACTGACCTGATATGGCAGCACAGGTTTTTGGATGAATTTGGACTGATCCCACCTTTTTGGTAAGATTTGTATATTTTGGCCAACCTGTTTCACTGTGCTCCAAAATTATATCATGAACCATAGCTTGACCAAACTTGCCTGATAGGCTGACAAAGTGCTCATACTTGGAATGTAGACTGGGTACTTAATATAGAATGATTTATTACAATTATTTCAAATTTTAAAAAAGAAAACAATGTATTAAGTACCATTTCACAGTCAACCTTTTCCTTTTTGCGTAGTTTAATCTTTTCTGTTACTCTCACAAGATCTTGATTGAGACAGTTACAGTCTGGTGGAATTTCACTAAATAACGTTGTATTGTTGACCAAAGCCTGTTCTTGAAGATATGCATACGTGGCCTCAATTTTGTCCACTTGCGCTTTGCGTAACTTTAAGCAGTTGTCCAAGTCCTGGAGAGTCAAAAGGTAATTTTTACAGACTTAGTTACGCATTCTGGAATTTTATTAGGTCTAAGTTCATAATACCATCAAACAGAACAAATTATTTCAAACTTAATAATCATTAAAATCCTATTATGTACATTTCTTTTACAACTGATGATTGCTTTTTATTCTAGCTAAAAGAAACATGTAGATTTTATTAATAAACAATCAAGTGATTTCTCGTATTGAATCCTTACCCTCAGTTTAAAGTAAACAGCCAGCAGTAAATATAATTAAAAAATAAATGATGTCATTTTTTGAAATAAGTAAGTACAAAGCCTTTTTCTACTGTATCTCATTTAGAAATAACACTAACTAAAGTCTTCTTACTACAACTGTAAATATTATTACCTTTTTACTTGTTGATAAAGGTTCATCAAATCTATAGATATTTCTAAGAGACTTGAACTCCTCCTGAAATGAAAAGTGCTAAAATTTCAAATTTTATCATCATTAATTAATAAAATAATACATCTCCAAGAACACTGGCATCAACTAAATTTACACAAAATGTATTCAATTACCAAATGGTAAGTACATAACATGGGATTTGTTGAAACATCTACATTTTTCTTACCTCTGTATAAAGCAGTTTAAATGGATTTTGGGTTGAGAAAAAGTCCATGTCAATATCCAGAATAAATTTATTTTCTTGAGAAATTATGTCCAAGAGTAGTGATGATCCAGACATTATGCCTGGTAAGTTTGCACTAAACTTGCAACTTTCCTGATCCATAAAATTACATGCAATTTTACTATCATCATCCTTTGTGTCCAGTTCTTTTGGGTTTTTACTGACTGTAGCCTGAGAAACTGATTCATCAAAATTAATGTTTTCATTGATTTTCACCAATCCAGATTTGAGAGTAAATACAATAAGTTCCAAGTCTTTGCAGTTTTCTAGTGATTCCTCATCTGCATAAAGTAGTTCTTCTACAAAATATGTCTCAGAGCATGTGACCCTAAAAGAAAGAATAATATTAGGTAAGCCAGGAGAGCACTCTATATCAGCCATTCTACACTGAGTAAGACGAGGTATGAATATTACAAGACATTTTATTAGCACAAAATTAATAAAAATTATGAGTGTGTATAACACTTGCCTCAGTACCCCATTCTATTCAGTGGAAAGTTCTATAATACAGCTGAGTATTTTCATCTGTCGGTGTTTTTCCCTTTTTATGTCAAAAAATGGGGAAAATAAAACTGACTACTAAAAAATCCAAGCAAACTGTAAAACTTTCCCTATTTAGAACCTACATGTACCATTATTTTCGGCATGGTTGTCAAAATTTCATTCTAAGAAGCTGTGGTTATTTCTCACTCTATTTTTAACCAGAGTGTTTCAACCTAAATAGTGACTACAGCAGATACATCTCGTATTCGCGCTTAATTCACTACGTACCTAACAAAACCAGTTTCCTTGTGTTTGCCAACCTTGAAGTTGAATACACCGTCCTTAATTTGATCCGACCAAGGTGGCTTGACCCATATAACTTTATTAACATGTCCAGCATAGACTGCGGGTAGAATCCAGTCTGCAATACTAATCTCCTCATACAAAGTTTCTTGCTCAAATACGGTGTTTGCCTTCATCTTCACAGGAACAGTAAGGTCGGGATGTGAATCAAAATGAAGAAGTGTTAATCCTTCGAATGCGATATACCTTGATCCAATAGCTCTATGGATATAGTAAAGGACTTCATCGTGATTTTCGCATATCCATATTGGCACTTTATCGTATTTCCGCAGCTCAAACTTAGCTCTTTTCTTCTCGGGAAAGTCGTGCACCTTGTCCGCCATTTTGAAATACAAATGCCTGGTCGCAATGCCTCCAGACGCGGCTGCCCAGCGAACGCAACCCATACATTTGGGATATTACAGAGAAGCTAACACGACAAACTGACCCAACTTTTGAAGGAATGAGCTTGTTGCTGCGACCCAGGCTGTTAGTTAATGTTGCCATTAACTCCTTCCCTACTACTGTATTGAAGAATTTCGACGTCCATGTTATTCCTCAAAGGATATTTTCTTCGCTATCCATACCAAAGTACAAAGACAAGTTTTCCATCGGAGCAAGAAAGAGGAAATCAAAGTAAGCGACTGGGACTGGTTTTCGCTGCCATCAATCATAATTATTACGACGGGATCACAACCTACACTGTAATTATGGAAGCCTATAGACATTACCCCTTGAACCAGTTGGAGTAAAATTTTGCTTCCTGCGAGGTCTGCCTACTGTGGATGATACATGTAGACTGCAGCGTGTTATTGAAGGGTGCAGTAAATTATATTGTGAAATATCCGTATTAATCTTTTATTTTACATTTTCAGGAAAAATCCAGGCCCAGTGAGGAAGGTAATATATCTATTTAAGTAATTTAAATATTCATATAACTGTAAAATGCACTCGATTTTTATGCTCTTTCAGACTGTATAATATTTTAAAGCCACCTTACTTGATTAGCATGTTAGGAAATTTGAGGAGACTGCCATTGTTCCCTGGGTACCAGGGTTTTTTTCTTTACCATGCATGAAAAGCTTCTGGCACCCTGAGGGTACCTGTTTGTGTGTCTTGCACATCTTCATGTTGATTGCCAATTACTAGCACTGTCCTCATTACATTTACTTTATTTTTATGCCAATAAACCATCCATGGCCAAAACCCCCCAAAATGCCATTTTCATTAATGAAAACAAAACTGCAAATTATATTTATTGCTTTGAGTGGCTTAAAATATACACTGTACATCAATTTCGTGCCATGCAGTGTGGAGGGAAACTCCTATATTATCTTGAAGAGCTGATGGCATAGACCTCATGCCTCTGATCATCTCTTTGTTCTATTTTCGTTATCACTTGCAGCCGTCTTGGAAGCAATCAGAAGTTTTTCAGTTAGATCCCTTGACAGGAGAGGATGGTCCTGATATCCAAGACACCATAAAACAACATGCTGTATCAGACACATTGCTTGGGGTGGTTCAAGATGTTCTTAACGGTCCTGAGCTAAACCCTATTCTAAGCCCTGTTATCGGAGATTATCAAGTGGACGTTGCACAGGTACTCGATGTTTTGACATACAGTGTATAATTATTATGTTAGCCATGATAATTGTCATGCTCACCAGTGCAGGTGGCATTTTGTGAATGTTATTTTGAAGATATTTGATGTGGGTCTTCAAATTGTTTGGCACACTAGCGAACAATCATTGCCCTTGGGAAAGAATGGCGAGGGGATGAGGTAGTACGTGGCATAAATTATTTGGGTGAAGATTACCAACTGTTATTTAGTGATTTGTAATTTTGGACTAAGCCGTGGGTTTGTTAACTTTCAAGTTCTGTGAAGTTTTTTTTGTGGGTTTGTCAGTTGATGATTTGGCATAATATTTCAGCTATGCTCAGTTTTTCTTATATTTAAAGTGAGGTCTAATACCAGATCTAAATGTTCCATATTGTGATGTAAATCTTTAGAAATGTAAAATTCAATCAGCTGGTGAGAAACCAACCAATCAGCTTACACAGATCCCTTTTGAGGCATTTCATCAATACTGAGTATTGTTCACAGACAGATCAAAATTTTGGACAGTGAAAATAGGTGCTAGTTTGCTAACAAGACCGTCTAACTGTTTTCATTTATAGGTGAAAGTAGCAAGAGACATAAACAGTGCAGTCATATTTTGGACAGTTCCAGATGAATTGAAAGGCAGTGAAGTAAAAGTGCAGAACTTCTTGACTGAAAACAGAGATCATATCAGGTAACTTGACACTTGTAAAAATGAATAGATACCCAAAAAGATTTCAAGCAGTTCCGCCAGTCAGACTGTCCTCCACAATGTAATAGTGCCAACAATGACACAAGTTTCCTGAAAAATTGGTCAGGAACATTTATTGAAGAATGAAGTTATTGATGACCCTGAGGTAATTTACAAATTCTTAATAAATTTCCCTTGATTGTGATTTGTCATAATGTTATTAGTTCAATCTGTACAGAATTCTGTTAGGGAACCCTTCCACAGTTTATTCAAGTTCTCATTCTTTATCATTTCTAGGAGGCTTCTTCCTGCCTACTCCTCCTTAGTTCGTTTTCCTCAGCTGGTTTTCATTCAGGACAAGAAAGTAGACTATGAAAAAGAAGTTGAAAGCCTCCTTCAAGAGGCCAAGAATTCATAGTAAATTTATGGTCACTCAAGACATGTAAAACTATTATAATTATGTCTGTATTATTAGATAGCTGATGAGAGATGTTCTAAGAAATGTCCAGTACAACTGTGTTGCCAACATTTGCTATGCAGAATTAATGAAAGGAATATGCCTCCACTTACTGGGGATGTTGTACATGCATGGCTTGTAGAGAAATGCTGGTCTGTAGGAAAATCCTCCACATTAACTCAATTATCATTCTGCAGCTCTTTCAGAGAAAGTGCCTTACATTGTAACTTACTTAATGTGTGAGTGACATTTGAACGACACTTTTATTCACCACTCTTTGTATTGACTGAAATGCAGAACATTCTGAAAACATGGTCACAAAAAGTGTCAAAAAAAGAAAAAGTTGAAACAAAGCAAAACTGTAGTAACATAACCTGCGCTCAGACCAAGTTTTTCACGCTCATTCTTGTTTTTACTAACTTCATAACAAATAATTTGTGTTAATTAAAAGTACATGTATTACTACGCAGAACCGTAATTTTAAAAAACGAATCCCAGCTGTAACCAAATATTATTAATATTTCTTTCTATTGCAGAATGGCCCTTTATATACTGTGGATGTGTCGTCTGTCTGTACAAAATTGGGTGTTTGGTTACACAAATGTCAGTAGCTAACAAAACATTAATTTTTATAACTACCAAATGAAATAAACTTCGACGTTGTGTTGGTCTGAAACTTCATATTTCCCGCAACCAAAAGAAAACAGTTCCCTTATGGAACCTAGTCCTTTACTTATTATTTAGGTGAAAAAAAAAAAAAAAAATAGAACAGGCCAGTCAGGTGGGAATGCCATTGCACAAAGCTACAAACCACTTCTTCCATATATTATGTAAAGTAATTTCAAAACTTAACACAATGCAAAAATAATGTTTGATGTGTAACTCAAACAAAGATCTACAGTGTATTGGTGTGAAGAAACCGGGTGAAAAATAACCTCTGGACCTTTTTATTGATGTCATGAATGCAATGTCTACTGTAAATTTGTGTCTTTTTCATAAAAACAAACAAAAAAACCCCTTGGTCCATAGATTAATTTACCATTCCAAATTAAGTAAATATGCAAAAGGTTGGTGACATTAGTAAGATGGTCCATTACTGCCTTTTCTCTTGCTTCCTATTAATCTTGCCAAAAATCCTATTTCCTTATCTCTTGCCTTTTGTAGACTTTATGTCCCTTTTTGGGAGTTACCTATCATAATAATATACCTACCGAAAAAAAGAGTCATCAAACAAAACGATCTTCCTTTAGCATAATAACTGACCTACTGTTACAAATAAATGCAGGACGTAAGAAGGATTATTTTGTCCTATTGATAACTTTGTACACACCAACATAATTATTGAATGCTAATTGACAGCTGTCATCTGTCAGTCCACTAATTGCCCATACTGTTGTTGGCCCTGTTTGCTAATGCACTATTCCATGAGCACTCACAAAATAGTAACTATTCACTTCATATTGAGTCTTGGCGCTACTTATGAGTAACATTTTAGTTTATGTCATAAGCCACTCTTTACCGTGACTTGTAATTGAAGATTAAATTGTAATTGTGTCCATCCACTGACAGTGCCTCATGCACTCCAACTTCATATTCATGGTCCTTCAGAGAATGGATCTCCTGTATGGACTGTCTTGATCATGAGAGAGCCAAAGATGTCGTTTAAGTTGGATGCTGGTTATAAACTTCTTCCCACAATCTTTACAGACAAATTTTTCATCACCTACATGCTGTCGAATATGCCGTCTCAAACCTTCTAGTTGTTCATATGTCTTTGGACACCACTGACATCTGAATAAATAAGAAAATTTAAAATATGTATATAATTATTACAGAATTACAAAAAGAGATTGTGCAATAAGATTATCATTATTTTTTAAAAACCCTTGATATTTTGGTTCTCAGCACAGACTTTGGTGTTTTGATAGTTTACCCGATGTGCCATCGCCTTGACAACAGAAATGGATATGAACAGGCCTTTTAAGTCAGGTTTTGTTCCTTTATAGAAAACGTAGTCGGCAAGTTAAATTTTTGTTATTTGCATACAGCAAACTTGTAACAATGCTTGATGTGTGCCTGGTGAAGTGTTGGGGAATCTAGGATGCATCATGCAGCTTTCTGACAGCCTGGGATTTATTCTCTACAGTGTAGATGTGCTTAAATTACTCCAGTATAAAGAGGCCAGGGATCCATATTTGCAGTCGTCCTTTTGTCTGTGATGAATTAAAAATTGTAGGGACGACCAAAACAGTATGGAAACTCGTCCGTGCCCTAGACGCCTTCAGTTTGACTCTACCAAAAAAAAAATTTTCTTATCAGTTCCCTGCATTCTGACCACTTGTTATCCATTTGAAACTTTTGGATAACAGAGAAAGATTTGCAGCTTTCTTTCACCATGACGATAAAATTGTCATTTTGGTCCGCCATCTTGAGAGGTAATACATGTACATGTACACAAAGGTCTTTTGAACACGACTACCATGTACTCACTCATATGGTTTTTTCTTGGCCTGTTTATGGATGTGCATGTGTCTCTTCAAGTAGACAGCATTGATAAACTCCTTGGAACACAAGTCACATGTAACCACAGACTCCCGGGTATGCAGCAGTCTGTGTGCCTTCAAGTTATCTCGACGTGTGAAGGCTGAACCACAATCATCACAAATGAACTTCTTCTCATTTCTGTGCCCTGCCATGTGCCGTTTGAGGTCTGCACTTTTGACAAACGCTCTGTCGCACTCTGTACACTTGTGTCGTTTGTCTCCTGATGAAAAGAGACAACACAATACATTAAGTTCAATGAAATGGTAGTTGGTAACCTACAGAGATTGATGCTAACAACAGTGCATGCACTCATGAAACCTCTTAAAACAACCATGAAAGGAATGGAATATATCAAACATGAAAGACCGTGTTTGACCACATTTCCAAACACCAAGAAGAGAGTTGACAATACGACACGAAGTGGGGTATTTTTGACGAATTTCGAGGTGTTTGGAAATGTGGTCGAAAACTGTTTTGAGTGTTTGATAAATATTCTCAATCAAAACTAAAACTAAGGAGAAAACAGAGAAATAAAATCATAAAAATCTATGCTAATTAACATCAGATATCGAAACACCATCACAGTCATGATTTCCTTTGTTTAAACTCGATGAATTATTTATGAGTTTGAGAAGATTACATCAAAGTTATCTGATTCTCACCAATATGATACTTGATGTGTGACTTAATACAACCCTTGGTTCTGAACTCCTTTCCACAGAACTCGCACTTGTATTGTTTGACTTCTACATGAATAGCCTTGTGGATGGTTAATTCACCAGCAGTTCTAAATCCTTTCTGACACTCCTGAAAGGAATAGAAGACATGAGAATTATTTTTATTACTTTTCTCTGCAGATCTATTAAAGGATAAAAATTAGTTTCCACTTTAGTTAGTTATCCAGCACTTCCTCATCAACAAGCAATGAATATAGAAATAAGTACATATGTAAGATTGTGAGTTGCATATGCAATCTGATTACCTCACAGCTGAAAGGCCTGGACTCTTGATGACTGGTTAGGTGCCGTCTGAGGTCATTGCCTGAGTAAAATTTCTTTTCACATTTGTCACATCCAAATCGTCTCACCCTTGCAGAGACTTAAAACAAGATGAAAACAATTTAGTCATACACTGTACATATACATTGTACACTGAAGATCAGTTTGTCTACAAGTCAACTAACAAAATGGCAATTTCACAACAACATTGACATTGTTCTAAATGTTACAAATTGCAAGTTGAAGGTGTATGTGGAATAATGCCCCAAGTGACTTTTGGAAAATTTTGAGGCGGACAGGATTTAATTACCTACCAGCAATTTTCACAATTTACTCTGGTTTTAGTTATTGTCTCAAAAGAACTAGTACAGTAATTATTACTGTTCTTTTCAGACAATAATGAAGACAAGTAGGGTAAAGTATATGATTACTGAGAGGTATTTCATTGAATACTGGTTACCTCAATGTTTTCCAAAGTCACTTAGGACTTTATTCCACACACCCCTTCAACTTCTAGATGTACTTAACATAACATAGAGTATGAGCTTGAGATTTCTATTGTGTCACAGTCATGCATAGAAATTGAGAGCATTCATTTTAATCTACATGTAATTGTTTTAGTATAAATGTACTATTTGTTATCGAACTTAAGCTAAATCCTCCTTACAGACACTTTGAAAATGCAAAGAAGCCACTGCTATTTTGTTAACAATCATGCAATGCTGGATTACTCACAATCTACAATAGAATACATGTACATAGTGGAGGAGGGCATCGAGGTATTAGAAACTGCAAAACCAAAGAAAAAATGATCCAAAACTGCAAAAAAATTCGCCCAAAACCAAAAACCGCATACAAAACCATCAAAAACCAATACAATGGTGACAAGTGGGGCATACAGAGCAAACTACATTAACACTAATTTTATCAAAGTATTTGTCAATGTCATGGACTTGTCTGAAGCCTTCATATCTTTTAGCTTCTGCAGGCTTCTCTCTTCCCTTTTCACTTTAAATCTAAACATGTTTCTTGCTGCCTTTCCCCTCCTCGTAAAAAAACTCAGTACAATCCACAATTGCTTCTTCCATTACTGGCGCAGGAGGCACGTTGGAAACAGACCAAATGATCGCCCTGGTCTGCGAGGTCAAAGCTTTGGGCATCATTTGAGACGAGTGATCCCCTACCGTGACATTTAGTTTGTCACACATCCCTCTCAATAACTTTGGCGTTTCACGGCTATGCGACATAAATTACTGCTCAAATCGAAGAGAAACCAGAACCCAAATAGGACAAAATAGGAAAAACCAAAAACCACATTGGATACCAAAACCGAAAAACCGCTAGTGTTTTATACGAAAACCAAAAACCAGATGCTAAAAAATGAAAAATCTGTAAACCGCAGTGGACACCAAAACTGAAAAAACCGAAGTCTTTTGGCATAAAAACTGAAAAACCGATCTAAAAAATAGCCAAAATTGCAAAACCGAAAATCCCAATGCCCCCCTCATAGTGAGTAGCATAGCAAATCAAAGAATGATATTTGTGATAGAACATTATTAGATTTATAATAAAGACCAGAAGATCCTCTCACTGTATGCATTTAGTGGTTTAACAACAAGGCGGGAACTTAATAGATTTGAACTTGAGCAGCTAAAATGTAACTACTCTGTCTTGATTTTTAGTTGCTTACTGTGCATGTACATTGTATGAAAGAGAAACTGCACACTTTCACCTATCAGCCCTGAAATATACCAGTACTATGGGAAATATACTAATGTGGTACTGTAGCTTGTACATAAAAAATACAGGTTAGCTTAAGATTTTTTGGTGCAGTACAAAGCATGATACACAAGGCTTACGGTAAATCACGTAAAACATTACTGAACAATGCAGTACAGGGAAGATGAAATACCCAAGTGTGCACCATGCTTTGTGTAGACACACTACATGTAATTGTACATGTACATGTACCATAAAAACCCCATTAAACCACAACAAAAAATTAATTCTGAATCAATATGATAAAAAAATATTGCAAAACAAACATAGGGCTTCATGGGACATACAGTAATTGTAGAACAAACCTGGCTTTTTAACAGTTTTGTTTGTACCAGAATTTTCTAGAGGTTCCTCCACAGAGGAATCTTCCTCACAATCCAGCTTTCTTTCACTGACGATGAAGATCTCTGGGTCTGCCCCTGTCTGAGTCATTACCTCTCTGATTGTTAAACCTTTTCTTTTATAAATCAGCTTTGGTCCAAGAGCATCACGACTTGCTTCTGCACTGACATTTCCTGTACCAGCAACTCCTGCCCGTGCTTCTTCCAAAAAGGACCGTAAATCAGCAAAGCCCTGATTCTGCATAATCTGTGAAGTCTGTACTGTTACTGACTGTGACACATTGTCGATGGGCACATTCTCTCCAGTTGCTACTGACTGCGTTATGACTACATTTTGAGAAACCTGAGGCAGTGCGCTAAATGAGTGATCAACGGGCAAAGTTCCTTGTGATAGGCCAGACTGCAAATTGCAACTAGCATTGGGTGGAATAAAACCACCCCCAGAAACCGCCAACTCTGTTGCATTCTGAGGTAGCTGCTGGTTATCATTTTGTACAGGATTTGTTTGAAACTGAGCAAGTTCCATGGCCTTCTCGATGACTCCTCCACTGGATGCAGAATCTTGTGGCACAACATTCAGAGTAACAGGCTGTGTACTAAAGAACACTGCATTTCCAAAAGGTGCAGAGGACCCCACGTTAGTCATGCCTGGTAGCTCTCCCATAGCAGGCATGCCTGGTGATCCAACAAAAAATACAAGTGCTGGTTGACCTCCACCAGGTAACTGCAGGACATGTGGTGTCATTAAAGGCATCTGAATTGGGTTTCCTTGGGAATCAACGTTCATCAGTACAGGCCCAGGCATCTGAGAAGCTGAAGTAATTCCTGCACTGGGTAGTTCATTTCTGTGATCAGAGCTAACTATTGTTACAGTGGAAGTGTCTGTGGACTGATCCATTGCAGTATCCATTGCTTCATCTAGATTTGTCAAATTTCTTTTTAGTTTTCTTTCTTTCCTTTTTCTCTTACTCAAGACAAAGTTGTAGAATTCTTTAACAGCATCAGAAGTCATCTTAGTTGGTTTGAACTTGCGTGATGCTTTGCTATGAAGCAAATACAACCAATCAGAACTTTAATACCTGAAGAAACAATAATGCTTAAAATTTTTCCAGAAGGAGCATGCCATACCTTGATAACCTGTAGCGGGTAAAATATTGATTTATAAAATTCAGTCCCAGTCAAACTCTACATTACTGAGATGCATCTAGAATTATAAAATTTATGTCCAAGTTAAATTAAAAAAGAACACAAAATTAATATCTTTTGCCGCAGAATTTGTATGAAAACTCATGATGGAACCTCTAAAAAGATGATTAATTTGAGACAATGTACATGTACATGTAAGCCTTGTACTTTCTTCTTCTTTTTTCTATCACTTTAAACATTCTGTAACGTCAATTCAAAGCGTTCTACATGTATTAAAAATAATGATTAAATAGTGTAAAACTCACCTCTTAGATGTGACAGCTTCAGTATTCATACTGTGCCCTGAGGTCTGCAATCAACAGTATGAAATAAAGAGTGATTTAATTTATAACTTAACCATATGAGGAAGTAGCAGATCCCATTAAAATAGTGCTCAATACACATATAGTGTAGAGCTGAGTATATGAGTAATAACGAAGAGGCAAGATTTGCTGTTACTCCGAGTTTCGTGCTTACGCACTCATCAGACAGTATTTAATGATAAGCATTCCTATCAACTAGATATATATACACGGTATTAAACAATAGGCTAATTGCTGGACTAGTTGCAACTAGTCCAGCAATTAGCCTATTGTTTAATACCGTGTATATATATCTAGTTGATAGGAATGCTTATCATTAAATACTGTCTGATGAGTGCGTAAGCACGAAACTCGGAGTAACAGCAAATCTTGCCTCTTCGTTATCACTCATAATTTATAACTTATAATTTAGTAACTGCAGGTCATTGCAATAAACAGATCCCTTTACAACAGGGAAAGCTGCAAATTTAGAGCCAGTTTTTGGATGGGCTTTTAAAAATTATCAGGATTAAATTTTATAAGGATACCCTTGAAAAATTACTCCATTCTGATTACCTAAGAGCAGTGCAGTCGAAGTGTAACACCAGAGGAGTGTGCATGACTGGAAAGCTGTATTTAACTGTTGGCCATCTGAGGTATTTCAAAGGCGGTCAAAGTTTGGCAAGGTTTTCTGAAGATAATTAGATGTTTTCCAAACACTTCTGAAGATCACCTGCACCCTCTGAAGATTTCAGAAGAGTTTTGTGGATCATCTGAAGATTGCTGAACATTATTTGTAAATCAGAAGCACTTGTAAATTTTTCAAAGAGTAAAATTGTACTCACTCTAGGGCCCATGCAATTTTGTTAGCCTCTGAAAGAATACACCTCGTTCTTCAAAGCACACCGGCACATGTAAATAAAGTGGCCGAGTATTCTGAAGTTGCTCCGATTTGCTCAAGAATGCACTCAAAATCATGTGATTACCTACACTAACGGTCAAGGACTAAGATACATGTATATGTGGATGTACAGAAGACTAATGTTTATATACCAAGAAGGATAGAGTAAATTTCCAAAATTACGCCCCAAAATACCTCCAATAGTCCTTACGTGTACCCCGATAAGAAGCATGTCACAAAGTCCTCTAAACAAAGAAAGCCCATGAGGCCTTTCTATGCATGATTTCGCATAACTGATTCATGTTTTTAAGTCAAGAAAATATAAATTTATAGAGCAGACTCACTACTGGACATTCTGATTCATCCCACAATACCGTTTCAAAGACTTTTCACAGTCTCACCAAAACAAGCGGAGGATACCTTTTGAATACTATACTCACGTAATTTTCTGTAGGTTGCCCTTTCAATGAAGACACGGCTAGATGCAATCGCGCCCGAGAGCGCTGTTTACTCTGCTGTGAAAGCCCTCCATCTGTCCCGGAAGATTTCGCAAATTTAAGACTTT
The DNA here is from genome assembly GCF_964199315.1 of Orbicella franksi. NCBI lineage: Eukaryota > Metazoa > Cnidaria > Anthozoa > Scleractinia > Merulinidae > Orbicella > Orbicella franksi. Next base: position 6,107,448 of record NC_138157.1, read on the forward strand.
GCAGCCCTTCTTCACCTAATTGGTCCTCTGATGTTCTAAGAAAGAAACACACGTCTACAGTAAACGAATAGCAGACCGCAAAACCTGCACAACAACAACTTCAATTCAAGAAGCTTGTTAGCCCAAAACGAAATGGGTGCGTGCACGCTACGGATAAGAAATGTCAGTTTGCTGATTCTATGGCCACAGCAAGACTAACTCGATGTACCTCTCCAGTTCCTCCATCATCGCAAAGCAAAAAGCGTCCAATACACCTCAATAATCAGCCGCTAAATTTCAATTTGTCGTTTCGACGATCTGACGACCGAAAAAAACAAGGCGTCTTCTCCGCAGCGAAGAGGATATCCCAGAATGCACTGTTGTCTGTGGGATTCTTTTATTTCGTGCTGCGCATGTCCCTTAGTGCACAGATTTGAGGGTTTGAATAAATTGTTCTAAGCCATGGCTTTTCCCCGGCTTGTTAGTCAGTTTTGGTTGAAATCTAATCCTGGGAAGGTCTGTCTTGTAGCATCATCTAGATCAAGGTTTGTAGAATGTCCGTCTTTTACTTTTCTGGTCGCAGATCTAAGGTGACGAAATGTTTTGTATTGTTTATTTTCTTCGCAAGGCAGCTGGTGCTACACCAGTAATCTTAGGCAGTTCCCAGCTTATTATCATAATAACTGATATCATTATAATAGTACCAAAAAGTTTTTTAAAAGTGTGCAGGGTGATGTTAAGACCATGGAAATATGTCTTCTGCCCTGCCACTAGTCTTTGAAACAAACAGACAATCTTTATACTGTCCATTTTATTTTTGGCTAATCATGAGGCCCGATATATACAGGATATGTTGGGGGGAAAATTATCGATATTTAGATCAGATATCCCGGGGTACTTAGTATGAAAATTGTTAATTTTTGCAATTGGAATAAACAGGATATGGTATAACTTGGCCAAAAGTCAGTGGGATGTGGGATACCCAAACCAGCCAATGGGGTCTCAACCTTGCAGTGTACATGTATATAAGCTTATACATGTACTTCAGCGCACTGCCATATATGGGCTATATGGGTATGTGCCGCTGTGAAGGGTATGGTTTTCAAGCAGTTTACTCTAGGATAGGGTGTATAAATCAGAGTGTTTGGGTCTAGAATAGGGTATCATTTTTCACAAAACTGACTAGTTGGTTGAAGATTTTATCTCGACTAAGGAAACCAGGAATTGCCACTCAAAAATGCAAAAAAATCAAATCAGCAAGTTTAAAATTATGCAAATCAGCCTCAACAGCGTCGATAGATGGGGGGATTTGGGGAGTTTACTCTAGTATAGGGTAACAAAATTCAGCTGAACTAGCTCTGGTATAGGCTAAGAGTTCCAGGGTCCCAGCGGCACATACCCACCCAGAAATTCCCAAAGAACCTCCCCTGGGCTTCAGCCCCACACCCTACCGCACTAAAATCATAGACAAAATCATAAAAATCCCACACCACTCATCACAAGAATTAATCGATACTTCAAGCTAGTAAATGATTAATGTGATCAACACTTACAATTTGCATTGTATATACTCATCTGTGCTTGTTTTCCTTGATGTCATACAAACAAATAAACCACTCAAGGTTCCAGTTTACTTTTTAGAGACAAGGTGTTCATAGTGAATTCCAATGGGTCAATAGATATGAGCATAGCAAATCATGCAATCATCAGATAGTTTAGCCCTTAAGTAGTAATTTGGTTCATGTACTGTAGACCATCTTATTGGGTTTAAAAAGTACAATATTTAGAGAGGAAGCCACCTCAGCCTTAGGTGGTTTTCGTGGGGGTCGTCTATCCTATTTGGTAATGTTGGTTTTTGAGGAGAGAGGAAATCTGGAGAGCCCGGAGAAAAACCCTTGGGGCAAGATGAGAACCAACAACAAAATCAACCCACATATCTTATGGCACTGGGCTGGAATTGAACCCGGGCCACACTGGTGGGGATGAGTGCTCTCACCACTGCACCATCCCTGCTCCCCCTGTTTACCTCAGTAGATCAGCACCATATTTATCGGGTGTAGCAACACTGTAGCAATACTCCTGCAGCTGAGTTGTTTAGGTAAAAATATGTTGCATCACGCCTCAGAAACTAGGACTGTTGAAGCACTGACTTGGCTGCTGTAATAAATGGAACTGAAAAACCTTACTTTATCATGGCAATAGTCATTATGAAAAAGGCCAGATGGTAATGCATTGATATTTTTCTTTTCTCAGCTCATGGTGGTCACAGGTTGAGCTTGGCCCTCCAGATGCCATTCTTGGGATAACAGAAGCTTACAAGAAAGATACAAACCCTAAGAAAATCAACCTTGGTGTTGGCGCTTATAGAGATGATGCTGGAAAACCTTATGTTCTGCCGTCAGTGAGAAAGGTGAGAATTTGGCCAGTTTGTGGTTGTTCATGCAGTTATTTGCACGTTAACATGAAAAAGTAATAATTTTTTTAATATTACACTCACGTCTGTTAGTAATAATAAATTGAACACTCAATTGCCATATTGCATTGAATGAGAATCATATTTTCTGCCCAAAATCCTATGCAAGCATGCAATATTATTACTTGACATTTTATTGTTTGCTAACTGTCCAAATTGATAATTAATTAAATGGATATTATTAAAATTAACAAGTCATTGGGATTGTACTGAGCGCAATATTTAGAGCAGGTAATTTATACAACTGGATCCTTGGTCAAGTTGGAGATAATTGGATAAAAAAATTCCTCCAATAGTCAAATTGTAAATAACTAAGATTTAAATTAACTGATCAAGGATAGTGCTGGTATTAACTGGTCTGGAGTAAACTGCTGTCACTGTACTCTTCATGCATTAAACTTCTAGGTTTCCCAAGTAAGACACACCTACAGGGAATCATGATAGCTAAGTTTTATTCATTAATTAAATGTTAGCGAGTTTTGGATACAACTGCCATGACTCATCTCAGGCACATCTCATAGTCTAGGGAACTGGACACTCAAGATATATTATATGAGGGTCAACCCAAAAACGCTTCTCGTCTTCAGTAAGCAAGGTTGCTGGCACATGCCTATCCCCGAGTGATTCACTTTGATGCACTGATGGGCCTTATACTGTATGTCATGTTGAAAAAGATTGCAGATGGGGACAAAGCTCACTTCTATTTTACATTGTGTAATTTTTAAACAGGCAGAAGAAAAATTACTGGCTAAGAATCAAGACAAAGAGTATGCTCCTATTCATGGTTTACCTGATTTCACTGTGCCTTCGGCAAAACTGGCTTTTGGAGAAGACAGTGAAGTGATCAAGAACAGCCTTGTATGTATTTGTTTCAAATTTGCGAGACTCTGAACTTTAGTACTATCTTCAGCTGATTGTCTCTATATTTCTTTGTATGTGGTATAATTGCATTACAGGTGTTTCTCCTTCAAGTTTCATTTGATTTTTTTCTCCAGAATGCATCAGCACAAGCTATCTCAGGCACTGGAGCTCTTCGGATTGGGACAGCATTCCTGGTTTGTTGAACTGTATTTTGTGCTTCATGTATTTTGAGCTGCTCCAATGCAGTGTTAGCCGTATAGTGTGATCTGAAATAAGGCATAAGCGTCCAAGCTGCCCGAAGTTTAGTAACTGACAGCTTTTTGGAGTTCTAAGAGATGCAGAGAGTCAAACTCTACCCATTATATATGGGTTATTGACCAAGCATGCAGTCAAGATGGCTGGACATTGGCCAAGGTATTTTTTTTTTGGATGTTTATGGACAAGATTAGATGAGATGGATGAGATGGGGTTGAGGTCCAGAGACATGCAAAAAAAAAATCCTTGGCCAATATCCAGCCATCTTGACCAAATAAGCTTTGTCAATAAAGGATTAATTATATGGCTTCAGGGTTTTTTTTTTTTTTTTTCATGTGGGAGACAGCATGTAATCCCAAGCAGACAAGAAAGCACCATCTTGCCCGCTTGAGTACCCAGTCACAGGAGAGGATTTGGTTCATCTTGCTGGCTCATGGAGCTACATGTAGCCATATGATAAGAAACAATGCTGAGACACTTGTGTGTAGTTAATAATGTTATGGGATACCATCTGTTTTTTTCTGTAACATCATTCCTGTCCAGTGATTTGCTGGTAGTCTTGTCGTTTATCCTGACCAGCGTGTGGAGATGTTAGGACTGTGATGGTGGTCATTTTAAAATTTTAGGACAAATGCAATTTGCATTATGCTTTGACATTCAAGATTGATAACTTTTAATTAACTCCATGTCATTGATGATAGCATCGTGTACTTCTTTCACAGAAAAGTTTCTTTCCTGGAAGCAAAGACGTTTGGTTACCCACCCCTTCCTGGGGAAACCACACACCCATTCTCAAGTATGTAACATGACAGTCTATCATACTCCATATCTCCATTTAAGACTAAGAAGTGAGTGAATTTCCTAGGAGGGGGGAGGAGGAAGGGGGAGTGGGGGTCAATGAGAGCATTTCCCCCCATGCCCTCCTTGCTTGTTTTCTCCACAACTGAACTGCCAATATTTGTGTGTGTGTAAGTGTGTTACCGACCGATAACTGTATAAATAATCTATGTAACTTAATGTCTGCCCATTCTTTTTAGCCCTTATGGTTATTTTGGGCAGGCAGTACTCTATACTAATTTAATGTTTATGGTAATTATTTTATAAATTGTGAGTACAAATAAATGGTTGTTGTTGTTGTTGTTGTTGTTGTTGTTGTTGTTGTTGTTCTCAGAGTTTAAAGTATTAAAAGAAAAATGGTTGGGCAGGAGAACAGCATATGGAACAAATGGAAACTTCAGTAGAACCTCACTATCTAGGACTTGATTATCTCAAACTCAAATCATTTTCCCTTGTATATACTTTTTCAGTCACTTACTACATGTACTAGCTATGCATGAACTCACCCTATTTACGGTATAAGAACTTAATTATCAGAGAAAGTAAAAGAGTGTTTTATTTTCTACTCTACAGGCATTCAGGACTTGGAGTAAAACAATACCGATACTATGACCCAGAGACTTGTGGCTTTGATTTCAAAGGCTGCTTGGAGGATATTGCAGTGAGCTAAATTTCAGTTTATTCTAGCTTTCCCTTTGGATGAGCAGCTGTCAAATTTTGCTTGTCCTGTGCCAAGTCTTAGTTTACTGTTTTATTTAGTTGGCAGTTGACTTGCCTGGGCGCTTGCCCATCAGGCAAGTAAGAATGAAAAGTTACTTGCTCAGCAGGAAAATCTACTTGTCCAGGATGACCAGGCAGCACTTTCTTCGTGTCAGATTGTGCACCTTTATAGACATTTTCCAGGGATGCAATGTTATTTAATTCTAATCAATAAATCTGTTTTCACAGAAAATTCCAGAGAATTCAGTGGTCTTGTTGCACGCATGTGCCCATAATCCAACAGGAGTGGATCCAAAGGTAAGAGAAATGTTAATGGATGAAGTATGTAGTACTTGTACTTACAATGTGTAAGTTCCAGGAAATACCCATACTCAGCCAGGAAAGGTCACTGAAAATTCTGAGGGGTAAGGAGGTTTCAAAAACCAGTTGGAAATTTCCTGAGGTGTGGCGGATGGGGTCAAACCATAAAACCTGTTGCTGAAGCATAGATGTTTTCTAGCAAAACACATATGTCATGGCATCATGATTTGCATGTTGAACCTCTCTCCTCTGCAGAGGCCTCTTACGTATTGCATTGACCGTAAATATTGGCAGTTCAGTTGTGGGGGAAAGAAGCAAGGAGGGCATGGGCGAAATGCTCTCACTGCCCCTCACTCCCACTTCCTCCTTCCCCCTCCTAGGAAGCCTCTGCTGAGGAAAGAGGTGTTGTGGACTGCAGAACAAGCAGTTCATTATTAGGCAATGACCAGGTCACAATGTGTTGTGTAGTTGGGCAAGATACAACACTGTACTTTACGCTCCATGGTTCTTCTAATACACAGGTTTATAAACAGGTACAGTCAAATGGCTATGGTAATCTTAATAAAATGCTGGGAATGGGGGTAACCCGCCAAGACATACATGTCACATCCAATCAGGGAGGAGTAGCTAGTGCAATAATCATGGTTATGTCATGGTGTGGAAACCAGGACTGACTGGTTGTTTGAGCCACCTGTCTTTCACCTGAAGGGAGACACAGCATTACTTTGACATGCCAAAGCCTTACTAAGAATCTTGCTGTCACTCTGTCTAAAGGATATGGTTTAGGTTACATGAAAGTCAAAGTTTACGTTTCTTTTTTGTCTTTAGGAGGAAGAATGGAAAGAGCTATCACAAATCATAAAGGTATTGTGAGTCTTAAAGTACACTTAAAAAATGGGTTATGCCATTTTCATTGGACAACCAATTTAACAAGTTCGACTTTCAGTATACTTTTATGTAATTTTGTTATCTTAGCCACAAAGGAGTGCAAAATGAATGTAGAAAACAATGCAATTTAACTGTAGGTCAAAACCTCAAAACTTCTTACAAAGTGTTAAAAATTCTAATGATCACATAAGATGTAACTGAAAACAAAATCCATCTATCAAGTAGAAATCATTAAATAATATGTACAATTTTGCATTCTCAAATGCTTGTTGTAATATTTCCAGGATCGTAAGCTGTTTCCGTATTTTGACATGGCGTACCAAGGTTTTGCTAGTGGCGATACTGATAAGGATGCATGGGCCCTGAGACACTTTGTTCAGGATGGGCATAAAGTACTAGTTGCTCAATCATTTGCAAAGAACATGGGCCTTTACGGTAAATAATGTGCTCTGCAGCAGTTTCTATCAGTCAAGAAAGTGACATATGTTTAAAGCAATACTTACATGTTAGTGGTGTTCCATGGCCCTAATGCTTTTCCTCATTGACATCATGCCTTAGAAACCTGTGTTAGCTTTGGAATCTAATTATTGAATAAGCCATTTCCGAGTTGCTTTTAACAGTACCTCTTTTTCAAAATGTGTCCTGGTGTACAACCTTTCATATCATTTGGAAGTGAATTTGATTTGTAAGACAATGAACTTACAAGAAAAACTCATTTCCAAGGCTTTGCACCAAGACACCTCTCGAAACCAAGGTAAAAAACTTCTAGGATTTCTTCTTTTGACCTTTGTGATTAAGTTACTTATTTTGCAAATGTGCCCAGCGTTGACACAGTCTTGAGAGTTCCAAAACCTGTAATTAGAGCCATCTCACTACTCCCTACTACTCCCTGCATCCCACTGGCATGCCTTTCACCCCTGAGTGATACTGTTTTCTTTGCCAATCTATGTTGACCTGTAGTTAAGCACACTTGCTAACTTCTTACTTAAAATCAGTAGTAAATCTACGTTCAGCAACAATTTATACTAATTTTTTACCTTATGATCTTGTTTATCAGGTGAGAGAGTTGGAATGATCACAGCTACCTGTGACTCTAAAGAGGAAGCAGAGCGAGTCCTGTCCCAAATCAAGATACTGATCCGCCCACTCTACTCCAACCCTCCAATCCACGGTGCTCGTATTGCAGGGATGGTGTTAACCGACCCAGAACTTAGACCTCAGTGGGAGGTGGAAGTTAAGGGAATGGCTGATAGAATTATCTCCATGAGGCAACAACTTGTTGACAATTTAAAGAAAGAAGGTATATATAAATAACAGCTTTCGTTTGGCGCGAAAATATGCCCAGACATTGTTCTGTTTCGCTGTCAGAAACAGTTTTCCGAGAGCAAAGCTTGAGGGCAACTGTGAGCTTTGAAGGAACAGATAATGTCCGGGGACAAATATCCGAATATATTTGTTATCTCAAAAGGAGGCTATTGTGTTTATTATCCCTCAAAACGTTTTCGCGACACGCGGCTCTTTTGACAGTTGGGGAATATCTCTCGGATATTTTCTAGTTTAACTGTGGTATACTCAGTCACGTGGTGCATTTAGACCAATCACATCCATGTTCTGGTATTTCTTTCCTCGCCAGGTTCGTCCCATGACTGGTCGCACATCACAAATCAGATTGGAATGTTTTGTTTCACAGGGCTTAAAGCTGACCAGGTTAGTGCTCACTAGCTGCATCGAACGGATTTCTTTTCACGATTATGCAGTGTTTATTAAGTATTGACAGATGCCAAAACGAAAATAACGTGAGTTCACTACGAATTGCACGTCTATTTCTCATTTAATCAAAACTATAACAAAATTCTCGAACGTGATTGGCCATCAGCAGCCCGATTTGAGCATTAATTGGACGCGTCATGCTTGTAATTGGACAGTACGTGTCATTTTGCGCGCGCTGTGCACTTCGTTGAGTAAACTGCTGTGTTTTTCAGAATTCATATTCATGTACATATATCGCAAATTAATAAGAAATAAAATGCAAAGACCAAAAGGGGTTGCGCTAACGGGAAAGTATCCCATGCGAGGCGTAGCCCTAAATCTAAAAAGAAGAAAAAACTGTGCTGAAGTATTGACTTTTCACGCTGAAGCCTGGTTTTGAGGACGCCCACAACTCGAGCATAAAGACGCACTCGTGCGCAGAATAGATAATTGTCTTGTATTCGGTTTCGTACCTCGATACAGTAAAACAAGGTGGCGAATGATGTTTATGCTTATGCTTACAGCAGCGCGTTCTCACTTGACATAAGCACAAGCATAGGCAACACTCGTGGGCGTCCTGTCTACCGTTATGCTTATGCTTGTGCTTATGTCGTATAGAAAACCAGGCGTGACATCTATTTATGAAGTAATTATCGAGTGATGGTTTGTTGAATGTTAATGATTATTGATTGCATTTTTCCCTCAGGTTGATAGACTCACGAAAGAATTCTCGATCTATTTGACCAAGGACGGTCGGATTTCCATCGCCGGTGTGACATCCGGGAATGTTGCTTACCTGGCTCACGCAATGCATGAAGTATCCAAGTAATAGACTCGAGGAACAGTTCGACATCGTTAATGTGACGACTCCGGCCGGCGGGTTTTCTTCTGAAGATGTTGTTTTGTTTCTGTGCATCGTTTGAGTCAAACAGACTTCCTTAAGTAGATCTGATTAATACCCATCCTGTGATCTGACCTCGTATTTCTGTAGTTTATTGGTTTAATAAGGAGAGTGGATATTGGGAGAACAGTTAGCCCACGTAGCAATTGTTCCCGAACGAGCAAAGAGTTCTCGAATACTGGTCGCGAGAAAATTGGGTCGAGAGTTGAAAATTGACGAAGAGAGGGGTGTTGGCGCGGCCAGATTTTAATGATTATGTTAGTAGTTTGCCATATCCGCTGAAATTCTCACCTGAATAAGAAACGTGTTTTTGTAAGTGTAGAAACTACCATATATAAGAAAATGTTTAAGGGTATATATAACAAACAAACTCTGACCAGAAGTTTTGGTGTAATAAAACATTATTTACATACAGGGTTGAATAATTTGAATTTTTTTTTAAACGTCAGACTGTTGGTTAGCTAACATCCCTTGCAAAGGGACAGAGAGAGGGTCAGAATTGGACAAGGGATTACCAATTATAATGTTTTTAATATTCCTGGTCGATTCATGCTAACATGGAGGCTCTTTTAGATAACCGAAAGTGACTTTTTAGTGCGAGCACTGGGGTGACAGATAAGCAGACCTGGTAGGTAGTTAAGGTAAAGTCAGCTTACGAGCCAAGTGGCCCATCAGGCCGGCGATTTTCTCCGGTTTTTGCAGCATGAAGCGACTAGGTATATTTCTACTCCCTCCTGGATGGGATGCTAAGCCATCGCAGGGTTACCATAATGTTCGCCGGTACCCATTTGTACACCTGGGCGGAGACAGGTACTATGAGAGTAAAGTGTATTGCCCAAGAACACAACGCAATGTCCCCGGCCAAGGCTCGAACCCGGACCGCTCGATCCGAAGACGAGGGTACTAAACCAGGAGGCCACTGCGCCACCCGATATAAGTGACCTAAGGCCTATTTCGGCTAACAGACGCAAAGGCACAATAGAATAAAGGAGAAGCTTTATTTCGTATATTGATTTTTCAATCATTGTAAATCTCAACACCACTTCTACATAATTTCTTAAAATTCGTCGCAGGGCACCAAGGGAATCTGTAGCGGTTTTGTTGCGATACATTTATTTTTAGTAGAATTCTAGTATACTAATGCAAATGCTGCAATCTTATTGGCTGAGCTACTCGTACACTATCGGCCATTATAGTTCGCCGCTAAATTTTCTCCGATTCTTATTGGTTTAAATTGATCACGTGACGCGATAGTGTTCATCAGCGGAGAGACACTACCAGCCCATAGTGCCCGTCCGAGGAAAATACCCGGTTGGATAGTACTCGTCAGTGAAAATGTTTCTGTAAACATGCGGGCTTCTAGAAAATAAACAACTGAAATTGTAATAAGTAGGATTTGTTCTGTTTTCTTTTTCAAATTTTACATTTGGCTTTTACGACTTTCATCCAAAAAAATTTGAAAATAATTCAATATGAGTTTTGAATTGGCGCGCAGAAGAAAATTTAGTGGTGAACAAGAAAGACAATAGAGTGTTTATGTCTCGGAACTATCGGCCTGATAGTTTCCCCTTGGAAATTTGAGGTTCTTAAAACTAGCATATTTGCCCTCAAAGCTTCGCTTCTCGGGCAGATATTTGTTATAAGAACATCAAATTTCCGCGGGGCAACTATCAGCCGATAGTTCCTTGACAGAAACACTAGTAGAATTCTACTAGTATACTAATGCAAACGCTGTAATCTGATTGGCTAAGCCATTGAACACCATCAGCCATTAGTGTGCAGTGGCTGAAGGTCGTCTTGGAAATGGCGACATTTTTTTCGTTTTTCCAAAGTTTTGGAGGAAAATTTTGATGCAAATGGATAATTAAATTCCTGAGAAGTAAAAATGAAGGACATTTTCGGTTTCTTGACTTTTAAAAAAGTTGAAATTATTGAAAAAACTGATGCGCGCGCGCACACAACTTCAATTTTAAATGACAATTCAATCCGAACGACCTTTTTCAGGCGCAACGTTTAATAATACGTCAAGAAATAATTGAAAACCGCTATTTGAAGTAATTTCTAATAAGAATTCTACTAAAACAATTAGATTATTCGCCCTCGATTTCTATGGGGTTATAATCTAATTGTTAAATGTAAACCAAGAGAAGCCCGAGTACACACAGTTATGCGTTTAGTTAAAAAAAAAAAAAATTCAAAATGCTTGCGTAGAAATGCTTTTGATCTTGGCCATTATGACGTCACTTGTGAGCTGGCCCGTGAAGTTTCAATGGCCTCTAAAAAATGACACCGGAAAAGTTTTTCATCCAATGATTGCTCAAAGAATTTGAAAGAAAGCGATCAACAGACCACAGGAATAAGATAACCTGTTAATATTATGTCCAAAAATACTATGGTTTTCAAAACCTAGACGTCCGAAGGCACAAAAACATGCAAAATTTCGAGATCGCTCAGTTGAAAACGCAATTGAAAAGTGAAGTTTTGTGTCCGTTTCTTGGGCGATATCTGGAGAACCCAACAATGAACGACACGAACACAAAACTGATATGATCTTGATATGGTTTAAAACGTTTGAATGGTGATGAAAACGAATCATTTAACATATGCATAAAAATGATCAGTGGGTTTAAACCCATTATTTTGTAGACGATAGCATGGAGGACCTGATCAATACTCGAAACCCTCGAAATACAAGAAAGTATTAGATGGAAAATGCTCCCTTAAGAAGACATTTGAACTATCAAGTCATCTGCTTGATTGGAAAGTAGATAATGTACCAAGGAATTATTTTTCTGCGCTAAGTTATCTGTAATAGACCGAAGGACGACCAGGATAAAACTAAAAGACCTTTACTCAGTCAAATCTACATCGCAACTGACTGCGAATATTTAAGTAGGTTGAACTAGCGGGAGCGGGTCTGTAGAGAACACACGTGCTGCTAAGTTATACAACGTAACGCATATTGCCTCCTTTTTATAAATGAAAAATAAAATAAAATTTACAAACTAACACACAAGCTGACTTATACACAATATGAATTAACCATGCGTTAATGAAGTAAATACACGAGCTCTACAACGTTTTAGGAGTCATTAGAACAGCTTATGGCTTAGTCAAAACAAAGTCACTTAAGTGCTTTGGTGGCCGTCGTTGACGCTCAGATCGTCTTAGCACTGGCTTGGAGAGGGACTCTGCTGCAGTTGAAGCAACTTCCGGCCTACTCATAGGCGCATTTTCATGACTTAACGCAGGTGGATTCACATTTCCGGGAACGGTGATCGGCAACTCAGTTGTGTCCGCTAGAGGCAGCTTGGGTGGAGACTCTGCTGCGGTTGGAGCAACTCCCGGCCTACTCACAGGCGCATTTTCTTGACTTAACGCAGGTGGATTTAAATCTCCGGGAACGGTGGTCGGCAACTCAGTTGTATCTGCAGGAGGCAGCTTGGGTGGAGACTGTGTTGCAGTTGGAGCAACGTCCAGCCTACTCACAGGTGCATTTTCCTGACTTGACGCAGGTAGATTTACATCTCCGGGAACGGTAGTCGGCAACTCAGTTGTGTCCGCTGCGAGAGGCAGTTTGGGTGGAGCCTCTGCTGCAGTTGAAGCAACTTTGGGCTTACTCACAGGCGCATTTTCTTGACTTGACACAGGTGGATTTACTTCTTCGGGAACGGTGGTCAGCAACTCAATTGTATCTGCGCGAGACGACGTCATTTTCGAAACTTTTGTACATTTGCGCGCTTCGTTCGCCGTGACGTAATAATGGCCATGATCATCTGGACAACCAATCTGACGTGTTCACCGCTGTCCCTCCTGTGGCGGACTAAGATTTACACTCGAACGACTCGAGCGTCTCAGGTGAACAATTTTTAGAAGATTACACGTAGTCTTCACTCATACATTTTTTTCGGTTTTAATCGAGGACAACTTTAATTATTTAGCAACGCTGGTTACGCCGCAAAATTGCGTTAAAATGGTTAGAAACCTTACTTTTGGTCTACTTTTGCATCAGACCAAATAAAGGAAGAGAGCAACAATTTTTTTTGTTCGTTTTTTTTTTCGCAACTCTTGAGCAACTTTCGTTACAAAAAGCAACTTTTGACTTTTTTTAAGCAACTTCTCGGGAAATCTCGAGGAACTTGTGGAAAGCCCTACCTTTAACTAACTAATTACAGGCAGGTCGGAAACAAGGTATTGATTTAAGGGTTAGCTTAAATAGGGGAATACCCCCGGGGGGGGGGGGAGGGGAGGGGTTAATGATCTCACCTTTTCATGACTGCAACTAGATGAGCCATTTTTACCTAATTCAAGAAACATTCTATCCTCTGGTTTGGTGTTTGTTGCCTTCGGTAAAGAACGCTAACGCTTTAACACACTAACAACAAGCATCTAAATTGTTTCGGTAAGATTAGCAACATTGACAAATGCATATTAGCAACCATATTTGTTTTCACGTGACGATGAAACTGAGCATGGGTTTTTGGAGGTGGACTACCATGCAACAGACACTAAGATAGCAAATAACGCCTGGTTTGAATTTGATATGATAAATTTTTCCGTGGAGGCTATCGTGAACATGGTCGACTTGAAAGTTTCTTTGCAAAGTTGCGTGTTCTTTGATCCACTTCCACTCAATTTTGCCTTCGCTTCAATCTCAAATCTAATTGAGTTGAATGTTATGCAAGATTCAAAGGAAGACCTCAAAAAGCACTTGCATGAATTTGAGCGACGACTGTTTCTTATTAATAAGAACATCATGTTAAATTGCAGTGCATTATTAGTCCAAGTAATGTATGTTCTAATATTAGATCAGTTTTTAACAGTTAACTGAATGATATAAATGCTTACTATAAATCTACGATAAAATTCGCTATACATTCGTGTTCCAGAGCAACAGAATTAATATGATCTAAGAGAACAGGATATCATGATCTCTCGTCCAGAATTAACCATCTTTGTAAACATCCTGACTATATTTGTACTGCTATATTTGTAAACATCTACAATATCTCAAAATCAAGCTCTAATCCACTTCCTTTTAATTTTGCCAACACTTTATTTCCAAATCTCTCATTCACTTTTGGTTTATATCGAGAAACTTGCAGCATTTCTCTTCATTCCACTGAAAGTGCACCGTTCAGCGATGCGACTGTTGAGATCATCTGAAAGCGGCTTGTTACAATTGAGCAGGTTGGTGATCATTCGGACATGGGAAAGCAGATCCTAGGAGAGGCAGTAGTAGACTTATTTTTGAGGTTACAGTTAAGTTTCCAGTTCATTTAGCAAGACATGTTTTTCACAGACTTCAATCACTTGTATCTGAGGCTTGGTGAGATCCTGATTTAAAAGATTTTCTGATAGTCTTTCAAATGTATTCCATTTACTAGGAATGTCTTAATTCTGGCATGATGCCTGGAACGTTCAAAGACCGTCCGAGGATGGCCGGCCCTGTGTTTTGTGTCAGAGTCTCGTCGCTGATCTCGCTCTTCGCTGATCCCGCTCGTCGCCCGACCGCTTTTTTTGATCGTCCCGGCACTGGCCGAGAGCCTGGAACAGGCTAGTGATGCACGGGCTTTCGTGCAAAGATGCATAATCGAAACACGTAAGAAGTATAACTAGAATCAAGCAAAATCACGCAGCTCGAACGACTAGCGAATCACGTGATCATAAAGACGACGCCTTGCGGGAGAAACCAAACTAGTGGCTTCTGCGACAACTAGACAGTTCGGCTAAGTGTACCTCTGCAGTAGCCTGAATTGTCGGTTTTCTCCCGCCCTCAGCCTAATCCCAGGACGAGGATTAGGCCGGGGGCGAGAGGTGACCGACATTTCAGGCTACCTCTGTAGTAATTATCGAAACAAATTACCTTTTAAATGATTCATTATTCGACCAGTCCAGCGACTAGGTCCGCGTTGCAAAGTATGTTGCATGAAGCAGTAACATGACAACTCCACTCCACCCAGCCTGGGCTATTGCTCAGAATCCCGGGTTTTTGCACAGTTACATGGTCACGTATTACAGTACTGAAGCCCATTAACAGTCCTTTACCACACTTCAGGAATTCAATAGATGTGTTCGCGATATATACCGTAAACCTTTTCGATATTTATATTAATTAACAATTATTCACCACTGTTCACTGAGCCTGAGGCGAATAATCGTTTTAGTATAATTTTCAGAAGTGAATATCAAGGGCTACAAATAGTTTGACTTGAAGCAGAATTAATCTCACTTTATACCTTAAAATGTAGGGAATAATATTACTTTTTTGGTCAAATTCCTAAATATTCTTACACCATGTTCGTAAAAGGTATGCAAGGATGTAAATGTAAATATGCAATTTGTTTACCCACGGAGCACCATAAGGAGTTCACAAGAACTCGTTCAGAGATGCACGTGCATTCCAGGATCGAATTGGAATTTGAAAATGTTGGTTTTTGAGGTGAGGTGAAAACCGGAGTAGCCGAAGAAAAACCTCTCGGAGCAGAGTAGAGAACCAACAACAAACTCAACCCACGTGCGATGCCGGGTCCGGGAATCGAACCCGGGACACATCTGGTGGGAGGCAAGCGCTCTCACGACTGCACCATGCCTGTTCAGAAACACTTAGCTTGATAAATGTCTTCTGTATATGCTATATATCTGCTTTCGACGCTTTCGACTGTCGCTTGTCTTGGTAAATGTCTACTATATCTCAAAATCAAACTCTAATCCAGTTCCCTTTAATTTTGCTAACACTTCTTTCTCAAATCTCTCATTCAGGTCTGGAGTGAAGTAATTCTTCCAGTCTCCAACCACGCCCTTCCGAAGCAGTGATGTTTCGCCCTCATGGCCCTTTATCGAGTAACTTGCAGCATTTTTCTTCATTCCACTAAAAGTGCACTGTTCAGCAATTAGACTGATGAAATTATCCGACAGCGGCTTGTTGATGAAATTGGAAATCATTCGAACATGAGAAAAGAAATTCACTGGTTAATTAAATAACTATATAATAAAATAGCAATAATAATATTTAGCATAACAGTCGGTGCAAGACATATATTGTAAATACTACTGAAAACTGAAAACATGTTAAAAATCCCAACTGGGTAACATTGGAGGCTGGCTAATTGGTATTTACAAGACGTGGAAGAGTTGAATTTGGGACCACCGAACAGAGATCCATCTAGTGGCAGGGAGAAGAATTTGAACCCAGGAACTTCGGATTACAAACCCAGTGTTACTAGCCGCCATATCCGGGGCCACATCCCAGCAAAGATGATATTCACATGAAGCATCGAGTGATTTTTACGATCAAAGTGGCATATATATTTCATCAGTAGTCATCTAAGTGGAATGCCGATTCTATGTGTGATTTGGCTTTTTTTATAAGACATGATAGGGTCATGTTTGAATTTTGTTATTCTTTCAAAGTGTAAACAACTAACTGGCAATGGCATTCATTTCGGCTATTTTTTACAACACTAAAATGTAATATGTTGAATGCCAAACCTTTTTTAAGTCTTCGTATTTAAGAAACAAGGCATTGGGATCATCCTTGTGCCTTCACCAGTCCAGAACATGGTCACACCACGGATTCAAACCCACTGAGATTCAATAGAGAAACGATTAAAGAAAGCGGAGTCATCATCAAGTAATATAAGTTTTCAAAAATTACAGCCTACAGTTGTCTTAATAACTGAGTATTTCTGGATTTCTTCACAAAGCCAGTGAGAGTCATAGCCTGTGAGACAGTATTCCCTTCTTTTTCTGCTCGGCGAGAGTTGAGCAGAAAGGGAAGGCAATCTCTGTTTGGCAGGATAAGAGATCAAGTATGCCATGCAATAAAATAAATGTGTCTAATTGTTGCGCGTTGAAAAACTCATGATCAATAAAATGGCTGAAGTACTTAGGGCACCAGTTACCGATAAAAATCTGTTTTCCATCTACGTTGCATGATTAGTTACAACATTGATTTGAGACGTCAGCTCCGATCTGCTAACTAAATATGCACTGTGTAGTGGATTGGTATTTTAACCGGACGGACTTTGCTTTTTAGACTTTTTAGCAATCTCTTTCCCAGTATCCGCGATCCTTTTGGTTAGTGCAAATGTAGCAAGGGACCGCGTTGCCTCATTGTTTGGCCGGTACCGGTAAGATTCGAGAGGTCTGGTAGAAATCAGAAGGTGAGCCAGCGTTAGTTCCAGCAGTTACTCTCTCTACGCATGTTCAGAAACTGTTATTGATCGTTTGAGCATATGCGCCCAAACAAACCGGAACAGTATTTTCTGGTTCCGGTTTTTTATTTCGTCAAGAACGTCGTGTGTTCGGTCACCGCTGGCCAAAAATTCGCGGGCACCGGAGACGAGTTTGGGTTTTTAGACTCTTAGAACTGAACGCGCTAACAAACCCACCACTGCCTTCTATAAATAACTTGGCAAAAAATTCCCATGGCCCATTATATCCATTTCCGAATTTCTTCAAGCTTGTCACGTACTTGAAAAATGATACCGCGACATCTTTCGGATTCCTAGCAACGTAAATTATATTTACACTTGCCGTCTTCACTCGCGCTTTTAGGAACAACATTGTAGGGTAGATGAGTCTTTAAAATGCGCGGACTTGACAGAGTGTTGATATCAGGATGTGAACATCTTGTAACGGTTGCAAATTCAAGATACGGAACTCGTTCAAAAATTGGTTTGCCCTTGACTTGTCCTTCATTCAAGATCTGCCAGACAATTTCTTGAACCCAAGTTGTCCCTGAATGAGGTGATCATCACAAATTAATGCTAATAACGTCAGCAAGTAAAGCTACATAAGTAACAAAACTCATGTTTAATAACTACAGTTATGACTGTTTGCCTGTTGAAGAAATGTCCCTAAAAAATAATTGTTTTAAAGAAAAACACTTGTTTGTCCACCACCAATTTGGCCGCGAAGAGAATGGGCTGGAATCTACTATATTTCTTGTATGGGTAGACTAGTGGACAGGCTCGATTTCCAGCCGTTTTGTGAGCCCGCGTTCCTTGCCTCTAGCCGTTCACGGCGGGAGGAGGATACAACCGCACTCCCAAAACGGCTGGAAATCGAGCCTGCCGTACCTAGTGGATGGAACAATATGACGCTCGGGTGTCGCGAAATACTTATACTTTTATACTCCACGATTTCCGAGTTCTCTTTGGCCCCCCGTGCCACAACGAGTCTACGTGCAGAGCCATTCATATGAAGATGTGTTCCGCCTACAGGTTCATTTTCATGCAAATCAAACTCATCTTCATATGAAGACAGTTTTGAAACAGAGACTCAACTGAAAGTATCTCGGAAATGGGCTATTTTCACGACGTACGCTACGGTTTTTTTTTTGTACGCTTTTTTGTCCGGGCATACGCTATGGAAGCCTGAGAATAACAGCACCCGTTCCGCCTTCTAGTGGAACCCTCAGGGGTTCAGAAGAAGAGGTCGCCCAAAGCAATCCTGTAGGCGAAGTGTGCAAGATTAGCTCGCCAAGAAGAATATCGCTTGGATAGAGGCAAAGAGAACTGCCAAAAATATTGTCAGGTGGAGGTCCATGGTTGACGCCCTATGCTCCCCATTAGGAGCGAAGATGGCCTAATGTAATTTAATGTAATGTCGTTGAAATGGAGCTTCTGTATATTGGTTTTGTGTAGTTAACAGAGATCAGAATCGGCGTAGAAAATCAATAGATACCGAGGGGTGATTATTTCATTGCAAAACAGCTGCGAATCAAAGCAGGAATTTACTCTCGCAATCTGGAGTGAAAAACAGAGTCAAGTCTTACGGTACTTTTCTCACTGGTACATCAATTTACCACAGTAAATTAAAACCAAAAAATAAAACACAAAATTTCACTTGACTAGAGTTTGACGCGTGCTACGTTAAATATTAACCTTAATATTAACTCGGAGGTGATTAGCAAGTACTGTTCACCTTCGAACAGCCTGCGCGAGAGATTTTAAAATTTCCGACCGCTTGTCACACATAGAATAACGTTTTGGCCCGCTAATTATTCAGCTTGTGTGGTATATACTAAAACAATTATTCACCTCAGTGTCGGTGAAAGTCAGATGGATATTTACCTCTACTTCGGTGAATAATTGTTAACTATTGAATCATCGACTCATGACTGATGGCTGATGACACCTGACTCATGACTGATAGCCGTATAACACCTGACTCGTGACTGATAATTATAACTGATGACGCCGCGGGGTGTAGCAACCATGCATGCACACGCGTACATACCTCGGATATCCAAAAAAAACCATCATTTTATGTAGATCTGAGTTACTGAAGAGGATCAAGACGAAATCTAGACAGATAAAGCTTTAATGTATAACGACGTTTCGGTTGTTCAGCCTTCCTCAGGTTAAAATCATACTATTTACAAAAATGAAAAAAATGCAGCCGTGAAAAACTTACAAGAAGCGAACTTATTGATTTGAAAACTAGTCCTAGGATATGAAAATAAAAGTTACGTGAAAAACATACAGATTAATATGTAGCAGATGTGTGGAAAATTTTACATTGCGCTGCATATATTATTATTTTATATACATATAAATTATTTTTGGATATTTTTGTAAAGAAATGACATTGTGTTCAAGGATCTTAGGGTGACAAAAATGTGGTTCCAAGCAACTACCGCTGCTCAAGCATTTTACCGATTTTAAGCCAAAGAGAGTAGTATGAGGTATGCGTTAAATTGTCCCCTCTCCCCTTTGGTGTTTACTTTTAACCTGATCAGGTCACTTAAAACCTCAAGTGTATAATTGTTTTATATTTTGAACAGCAGGCGGAAGAAGTACTTTAACTTTTTTTTGACTAATTGTCTGCAGTTCATGACCCTTATCCTCTTTTTCATCGAAACACATATAGTTTTCCACTAGACTGACGATAATTTTTATTGTTTTTTTTTCAAAACTCACCTGACTTGGGATATGTTGCCACGAAAACGTCATCCGGTCTCGTCTGAAAATTCGTGATAAAGTCGCACAATAACTTTGGATGGGCCGGGAGTGTAATACGCAGGCATTTTCAAACCCAAAACGTCAACGAATTTTTCAGACGTCCATTCACCTTCTATTACTTGAAAGATTGGAAAACTCGCCATAATTGCTGCAATTAAGTAGATATACTACACTCGAAACTTAGCACAGCATTACTCACATAACTACACGGTGTGTAAATTTTTAAATGGAGGGTGCTCAGTCATGCACGTGGTTCAGCAGTAGTGCAAATTCACTGGAGCAAAAGAAAGTGTCTACATAAGAAAAGAATTCACTTCCCACAGGATTGGTTTGGAAAGCCACTGATGACCGACGTTTCACTACACGCCTGCTGTGACGTCATATGAAAATATTCTACGTTTCTGATTGTTCAATTATTGACGACTTTGAACCTGAAACATATATGGGCCGTAGGTCTTCTAAGACGCGATAGGCTGTTCATTTTGGCCGTGTATTTTGTTGGTTGGTAATTACCTTATCGTGACATGGATACGATATTCCGTATTTTAGCATATTGTTTTACGTCACGGGTTGTGCATGTGACGTTGACCAATCTGCAAATAATAAACAATTATTGAATAAGGTTTTTGTGATATCCAGAATAATAAAGGTCGAAGCCGAAGGCTGAGGCTGATAAACCTCACCGAGACCTTGATTATTCTGGATATCACAAAAACCGGATCTAATAACTGTTTTATTATACATTGAACGAAAAAAAAATGGAAATCATGTTTTTGTTTCTTCACCAAAGGCAAGCAACACAAAACGCAGAATACCCTTAGAAATCATGCACCGCGGTCATACATGGCATGATTACCCGTGACCTTGAGTGTCCTTGACATGATTATTGTATAATCTGCAGCTAGATGACGTCACATGCGCTGATTTCGAAAATTCACTGTAAGCTTTCGGCCAATCAGAAAAGAAATGGAGAGTTCAATGTATAATAATACTAATTCTATTTAAAGTTTCATCTGCTGAGGTCATTACCATGTGCATTTAGTGGACAATAGGCGATTTGGATGACGGCGTCATTTGACAACAACTACCAGAATACTTCGCTTTTTCTGTTTCTTATGCTAATAAGGGAAATTGTTATTTAAACCCTTCTGGGTCTTAAACTAGTGAAATTATCGTTAAATTATAATGAAAAAAAGAAATGATTTCTGGTAATTGTAGTCAAAAGACGCTATCATGCAAATCTCTATCCGCCTTCGTGCTGGTTGCTCTATTTTGCTTTCTGCTACACCGTGCTGACGAGTCGCAGACCCAACCAGGTCGAAACAGCTCTCCACGGTTGCATTTTGGCTTTCAGTGTGGACCCTCTCTCCTGTTGTTGTTGTGGTCAGGTTTCGAGCTTCTACGTAGTATCAGCTTTGCTTAGTTGTGATTCTCTTTACCTCAGGCAACGCCTTACCCGGTTGGTAGAGCTTGCCGTGTCCCGCGAGAAAAATAAATGTTGTTCTTTATGTGTAAATAAAATCCTTCAAGTTTGTTCGATCAAGATGGCCTTATTCGTTTTTTGCTTGCAAGGAAAAAGAACTTGGACAATGTATATTTAGCCATCTAACCACACTGTTGGTTGACAAGCCAAGTTTGACTTCAAGCGATGAGATAAGCAGGCTCGCCGAAAATTTAATTTGTAGGCTTCAGTCTCGAGGCAAAAACAGGATAACTCAAGGAAACCGTGAAAAAACCGTTATTTATATATTAGGTCCGGCTGAATAATGGAATTTCTGGTCATTTAGTTTGAATTCCAGTGATTCATTTGCCAAGTTTTAATCTAGAATATTTTCGATATATTTGTCACAACCACTAACTAGTCAGACAGAAAATAGAATCATCACTAACATGAATTTTATTAGCATTAGGCAATTAGCAAGCAGAGTCTTAGTCTGAGACGTTAGATGTTAATTGGCGGGGGAAATGTTTCCTTTCTCCTGCTATTTTTTCTATATATCTTCTCTTTGCCTGTTATTATTTGTTATCTACAATATAGCAAATTCCTTCAAAATTATTTGAGTTAGATTAGTAGCGTTTCGACAGTTCCCTGTCTTGGTAAATGTGCATTATATTTCAAAATCAAACTCTAATCCACTTCCTTTCAATTTGTCCAACACTTCTTTCTCAAATCGCTCATTCAGCTCTGGAGTGAAGTAATTCTTCCAGTCTCCGACCACGCCCTTCCGAAGCATCGAAGACTCCCCATCTTTGGTTGGTATTGAGTAACTTGCAGCATTTTTCTTCATTCCACTGAATGTGCACTGCTCAGCAATGCGACGGATGAGATCATCTGACAGCGGCTTGTTAAGGAAGTTGGCGATCATTCGGACTTGGGAAAGAAGATCCTAGAGGAGAGAAAATAATTACATTTCCATTCTGCGCCAGTTCGTTAAAGGACATTTTACTCAATTCGTTTTACGTGATGGCGAAATGATATGAATTTTGTCGCTTGAATGGGAAGAACATTACCCTGTATCGACCCAAGCTACCAAACATGAGGGTGACTCCATTATTCCAAGGTGCTATTAAATAGCAATATTAAAACATTTAATAAGGTTTGATTTTTTGGGCGTTTTGTTCACTCTTTTCTTAAAATGTAAGGCAGGGTGGCTCCGAGGATGGTTGACTCTTGGAAAACACCAACAGTCGCATTTGAACACTAGTATGGGATATGTAACAGCATTAAAATACAGGTAGCACAGGCCAACAGCTCGAAACACGCACAAGCTAGAGGAAAACGCAAAAGGCGTGCCCAAATGCATTTTCCCACTGCCCCAAGAGTCTGGAGCGGACCAAAATACAGGTCTTACTTCTAGTCAACAAACCTTTTGCAAATCTTCGTATTTAAGAAACAAGACATTTGGATCATCTTTGTGCTTCCACCAGTCTAGAACATGGTCATTCCAGTGGCTCCAAACCACTTCATGTAACAAAGAGATCAGTTCAGAACCAGACATAAAAGTTTAAAATAAAAGTTCTCAGGATAATTGACATTTCAAAACATCAATACAGTTATCTTCATAATGCCAGTTCCTGGAAAATTTCAGAAGGAGGGAGACTGGAGCGAGCAGGTTTGGGGGTGGGGGCAAAAGAATGCAAGTTAAAAAAAACGGATTTGAAAACTTTCTCACCATTTCCTTCTACAAACAGCTTGGCGTAAAATTCCCATGGCCCGTTGTATCTCTTCATACTGGTCACGAACTGAAAAAATGATACAGCAACATCCTTTGGATTCCGAGCGAGGTAGATATATTTACACTTGCTGTCTTTGTTTGTACCTTTAGGAATAATATTGTAATGAAGATGGGTCTTTAAAATTCGTGGACTTGGCAGAGTGTTGATGTCAAGATGGGAAGACCTTGGATGGGTTGCCCGTTCTAAGAATGGTACTCGCTCTCTAGCATGGGTACTTTTGACTTCTCCTTCATTCAAGATCTGCCAGACAATTTCTTGAATCCAAGTTGTTCCTGAATAAGATGGTGTTAAATTACTTTTATTATAAAACAGACAATTGTGGTTTTGAAATCAAACTAACGATTGAAGTCGGTGATCGATAGGCTTTGGTAGATTGCGCTAGCATAATTTTTAGCATAATTTAGAAAAACGAGCATAATTTAAAGCTTTTATTTCAGTTTAGCACTGCTAGCATAATCCGAGCTTTTATGCCTTGAAAACAAAAAAAAACCCATCATAGTTCTAGAATAATTCAGTTTGTACTTTACTTCTGTATTGTTATTGGAAAATATCGAGGTCTGGAAGACTCTAGCTAGGTCACCCCGTACATATCTGAGAGGCTGAGACTCTCCTCAGACCACCACGCTTATGGCTCGGCGGCTCGGCCCCTCAGGCCTTAGATCAAAGATGGCGTCGTCTTCGAGTACAGAGAGATTAACAACATGCATAGTTGTCTTTATACTAAACTGAGGGCTTTGCCTGGATGGCGTCTAAAACAAGTATATAAAAGTAACTTTCTGACCCGGATTCAGAACCCAGAAATGGTTGATTTGGATATCATTTGGCTTTTCGAGGTGCGCACATGCGTATTTGCCATGCTGAAGACTGTAAGACTGGAAGGTGGACTGTCTGAATGTTCATTAAAGTCAAAATTGATAGAGTTAAGCTACTGGCGATCTTTATTTTCCTTAAAATCCAAGTAGCATAACTTCGGTGACAGAGAGCATAATTTTCAGAAAGTAGCATAATTTTGGCATAATTTCTAAAAAATATGAGCACTGCTAAAAGCATAATAAGCTTTTTTTTCGAGCACAATCTACCAAAGCCTAGTGATCGAGCTACAAATCTAAGCCGAATCAGAGAGACCCTGGGAACGAATTACTGAAAATGACTGCACCGGGTGTGTGTTATGCGCAAGATATGTGCTGTACTAGGCACATTCCAAGTCGCATCCATTTAACTCATGTCAACTAGATTGTGAACAGGCTTCTTATCGGGGGAAAGGACGAAAAAGAAAACAAAAACAAAAATAAAAACAAAGAAACAAAACAAAACAAAACGACGAGTTAGAATTGCGATTAAAAAAAAAAAAAAAAACTTAATGGTGCGGCCGGCCGATTGTATTACGACCTTTTTTTCCCGGCGCGTGGCGTGGCAGGCGTTTGCATAGACCTGTTGAGAGGCTAATGCGTGAAATGGGAGGCGCGCTTTACCTAAGGAAGACCGTTATGTCTAAAGTCCCGTCCAAACGATCGGAACATTTCAACGCAACATATCGCAACATTGTTGGGCGCACCATGTTGCGTGCGTTTGGCCACCCTGTTGCGAGTTGTTGCGAAGTGTTGCGACATGTTGGGTGTTGTTGGCTCAAATTTGAAACTGGTCAAATTTTTCTTACAACATTTGTCGATGTTGCATGAGGTTGTAGTCGTTTGGCCAGGCTCGTACAACAATGCTGCACCTGGGCATGCGCACTAGCTCGATTTTCAATTTCCGACATGTCGCAACACGTCGCAACAGGGTGGCCAAACGCGCTCAACATGTTACGCCCAACAATGTTGCGATATGTTTTGCTGAAATGTTGCGATCGTTTGGCCGGAGCTTGCAAATGCTGGGCCAACGATGTTGCAATATGTTGTGATAATATGTTGCGATCGTTTGGCCGGAGCTTAACTGTTGCATTTTAGATCCTGAATTTTCACGGATAAGCTGTTTGAGCAAGTTCCTTCCGACAGGTGGACTCCCTAATATTTTCGGATATCAATAGTTCTGTGACGTACTTAATTTTTTTTTTTGTCTCTAAATTACTTGTAGTCTTTCACCGTACGCTTTTCAGTCAATAACAAATGAAAAAATAATCCCCTGTTGTTGTAGCCTTCTTCGGGCTCGTCACGAAATCGAAATCTTTAGCACGACGTCCTTCTGCTGTAACACAACATGGCCGTTGCATGTACAACACCAAAGACACGAACAAGCACACGTCGCTTTTCACCAGGAATATAGAGCTACGCTACATTCTATTAGCCAAAATACTCACTAAACCAGGAAAACTCTAAGGGAAAGACAGCGTTTTCTGATTGTTAGATATGCTAGTAATCTTAGCCGATGATATCTGTTTGTTCTGATCGGGTAAAAAGGTCGCTCTTTCGGGCTTTAACATAGCAGTTGTGGAAGACTATCGGAGCCACTTGTGATCACTTGTTTATGCAATCTATCTCTGATATTATTTTGTACAAAACACGGTGTTTCGAATTTTAATGCTTACTGGGTCTGAACTCACCTGACTTGGGATATGTGACCACGAAGACATCGTCAGATCTCGTCTGAAAATTCGTGATAAAGTCACAAAGCAACCGAGGATCGGAAGTGAAATGTGCAGGCATTTTCAAACCCAAAATATCGATGAATTTTTCAGATGACCATTCACCTTCTGTTACTTGAAAGACAGGAAAACTCGCCATGATTGCTGCAGTGCAAACACAATATGTCGCTTAACATGGGCGAGTCACGTAACTCTACAGCACTTCGGATGGGTTCACGCAACTCTGCTCTGACCTGTTAGTTGCGCAATGAGTGAAAAGGCTCGAGTCACTCTTTGGTGATCATATTTATGTTAAATTATTATTACTTTAAATACTAATGATGTATATATCGGTAACTGACCAAGTGTGAGGTGAAGATGGCTGGATATTGGCCAGTTCTTTTTATGCGTGTTTACGGACCGAGCCTGGAGACCGAGACGGTCAAGTCACCCAAGTCACGCAATCATTCCTCCTCGTTGGGAAGGAGTGCGGGACGAGCCCAAACAATGTCTGCGCAGGGGGTTCTGCTAATGTATGTGCTAGCGTGATTCAGCACAAATAATCATGGCGACTTTTCCTGTCTTTCAAGTGACAGAAGGCGAATGGACATCTGCAAAGTTCATTGACATTTTGGGTTTGAAAATTCCTCCCAGTTTAACTTCCGATCCCCAGTTGCTTTGCGACTTTATCACGGATTTCCAGACGAGACCGGATGACGTTTTCGTGGTCACATATCCCAAGTCTGGTGAGGCAGTAACATGTTATTAAAAGTTTAAGGGGTATAAACGGTCTAAAGGTTATTGTCCAGTGGACATGATATGTCAGGGACCACTAGTGCTAAATTGAGACTTACCCTTGTAAACGTCTGCGAAAGAACAAAGTTAACGGCGGCCGGTTGTCAATTGCTTTATCACTAAGTTACTAACTTACCAAACAATCGTAACCACTCAATAAATAGAGTCAATAATTTCGCATATGAGAGATAATTGATCTAAAAACAACTTCGCGAAGATTTAGGTCTCTGAGGGTTTTTGTACGCGCATTACTTGAAGAAATACCCCACAGATATTTATGAAAAGGCTTTGTACGATCAAGATACTTGTTGGTGATACTCGGAGTAGCACCTGCATATCGGCAACATGCATATAAGGTGGCCGTAACGCAATAGAAACATCCGTCATTTAGTTTTGCTGTTAAAACAAAACGTTATTATTTTAGAGCTCCGACACATTGAAATTAATACTTCATCTAATGCAAGGCTGTTCAATCAGCAAAACTTTGACGATATGCCATCTTTTGAACTACGCGACAGCCCTCTCGGGCTGCCATTCCATGTCACGCAACGCAAAAGCTTGGAAATTTAAATGTACTTTATAAAACACGAAGAACCTTTCGAATTGCAACTTTGTAAAGCGTCAAGTTTTTAGAGGGTCTTATATCTGGTGAGGCTAAAACGTAACATCAGAAGCAAAGGTAATTTTAAATTTTGGAACATAAGCACGCCACAAGAAAAGCGGTAATTGAATCGAATTGGCGCTGTTAGTTAGCCTCCAATTTTCCTTATTTTTACCATGTACCTGATGTACTCCGATGTACTGTGCAGCGTCATTCTTTTTGAGCCGTTTTTGGTCTCAGTGAAACAGGGCATAGATTTGACTTTTGGTTTAAAACAGAGTAGAATTTGCACTCTAAATCGGATCGGATTGGACATAATCGAAGTCCTTCTCGTCTGTTTACAGATGGAAGGCGTTTCAGATTAGCATGTACTGCGCATGTACTGTGCATGTACAGTGAAACCTGTATTTAGCGGACACCCTTGGGACCCTCATTAGTGTCCGCTTAATACAGGGTGTCCGCCAACTTCGTTCCCAGGGTCTCTCATCTTACCGCCCCCTCCTCGCTCGCTCCAGGGGTGGTAAGATGAGAGACCCTGGGAACGAGGTTGGGTGTCCGCTCAAAACAGGTTCTAATAAGTTGTGCAATAATAGTTAATTATTAACTCTTTTGTAACACGCCTACCTGGGTTAACTTTCCTCTTTGGTAACCCTCCCTCCTTGTAAACAGGCCCTTAGAGACCTATACTAATTTTAGAGGTCTGAACAAAAAGGCTATCGAGTGTATCGAGAGTAACAAGGAAAATAATAATTTTAAATAATTAGCACGAAATCAACATCGGGAGAGGACACCCGCGGACGAAGTTAATCAGAAAACCTTTTTTTTTTCAGGCTTTATGTTCAAAACTGCTAAAGTTGTGTACATAACTTCGATGATCATTTGTGTCTTTACAATTTTAGAATTGTTCGTTAATTTCATTACATACTAAATTTAACATCATTTCATTCAGGGACAACTTGGGTTCAAGAAATTGTCTGGCAGATTTTCAACGACGGGCAAGTCACAAGTGACCATATTTTGCAAAGAGTTCCATTCCTAGAAACAGCAACCAGTGCAAGATTTCCCCAACCAAACTACAACACTTTGCCAAGTCCCCGCATCGTGAAGACTCATCTTCCCTACAATCTTGTTCCTAAAAGTGCAAACGAGGACAGCAAGTGTAAATATATTTACATTGCTCGCAATCCTAAAGATGTCGCAGTCTCATTTTTTAAATTCGCGACAAGCGTTTTTGGACATGAATTTAATGGGCCGTGGGAGTTTTATGCCAGGTTATTTGTTGAAGGAAATGGTAAGTAAGGTTTGCTATTAAACTAATTGAGCCTTAAAATAGAAAACTTGATGCTGCCCCGTAAATTCCTCTTACTTACCGTAGTGTACAATTCTTGTATTGGTTGACAGAAATGGGTAGCATATCAAGCTAGCATTTTAATTGGCTGTACAACTCCTTTTTCCTCACATGATTCGACTGCCCCCCTTCGGTTAAAGTTCAGGGCTTGCATATTTCTCAGACATTCTTTCTTTTTTACCTTGGAAAATTCGTACATCTGCTGACCAGTACATAAGGGTTCCGCGTCGCTTGCACACAGAGCCTTACTGAACTTAAAGTTATTCGTGATGTTGAAGATGCTGAGGTGCAGGTGGAAGGATTTCATCTCCGTGTGATTTGTTTTTTAATGGCAATGTTTGTCATTTGTTCTTTGAGGCCAGTACTCAGTATCTCATCGCAGAAATACTCCACATGAGTACATTTTAGGACGAAAGTCTTAATAGAGGATTCAGCTTCAATAATACAGGCTCGACTGTACACTAATTGTACTCAACTCTCGAAAAAGTAGACGTTGATAATCACAAATTGATGAGTTGCATAAATTTGCGATTGATTAAAACCTTGATTGAAATTTTTCGACGGGAAACGGATAGAACAGTTGAGGAGAATTCGAACGCTTCGTTTCGCTATAACTACGGCAAAAGTAAAAGGTAAATTCTGCATACGAGCCAAGTGGCTCATCAGGCCGGAGCTTATCCCGGTTTCTGTAGCATGAAGCGACTAGGAGTATTGCTATTACCCCCTGGAGGAGATGGTAGTTCATCGCAGGGTTATCCCCATCATTTAATTCGCCGGTACCCGTTTATACACCTAAGTGGAGAGAGGCGCTTTGAGAGTAAAGCGTCTTGCCTAAGAACACAACGCAATGTCTCCGGCCAGAGCTCGATCCGGCGACAAGCGCACTAACCATGAGGCCACCACGCCTTCCACAAATTACGGTACTACAAATTAAATGTGGACATGGCTTACTAATATGAACAAATCTGTTAATGAGAAGAAGAAGAAGAACAAAAGAAACTGCACTTACTCTTACTGGCAATGGATCCCACAAGAGGAGACAATGCAGGGGTATTATTACTTGGTCACGTGTCCAAGTACTAACCCTGTCCGACAGGGTTCAGCTTTGGTGATCGGGCAAGTTTTAAGAAGCAGTACTTTACCTGTGGTAACACTGTGATGACTTCGTGAATGCTTTCCACCGCGTCACATCTCTTTATGTGTTCTGTCACCTTTGCTTTTTGCACTATTTCTTAACAATGCCAGTAAGTTCTAACTATGCACTGTTCTCCTCTCTAGCTCGATGTAGAAATGGTGTATTACCTGTGGATTAAAACCTGCCACTGTTTACAAACGATCTATGCTCCAAGTTCAGTAATCGACATCCACTTTGATCATTTTTCATTGAGAGCTGAGGTCAAACGCACTGAAATCCGAGAACTAAAAATGCCCAGCGGCTTTATCAGTCTATGGACTATTGGCAACCTCGCGTTCTTCTCAGAGCGGTTAAAACCGCGAGAAACCATGTTCCGGACCATTTTGGAAGTTTCTTGAAGGATGTACTTGTGTACTCTGACTTAACTGATGTTAACATATTTACACTTATTTTTTAATGAAAAAAGAAACAATCCAGGAATATATAGTCAAGGCAGCATGCAGAAAAATAATTACAATAGCCAGTGCAATGAACATATGCTTTGAGAGGTTTCATGTTTGATTTCTGCATTACCTTGGTTCTGAATCAATCTTTTTGTTTCATACAGTAAGTTGGAACCTATGGACTGACCATGTTCTGGGATGGTGGAAGCACAAAGATGATTCAAATGTCTTGTTTCTTAAATATGAAGATTTACAAAAGGTTTGTTATATGAGACCTGTATTTTCTTGGCCTGTTGCAGGCTAATAATAGTTAACGGCAGAGGCATATCACCTAGGTGATATGCTTTTGTTAACGGTAATAGTACCGTTTATAATACATTTCAAGACTTAAGCTGTCCTTTGATCCAACCCTTATCACATTTATGAGAGACTTCAAACCCATAAATGGTTTATTAATCTATTGCCACTTTTTGACACCTTCCGAGAAATAAACATGCTATACAGCTTTCAAAAGAACAAACTGCTTCTAGGTTCGGAATTTCAATTGCATGCATTTACCATAAAACTTGGATCGTAAGAATCGCATGTGACTTCGTCTTTCTTCGAATATCTTAGATGGGATGTGTTTCCTCTTTCTTAGGATCTGGCGTCCAGTCATTTGGCAGTCACTATACTATTCCAAGATGAATATGTTAGTATTTTTTGGTCAGAATTTCTGAAGCAACGGACAATCAGCGTGCCTAGGCTAGTTGTCACGAGAAATATAGCTTTGACAAATGGAACTTCGATATAAGCTGAAAAATATAATAATAATTATCTCTCCTTTAGGATCTACTTTCTCACGTCCAAATGATCGCCGACTTCCTTAACAAGCCGCTATCAGATGATCTCATCAGTCGCATTGCTGAACAGTGTACGTTCAGTGGAATGAAGAAAAATGCTGCAAGTTACCAAGTTAAGAAAGCTGCTGAGGGCGAAATATCGCTGCTTCGGAAGGGCGCGGTCGGAGACTGGAAGAATTACTTCACTCCAGAACTGAATGAGAGATTTGACAAGGAAGTGTTGGCAAAATTGAAAGGAAGGGGATTAGAGTTTGATTTTGAGATATAGCAGAAGGAACGGTGAAAATCGGATTTGTAGTTAGTTTAGTTTATTTGACAATTTATCAAAGTCAAATAAAAGTTATAAGATAAAATGACTGCAGGAGCCTATGGGCTCCTGATAACTGTTAGGAATATGATCTGAGGGAACCGACATTTTAAAACTACCAACATCACAACAACATCAAGGTCAACATCACAACCTACGGAATGGAATCGTAGCGTTACCTAGCACCGAAACTGTGGAACCTGCTACCAGAGTCATACAGAACTATCAGAACTTTTAAAGCCTTTAAAAACAGTGCAAGGAAAATTGACCTTTTGGGCCTCTTATGGTGGCTCTAAACAGGTTCGTTATAACCACTCTTTATCACTTGATGCTACAATCATGGTATCAAAAACTGCCCAATCATTGGTGAACAACTTGTTATCATTTTCGTGACACAATAGGTTACCATAGCAACAGTATGACCTCCTAAAAACACCCTTAATTACAGCTTTAGGGGCTTATAATTCAAAAACGGCACGGTGAATTATATATATATATATATCAAATTTTGATAACCATGATAAGACGCAGTTTTTGGCAAAGGTTAAAAAAAATTCTATTGGTGGGGTTCAGAGCCACCTTAAATTTTCGAAAATTTAGGGAATTTTCAGGGAATCAGAGAGACCCTGGGAACGAATTACTGAAAATGAACGCACCGGGTGTGTGTTATGTGCAACATACGTGCTGTAATGTACACATTCCAAGTCGCATCCATTTAACTCATGTCAACTAGATTGTAAACAGGCTTCTTGTCGGGAGAAAGGGTGAAAAAAAAAAAAAAAATACAAAACGGAAAGTTAAAATTGCGATCAAAAAAACTTTATGGTGTTCTTTCACCGTACGCTTTTCAGTCAATAACGAATAAAAATAATAACCTGTTGTTATAGCCTTCTTCGGGCTCGTCACGAAATCGAGATCTTTAGCACGACCTCCTTCTGCAGTAACACAACATGGCCGTTCCATGCACAACACCAAAGACACGAACAAACGCACGCCGCGTTTCACCAGGAGTATATAGCTACGCTACATTCAATTTGCCAAAATACTCACTAAGCCAGGAACACTCTGAGGGAAAGACAGCGTTTTCTGACTGTTAGATATGCTGATCGGGTAAAAAGGTCGCTCTTTCGGGGATTTAAAGGAGCTACGTCACGGTTTGCGCTTGTTGAAAAGTTTAGCCTCAATTTTTCAGATTCGTCGTTTACAATCCGTGTCAGTCTTCTCGATCCTTAGCCATCCTTGTTCCTTTATGGTTTATCATTATGTCTTTGGTGTTTTTCTATCTTATTAAACTGTTATTTTCAGGTTTCCTATCATTTAAAGGTAATTTTGTATGTGGGCAAAATAACTCAAAATACCGTGACTGAGCCCCTTTAACATGGCAGCTGTGGAAGACTATCGCAGCCACTCGTAATCACTTGTTTATGCAAGGCTATCTCTGATACTACAAAACACGATGTTTTGAATTTTAATGCTTACTGGGTCTGAACTCACCTGACTTGGGATATGTGACCACGAAGATATCGTCTGGTCTCGTCTGAAAATTCGTGATAAAGTCGCAAAGCAACTGGGGATCGGAAATGAAATGTGCAGGCACTTTCAAACCCAAAATATCAATGAATATTTCAGATGACCATTCACCTTCTGTTACTTGAAAGACAGGAAAACTCGCCATGATTGCTGCAAGAAGCTAATAAGTACAAACACAATATGTCGCTAATATGGGCAAAGTCACGTAACTTAACAGCACGTGGGTGGGTTTCTGTTCTGTGAATCACGCAACTCTACTCTGACCTGGTTGCCCAATGAGTGATCAGGCTCGAGTCACTCTTTGGTGATAATATTTATTTAAGAAATAGAAAACATGTACCGTGTTTCTATCGAGTTTTATATAATAATCCAAGTTATTCTCGCATTTTGATTGGTTCTCGCCTATGATGGACAGATGCACGATTGACGTCATCATTTCAAAGTTTTTCCCTCTATGTTTTAAAATGGCGGAATGTTTTGAGAATTTAGATAATATTTTACATGACTGGGCAAAAGATAAGGTACAAGAAAGTCTTGTCCAGGCATTGAACAGGTACCAGAAGCATAGTCTAGCGGGAAGAAGAAAGATAAAGCCGTTTCTGTTTTAGAAAATGACTCAGAAAAAATACTCGAGCAGTCTCAGTCGGCAGTCGAGCGAGACTAAACCAAACACAAAATTAGTCCTGGTAAGCCGAGAACCGTTGCTTTATCTCGAATTTAACCAAACCCAGTAAACAAAATGTTTATGAGATTAAGTTATTTAAAACATTGAACTTTTCTCAGTCTCAAAATAATTGTTGACACAGTTATTGTCTGGGATGAAACGTCACAACCACTTCTTAAAATCATTTAAAATAAACATATAACCTTGCTTTCCGATGCGAATGTTCCAGTCCGTTTCAGGGCACAGCAGCGAGCAAAGTATAGCTCGCTACAGCTCACGGCCAACTGTATCGCAGCTAAAAGGTGTCTCCGACACTATTTCAAACTGATTTGAGAATCACCAACCACAGAGGGCTTAAATTTCCACCTTCACCAACGCTCCTTTCATTCAAAACTTGAATCGAATGGCCTCCAGGTTGAGCGCAGCCGAAAGTTTTCCGAGCGTAGTTTTTCAACTCCTGCAATATTCGAGGCAACATCCAAGCTTTTCAGCTCACAGGGCTACTCTGGTGACAAAAACTGACTTGACTTATCCAGCATTTTCTTTTAGATTTTTTAGATTTCGAAGTTCAATTCTGCTTTCGCTGTAAGTTTTCATTCCACGAGAAGCGACGCTCGAGTCAAGTTTGACAGTGGCGTGATTTTCCTGGACCAATCACAATTCTTTGCTATGCATAGCAACCAATGAGATTGCTTCAATTTGTATAGACAATAGATTACGTCAAATGGCTTTTTTCGTGTTCGCCAAAGTGGGTAAAGGTCTGCTTTCGAGTTATGTTGAAAGAGTTTGAAATAAAAAAAGCTTTATCTGTAGTAGTTTGTTTCGTTATTATATGAAACAAATAGATTCCATGTTGCCGTGCGTCTGTTCAGTAATAGTTCACAGAAGACGTCAAAATGTGGTAAGAACATCAGTGACACACGAGGCTATCGCCTCGTGTGTCACTGATGTTCTTACCACATTTTGACGTCTTCTGTGAACTATTACTGAACAGACGCACGGCAACATGGAATCTATTTGTTGATTAGTATAAATCTACTAGCGTTCTATCACGAATGCCGTCATATGATTGGCTACGCTACTCACGTTTTATTCTGTGATAGATAGTGAGTAGCTTAGCAGCGTGCGCTGGGGGCCGCTTCTTTGTGTTTTCGAAGTGTCTGTGAAGAGGATTTAGATGAAAGCTTTGAACGACTAGTAGATTTATACTAAAACTTGATCGGACTGCGCCCTCGTCAACTATCACGCCATAGAAGTCGAGAGCGAATAATATAATTGTTTGAAAGTGAAGAATGATCATCGCTGTAAATTTTCCAATTTAACACACATATAAAGTGAGGGTTCTGGCACAGTGGGGAGCAAGAGGGCAAAAAACAGTCCGAAAAAGCCCCCCAGCACCTTCTCCTCAGACTAAAGCTTCGGAGAAGGTGCTGGGGGGCTTTTTCGGACTGTTTTTTGCCCTCTTGCTCCCCACTGTGCGTCCAGAACCCTCACTTTATATGTGTGTGTGTGCTGTGCCAGAACTTAGTGTGTGTGCTGTGCCAGAACTGCGCGTGTGTGCTGTGCCAGAACTGAGGCATGAGCGTTGTGCCAGAACCGTGTGTGTGTAACGCAACAGCAAAACGAAAAAGCTGGTCCATCGTCCGTAATCAATATGCGCGGATGTGCCCTTCACTTGTATATACAAAACTGTGCCACAAAATTTTCCTATTGGAGGAGTGCACGCTCAGTGCATACTGCGCCGGCATGGCTGCATGTGGGCTTTCTCAAGCGATCCAAAGCTTGCCTCCAGAGCTTCGAGAGAGGATTTTGAAAGAGTTCATCGCGGTAAAAACCAATGAAAAAAATCGGATGGGGTGGGGCATGGTGCACGATAGTCTTTTAAATCTGCCTTTCTGCAAACACTTTAAGAAGATCGTGAATAAGGCGACTTCTTCTTCAAAATTTTCGGGCTGTATTTTTTAATGCAGCTTATGTCTCGTGGAATTAGAAATCAGAAAAAGGATGTTCGAAATAACTGAGCCGACAAGAAGGTCAAAAGAGGAGAAGAACGTTCTTAAATTCTTAGGACCGAAGTTACAAAAAAATGGCAGGCCCCGCCTCCAACGGCGCAAAAAAGGTCGCGTTGACGCCTTTTTGAGAGCAAACCTCCTCGCCCCGATCTTCAAAAGCCTTCCCGCCTTTAAGGTGGCGAAGGGGGAGGGCTTTTTTTTTCTATCTTGTCTGTTTGAGATCACAAGAGGAAGTAGGCGGTGGTGCTGCTCTCGGGCTTACCGCCGCCAACAAAAAGGAGCTCGCTGTTCTTCTGCTCCTTGGAAGGCGTGTAAAAGTCGGCTGTGCCACCCCGATGGCGCTGCGCCCCCGTGACATGGGCACTGTTGAGATTCGTTACTTAATTTGGTTCACAAAATACACCTCGTCCCATATGTTTGCTTGTCCCTTTTTTACAGCTTTCAGTCTTTGCTTTCCTTTTGAACGCTCAATGAACAGTTTTTTTGAACCAAAACATATGTATTTTCCCCTTTCTCTGAAACATGTAAAACAACATGTTTCATAATACCAGTTACCGATTTTAAACCATATTACCGTCAAAAACAGCCTTTGCAAGAATTTGCAGAAAGGCTGTTTTGAAAGTTCTTCGTGGACCTCAGTCCACCCCATTTCTTTTTTTTCTTTGATTTTCAACGCGATGAACTCCTTGAGAATAATCTCACGAAGCTCTGGAGGGATGGTTTGAATAGCCTTTGAAAGGGGGTCTAACCCCATACCCCCAAAATTTTCGTCGCTTTGCGAAAAAAGCTCGCATGAAGACATGTGTATTTAGTCTGCAGAACGTTTCTCAAAAAGGAAAAAAAACGTGGGGACCGCGGAACAGAAAGGTGCGCGCCAGAAAATTTTCTTTTTTTTGGAGAAGAGCACGCTCAGTGCATACTGCGCCGACATGGCTGCATGTGGGCTTTCCGAGGCCATTCAAAGCCTCCCTCCAGAGCTTCGTGAGATGATTCTCAAGGAGTACATAGCGATAAAAATAAAGGAAAAAAAAAAGGAAATGGGGTGGGCCAAGGTACACGAGAACATTTTAAAACTGCCTTTCTGCAAATACAGGCGGCAGATTGTGCCGATGGTTATTTGCTTTGAATATGCGGACTGCTTTTTCGAGGGTTGTTGTTTCCCCTGTTTCGAAAGGGATGGAAAGCTTCATAAAGCATCGCTAAGCCGGCCGATGGAGTTAATAGAAGCCAGCCTAGAGCACAAGAATTTTTTAAAAGAATGCTCCTGGGACGGTTATGACTGGCACGAGTGGTTCCGTTTTGGCTGGGAGAGTTAGCGAAAAAAGCGGCGATGTTAACCTTCGTTTGAATAATTACATTAAAAATACACGGCTGCATTTGCATACCATAAAAACATGCTTGTCAGTGCTCACTTGATTGCGTTTCTCGTGAATGAATATTTCACGCCTGAGTGGCAGAGACAAGTGCGTGATATAACACGCGAAGTTGTTGAATGCTTTCATGACGCGGTTCCGGTTGAGGCGACACAGGTTCCCGTTGCGAATTCCTGAAGGCTTCAGTTTAAGCTCGTTGCATTCCTCTTGGCTTCAGTTGAAGCGATCAGGAATTTCCAAAGCCACCAGGAATGTTGAAGTCAAAAGGAATTTTACAGGCGGATTTCAATTTTTTGCCCACAGTTTGTTAGAATAGGGTATTTCTTCTCGGCCTGGCCAAAAAAAATGGAACTTTTCACTTTTTTTCGAGGAAAAATTGGGGACGAAACGCGGTAGAACAAAGAGACTTCACTAGAGCGATAAAAAGAAACAGCTGATCGGGGGGTTTTCCCTATTTCGCGCAAGACCGCGTCAGTGAGTAACCTTCTCGAAAGATCAAGGCCATTTATGTGGCATGACAAATAGCGCAATCACCTGTTTTTGACAACACAAAGAGAGAGTTTTGTGTTTTTTGCTGGAAATTCAGTTCGAAGCGGGAGGTTTTGTGATTTTTTTTATCATTTCCGCTTCAAGTCTGCCGCGGATGTCTTTCTCAAGTTTTTGGACATCAACATCAGGAAGCTTTCTCGTTGATGGTTGGCGAAGCATCTTTGCTCGGACCTGATCTTTCAGAAAATTGTATTGCTGGAACTCCGAAAGTATAGTGTCGAACTCGTGGGAAGACACCGCGTTGTTGTTCAAAGCGTTCGAGAGAAGCCTGTTGACGGTATCGCGCTTGGCAACGGCGAGCGTGGTGATCTCTTGATGCTTCTTGATCTTCGAGTCGAGCTTTTTGCCGGCGAGAATCAACGCAGACGAAACGAGAGCGAAGCACCCACCAGCGCCGCCAAGAGGAACGGCAGCCGGCAAGCCAACCACAGACAGAGCGGAGCCAAAACTCGCGCTGGAAAACGCTGCCGAGAGAACGCTGGAGCCGGCGGCGCCCCAATTAACGAACTTTCTCGCGCGTTTGTATTTTTTCGCGACGAGGCGATAGTGGTGGACCTCGCCGGCCAATGTATTGGAAATCTCGTTGACCTTCTGCAAGCGGAAATTTTGAGAAGGCTCTGCCGCCACCGTATATAAAGAAATTTAATTTAAAAAATTTAAAATTTAATTTAACTCTAATTCAAAAAGAAGCGGAAGGCCTTTGAAATCAAAGAGTTCTGCATTTTCATCCTTCACTTTTAAGGTGATGCTGTTTATGAACTTGTCTGTAGAAGCGTCACGGAAAACGTTTTGCGATGAGTTGATGTTATAGCTGACTTTTTCATAAGGCTTTCCTCTGACGTCAACCTTGGCAAGAAGGTCTGACTTCTTTCCATTCAAAAAGTTTTTTGACGAGTCGATGAGATCGCAGTGGATAAAGTAGCAACTCGGGCTGTTAAGCTTTTTGATATATTCCTCTTTCCTCATATTTCTCCCGACTCCAAGAAAATTGGCCAAACTGTAATCAACGGAAACTTCTTTCAGTTGATTAGTGTTGAGTGCATTACCAGCGGCGGTTGTAATTTTAAGAACAGAATTGGGGTTATTCGTTTCCAAGACCATTTTCCCTTTTTTCTTGTGATATTCAAAACTGAATTGCAGTTCTTTTACAATGCTCTCGACATTGTAATGCCCTTGAGGCAATGATGCAACCACGTCGTCGGTTCCTTTGAAAAACATTCTGCCAACACGACCCAGATTATGCCACGAGTTGAAAAAAGAACAACTCAAAAGTCTGGCATAGCTTGCTCCTGGGAGCGGTTCTTCAAAATAGACGGTCTCGCCGTTCTGTTGCGTGACAAGAGTGAGAACAACCATTTTTATATTCAACAAATAAATTATGTTCAAAATACATGGCGGACGTGTGGAAAGATCCAAACGTTGCGTTATAAGCCGCAAAAGCCCAAGAAAAGGCGTGGAAAGAAGTTTTGGCACATTTCCCAAAGGCAGACAAAGCTCGTTTCGTAGCACAGGCGAGAATCGAAGGAAAAAACGTAACGTCAGAAGTCTTTTTCAGAGAGGGCCCAGGCTCGCTTCAAAGCGTGTTCGGCTCAGACAAAAGATACTGGAGCGCCGAAATGAAAGAAGCGCTTGGTTTGGGAGACAGCGGGGGTTTTCCTTACCAACTGACGCCGCTTGGCTCAAAAATTTCCTTGCCCATCCCTGCCGTACCTTTCGACGGGAAAGCGCAAAGTTTGAAAAAAATATTCGACGCCCCAATCCAAATATATGTCACGCCTGACCAACATTTCACAACGAAATTACGAGAAATATTTCAAAACACCAAACTCAGGCACACATCGGCAGTCGAATCAAAACACTGGCTGGGAGGGCCAGACATGAAATATTGGCCGCAGCAGCTAAACTTCGCCGTTTTCTGCGCGACACAGAGGTGCGGAGTTTCTCGCGAAATCTTTGACAGCGGGATGGATCTCCCCCCGCAGATAAGATCTTTCTACAAATTCCACGTGTACTTCACGGTCAGGCGGATTTTGTGGCAGCTTGGAGGTATTCAGAGCATGAGCGCTTTGACCGGAGACCCGTCTTTCAAACAATACAACAATCATTACGACGTCGCTTCGTACAGAAGGATATGCAGAGAGTTCGGCATTGCCCCCTCGCGCGATTTCCGCTTCACGCACGGGGAAAACCACGGTCTTGGAAGCGTTTACGTCTATGCGAGCGGCGCGGGCCCGTCGAAAACCGACTATAAATACCCGGGATGGAACAAATTCAGCGATGAAGGCGGCAAAGCAATAAATGGGGACTTGATCGATTTCATCGAGCCGGGGGCCGCTTCTGATGCTCAAGCAGACTGGTTCGCGCCCAACACCGCGAACGGTTTGACGCAGGCGGGGTTGTCGAGAATCAACCAGTCAATCGAGGCTTTCGTTTTCTGTGTCCTTGGCGCGCAAGTCAACGTCCGCAGCAGCATTCTCGGTTCGGGCGGTCGGGCGAGAGAAGCCCAAAGCGAGTTCCTGGTGCTGATGGAAAGCGCGATCGCACAGCCAGACTTGGCCGCGAGCGTGCAAAGGTACCAGCACGCGGTGGACCAAGCGAAGGTCAGGCTCAATCTCGCTGTTGCCCCCATGGCGTGGCTCATGCCCGCGCAGATGATAATCAACACCGCAAGCACGATCGGTTACAACAACAAGCTGAAACAGGCGGTCTCCGGAATGAAACTGGGGGTGAATAACGAGGTAAACCCAGAGACAAAAAAAGCTGGGCTCAAACACATGGCAGGCGGCCCGTCAAAAATTAACCCGAAGACGCAACAGCCGAATCGGGGCGTGTGGTTCTACCCTACAGGAAACAAGCTTCGCCTCCGTCCGAAAATCAACAACAAGCGCTTCCACCGGAGCCACAGGCTGAAGACAAAACGCCTCAACACGAAATTAACAGAACTGCGGTTATTGTAGGTTTTGTTGTATTTTCGGCGTTGCTGTTGATGGGTTGGCGCTAAGCGCGCTTCTTAAAATATTTTTCGAACAAAAAGGCCACCGTGGCAAGAATGAGCAGCCAGGTGTGTTCGGCCAGAAACCCGACGACTTGGCCGGCGGCTTTGAACAGGAAGCTCACGATCAAGCCAATCAGCCCGGGCAGCAGAGAGCCGAGTTTCGCGGCAACAGCTTTGAGGCCGTTCCCCAAAGCTTTGCCGGTGGCTTTCAAACCTCTGGTGAGGACCCCGATGACAGCACCGATTGTGGTCCCGGCGGCGAGAAGAATGGCGGTCAACGTCACGCCATATTTTTTGAAGATCTCCTTGACCCTTTCCAAGAGAGGCCGCCCCCTTTCCCTTTCCGCGATCTGAGTTTGCAAACGCGCGATCTCCTCGTTTCTTTCTGCAACTCTGCCTTCTGCTTCTTCTTTTTCGGAGGGCGAGGCCTTCTCATTTTGGATGATCTTCTGGTCTTCCTCGTTTTGGCGCTGCAGCTCGCTTTCCTGCTCTTTCAGGTCGTCCAGCGGTTTTGTTTGGTTGAGCCTTTCTTCCATGGCGTTTGTTTCAATTTTTTTTGCCGCGATGTTGGCTCTGAGACTGTCGGCCTTTTTTTGTTCTTTTTCCAAGTTTCTTACTTTTTTTGTGAGCGAGTCCAAAGTTTTTTTCTTGTTTTCAAGATCGGTTTCATAGTTCTTTTTAAGTTGTCTGAGCCTTCGCAGCTCTGCTTCACTTTCAAGATTCGAACCATATTCATCCTGAATGGCATCAATCTGATCATCAGTTTGCGAGATTTTTTTTCTAAGGGCTTCCGCTTCTTTCTTTACTTTTTCTCTTTGCGAAGAGAGCGTTTTCGCCTGTTGAAGTTGGATTTCTGACTCTCTCAGTCTTTGCTTCTCTTCTCTGATGGTGTCGCGGTCTTCAGCAATGATGTCTTCAGTTCTTGGCCCCAGAGCTGATTTTTTCGCGTCTATGAAACTTTTTAGTAACCCTTCGCCGTCTTGCTTGAAAATTTTAGACTCACCCCCCCGGGGGCCAAATGAAACGATCTCAGATTGATTGCCTTTTTTGCTGAAACCAATTGGGCCCAATTTTTTGAAGTCTACATTCTTAAACCGTCTTCTGATTATTTCTTTTGCCCTTTCAAGAATGGAAGGTTTGTCATCGGTATGTATGAAATCACGGAGCAAAGGGGTTTCTTCTTCCTGATAAGAAGTGTCAGGCAGGCCGGACTTCTCGTGAGGAAAAGTACTCATTTCCGTTTTTTCGCCCCCGGGGTAGGGGTCGCCAGGTTGGTAGGGAGTGGACGCCGCACCTGGCTGAAAAGGACCGGTTGTGTTAACCTCTTGTTCGCCTTCATCAGAGTCGTTGTCAATCTTATCGTCAAGGTCCGGGTCTTCGTAACCAAATTCGCTACCGCCTTGCGCCATAGCGATATAGGTGAAGCCGGTTATTTTTTAAATTAGAAAATTAATGCCGGCGTATATACAATGTCAGTTCCAGAGAACCTTCGCGCAACGCACAGCGAAAAGACCGTACACGGCATGAAGGCCGAGCGCGCAGTCAATCGAATCACCTTTACCCCCTCTGAAGCCAGCCCCGGAAGTACTCTGTATGTTTCAGTGCCCAAGCTGAACGAGAACGAGGTTCTGGTGCCGGGCTCGCTTGCGCTTGTTTTTGACATCGACCTTGCTGGAGGGCACGCCAACAACTTCCTCGTCCAGAACGTCACGCGGGCGCTCGTTGACAGGCTGGTCGTGAAGTTTGCAGGCACTATCCTGCAAGACACAGTTGGGTTTGACATCTACAAAACGTTCGAAGACCTTTTTCTTTCGCAGGAAGAGCGAGACAACAGGATTCTCGAAGGGATTCAGAGCGAAGATCTGTGCAAGATCCGCTCAGAAGCGGGAGACAAGAAAACCTCAGGCGTTGAAGCCGAAGAAAAGCTGACCGAGGTATACGGAAAAAAGTACCGGATCAGGCTTGACCATCAGATCTTAACCGACCACGGCGTTTTCTACCCCCAGGCCCTTTACAACGACCTCACGTTCGACGTAAAACTCGCCCAAGCTATACACGTGGTCAACGGCTCCGACACAACCCGGCTGAAATACAAACTGAAAAACATCCAGCTCGAGTACAAAATGATACGCAGCAAGACTCTGGCAGACGACGCGAGGAGCGTTTACTCCAGCGGCAAAGAGTTCAGTTACGACAACGTTCTGCATGACAAAGAGGTGGCCTTAAAAAAAGACACTGACACGAGGATCAACATCAAAGTCAACACCCCGAAAAGGTCGCTAAAAGCCCTCCTCCTCCTGTTTGTAGAGCCGTATACCGCAGGCGCCAGAGATTCAGAAAAATTCATCTTCCCCGATCTGACGAAAGTCAGCGTCACGGTCAACGGCGCGCCCAACAAGCTTTACAGCGACGGCATCGAAGGCAAGGACATGTGGGAAGAGGCCCGCAACATGTTTGTGAAAGAAAAAAATAAAACGGAGCACATGGATATTACGAAGTTTTACACCGGTGATAAGTTCGGGCTTGTGATTGGTATGCGCTCCATGACGGCCCAAGACATGCACGGCAGCGGCACGCGGATTGTGAACACTACGGATGGGATCCAGCTGGAAATTGAGCGGAAAGCCGAAGGCTCAGGCGACGTGAATTGCCACATATTCGTGATCTCCGACTCCCAGTTCAATCTTATGGACAGACAGCTGGAATCTGTACAGGATTAATATGGACCCGAGCAAGATACCCTTCAACGCTCTCATCGTCGGGCCGACCAATTCGGGAAAATCGAGGTTCGTGGTGGACCAGCTCTACGGCCCGTTCCGCGGAAAGTTCGACTACATCGTGCTCATCTGCCCTACGTTCACGCACAACAAGACTTACCACCGGCTTGGCGAAAACGATCCGAGAATGGATGT
Source organism: Orbicella franksi (assembly GCF_964199315.1). Classification (NCBI taxonomy): domain Eukaryota; kingdom Metazoa; phylum Cnidaria; class Anthozoa; order Scleractinia; family Merulinidae; genus Orbicella; species Orbicella franksi. The sequence goes on from NC_138157.1 coordinate 6,150,684, forward strand.
GATAGTCTGCGAGCAGCACGACGTAGAAAGGTGGTTGAAGCTCGTGAGATGGCTTTCTGAGGGCACCAACACGCTCATAATCCTTGACGACTGCGCGGCCTCCAAAGACGTCAAAGGGCACACAGGTGAGCTGGTAAATCTCGCCTTTTCCGCGCGGCATATGGGCATCAGCGTGTGGGCGCTGACCCAGAAGTTCACCGGAATAACGGCTTGCTTCCGGGAGAACGCGGCGGCGATCGTCCTCTTTTACACCCTCTCGGCCAGGACGACGAAAGCCGTCTTCGACGATTACGCTGGCGAGCTGCACCCGGATGAGTACAGAGGGTTTCTTTCAAAGCTGAAAGACCGAAAGTTCTCTTATCTCGTGTTCGCGCTTCGCTTCCCCTACGGGGTAAAGTTATTTGAATAAAAAGTGTGCGCTGTGTATAGCCGCGTGCAATGTCTGCAGAAGACGAGTTGCAGGAGGTTATGCGCCTTCTTGAAACGGAGCCAGAACCGTCGAGTGGTCCAGGAGGCGGTCTTGTTCCAAGCGCACGCGACATTCCTGCTCTTCGCGAGCAGCTGGCTGTTCTCGTGTCAACAGGCAAAGCCAAAGAGGCTATCGGGACGCAGATGACCCACGATCAGGTCAAGCGTTTGAGCGACAAAGATGTCGAGAAATACATCAAACGCTACGAGACGTACGTGGGCTCGAAGACGACGGAAAGTCTGATCGACAGCTTCCTTTTTCTTACAACCAAAGCGGTCGGAATGACCGTCAAAATCAAAGACATCGAGGCTTACCAAAAAGAACTCAGAGACGACTACATCTTGAACAAAGAGCTCTCCAATCTGGCCGGCAACCTGGCTTTGAAGTGCGGTTTCTTGCCGCGGCCAACGCTGTGTTCATCACCACGAAACATATGGATTTTAGTCCACAACACCCTTCTCGCGATGAACACGGCTACCCGCTTGAGGGTGTTGATGAAGTACCCGCTCAGAAACTGTTGAATAACTCATCACCATTCATCAACAAAGGCTGATGTTTGCTGACAGTTTGTTAACAATTGAACTTTTTTGTTTGCTTAAAATACGGTTCGCTTCAATGTCAACCCAACAATCCGAGAGCGCGCCTGCCGCCGTCACTGAGACCAAAGCAGCGCCTGCCGCCGTCACTGCGCCTCAGGTTGAGACCAAGGTAGCGCCTGCCGCCGATACCACACGGCAAGCGACGACTCCGGCTGCAACAACGCAGCGCGTAAAAAACTCCAAGCGTGTGGCTGCCGGAAAAATGGTTGCCGAAAGAACCCGTCAGGCCCGAGAAGAACAGAAGAAAGCGGCCGAGGCTTATTACGCAGAAAAGCAAGCGAAAGCCTCCGCATCGGCCCCAAAGTCTGCCGCGTCTACAGAAGGTGAAAGCCCAAAGAGTGGCGGCCTTTTTGGCCTCAGCACCAACCAATGGATTGGTATTGGCGGCATAGGCGTTTCCCTGGGCGGGCTCTATTACAAGCGTGAAGAGCTCATGGCTATGGCCAAGCCCGTGTTCGACAAATTCAAAACACCGAAGCCCGCGCCGGAGCCCGCGCGTGTCGAGCCAGAACCTGCTCGCGATACACGGCCAAGAGGATTAAAAAAAATGATTTAAATATTTGCGCGTGATTCATATCTCACGATGAAGATCCCCAGCATTACGCAGGTTCTCATCTATACAGCAGCAATGGGAGGGCTTGGGCTTTTTTGAACCGATTTTACCATCAAGACTTGGATTATGTTGAACCGTCTTGCCGACGAAATGTTTGATGAAAGAGAGAGAATTCGCGGAATAAGAATAAGTGCGGATTGAAGACAGATTAATTTTTTTTTTAAACTTTCGCTCTTTACTTATATCAACGCACCATGTCAGACAACAAGCTTGTCAAGACCGTAATTGACGCCGCAACTCTCACGGGATTAGCCGCGGGCATCGGCTGGGCCGCGAAAAAGGTTGTGAAAGAGAATTTCACTTCCGATCCCAGCAGCAGCTTTATGAATTACGTGAAGTTCACCGCCGCCGTGGCGGGCAGCATTGCGCTAAAAGGGTACCTTGAGGACCAGAAAATCCTCCCCGCCAGCATTTGAAAAAATCTTCCGATAATATGTACCATGGCGAGCATCGCTATCATGATTGGCGGGGCTGTTTTGAACGCCACGGCTTTTATCGGCGGCAATTATCTGGCGAGGGCGCTCGGCGGGGGCGGCAAAGCCGCGCTTGAAGAAAAAAAGCGCCACGACAAGGCTCTCGAAGATTATGAAGCCGCTTACGCCAAATACACGCGCGACCGAACACAGCTTCTCGACTGGATCGCGACCAACGCGCAAAAAAAGGAGCAGGCCAAGCAGAACATGACCAACACGGACTATGCCTTCAAACTCTACGGCCAGACGCATCCTGACAAACAGATGGTGCCCTCCAAGGAGCCGAAGTTCTCAGATTTCTATCAGCCGAGCGAGCAGCAGAAAAATAGCGAACTCGCGTTCGTGGGCGCCGGGGCGCTCGCTCTGGGCTACGCGGCCTTCCGGTTCCTTTAAACTTTTTTACGCCTTACTTATATGGACGCGAAACTCGCAAAGATTTACTACAGCCCCGGGGGCTACTGGAAAGGCATTGCCGCGATCAAAAAATTGGCCGAGGTCGCCAAGGTACCTGAAGAAGCCGCAAAAAAGTGGCTGATCAGGCAAGCGCTCTGGCAGATATACCTCCCCGCGCCGAAGCGGATTCCTCGGCCGAAATTCGACGTTCCCACGCCCAACAGGGTCCATCAGGCTGACCTTCTTTTTCTGCCGCACGACAAGCTCCCTCGCGGCCGCAAAGTTTTCAAATACGCGCTGACCGTTGTCGACGTAGCCAGCCGCTTCAAAGAGACCGAACCCCTGACTTCGAAAAATTCTGATGAGGTCGCCCTGGCCTTTCAGGAGATTTACAAGCGCTCGCCTCTCGAATGGCCCGAAATGCTGCAGGTTGACCCCGGGCGCGAATTCATGGGCGCCGTCACCAAAGAGATGGACAAGCACCAAACCTTTATCCGCCGCGGGCGCGTTAACATTCACCGCGACCAGGCCATTGTCGAACGTTTCAACCGCACTCTGGCTGAGCGCTTGTTCGGGCACCAGTACGCCGAAGAGATACTTCTCCCTGAGGGCAAGCGGTCCACTGCCTGGGTGAAAAGACTTCCTGAAGTTGTTTCGGCTCTGAACAACCAGGTCACAAGCCTTATCGGCATGAAACTAAGATATCCATGCAGGTGTACCCGTAAGCTTTTGTATGGATACCGTTGTCATCAATCCATCGCTTTGAATCAAACGGCGAAAGCGAAATTTTGTTAAGATGCATGCCGTAGATCTCGTGACCCTCGCTTCGAAGAATATTCATTCCATGCCATTGCTGCTTCCCACCGAAAAGCGTTTCCTTGTACTCTTCATGCGTTATTTGTCTCTTGACAACATTCTTTTTCACACCTTTCGCTTTTTTGATGTTTTTTTCGTCCGCCTTCAGGATGGAGTACATTTTCGGTCTCAGACCAACGTACTCTACGATGGGGGTTCCTGCACATTCGTCTTTCATTTTGCCCAAGACCTTTTTGTTCTTGTTTGAGTGGAGGGGATGCTCCTCCGGGTAGTCGCTCGTGTCGTAAAGGTGCATGTTGTTTTTCATGTCTTCGCAGACGTCTTCTGTTTCGATCTCGACAAGAAGGCTGTCAGTGTCCGTGTACAAGAGCTCGCACTTCGGGCCGTACTGCTTTTTTAGCTCGTTGTAATAGAAGTCGTACATCAGGATCTTGCTGTTGTCAAGGATCGTCATCCCCGTGTAGACGGGCTTGTTGAGAAGCAGCTTGCTTTTTCGCATGTCGATTCCCGCCATGTCGTTTGAGAATAAAACATGCCTTGAGTACAAAGGGCTGGCGATCAATTTCCTTATTTTGCCTGTCTCGTTGCTGCGCACTATTCTTATGTCAACGCGGTTGCGCAGGTTTTCCATGGTTTTGCCGAAAACGGAGTTGTTCATCAGCTTGTAAAAGTTCTTTTCAAAGTCGCTCTTCGCTTTCTTCCTGAACTGTGTGTTCATCCGGATGTACGGCTCCATCCAGCGTTCTTGTTCGAACTCCAGCACCCTGTGCACACGCTTCAGTTTCATTCCCTGCTTCAGATAAAACTGCAAGTTCCTGTAATGCAGAACGTAGTTCTTTTTGTCTTGAAGCGTCAGCAGCAGCTTCTTGCTGTCCGGGGGTTTCAGGTCCAGGTCTTTCATCAGCCCCCTTTGGTAGTCCGACATCCACTCCTTTTTTACGGCCTTTTTCTCCGGCGCCAGGGGATAGCTGTTGTGCTCCTCGTGAAGTTCTGGCGGGTATTCGAGATCCACCTCGAGAATGCACCCCTTCTTTGCGTTTTCTTTCATCCCAAGAATCTCCTCCTCTGTGGGCAGCTCGCTTTTCCACTTGAAGCCTCTTAACGGGAGAGGCAAACTCATCGCCCATCCGTTAAGATTGTTTGCGTCGAGATAGAGGAGGTTTTTTTTGGCTTGCTGGGGTCGCAGCCCGGTACTTGCGGGTTGTTTGCCTTGGCGAACCTGTTGCTCACCATAGAGATTCCACCCCGCATCCCCCTTTCTACGAAGAGGTGCTTTTCGTAGTCTGTGAAGAGCTCAAGCTCGACCCCTGTCTTTTTCAAGAGCGCGTCCCAGGAGAGGCCTGGCGACGTGAAATAGTGCGCCGGATCCAGCCCGTACTGATCAAGGCACAGTTTTCGGAAGTTCTCAAACACATCCGCCAGCAGCGCGACGTCAGTTTTCACGTAATAATCGTGGTAATCGCCCAGCGTTTTGCATCCAAAAGCCGCCCAGACGGCCTGCGCGTGCGCGTACTCTTCGTCTGTTATGTGCTCGTCGTTCAGCTTGCTGTAAAACTTCTCTTTGTCCGGAAGCCTTGTCTCGCTGAATCTTTCCCTTGAGTCCATGTACTCGTAAGGACAGATCCCTTTTTTGTAAAGCAGGTCGCTGCCTTTCGAAATCGTTGATGTTATTTTCAAAGCCTCCTTCGGTGTTGCTCTTACAAGTGAATCAAGGCTCCCTTGCAAAAAGTTCAAGCTGTCGATGAAACGAAGATTACCGACCGAGAATGTGATATATTTCTCCATGTTGTTGGCGACACATTTCACCTCTTTCTCCAGCTTCGACATCGCTTGCATCAAGTGGTGCGCGTCGTAGCCCCTCAGGTTGTGGAATACGACTGGTATCGGGTCAGTCTTCGGGTTAATTCGCAGTTTCTTGTTACATTCGCTGTGCGCGGCTCCGCGAAACCTGCCAGTTATGTGGCAATGGTCTTTTACCGCGTCTCTGAAGTTTTTCTGAAGTAAATGATTCCCACAGTACTTGCAGTTTTCCTGTGATACGGCTTCCAACTTGTCTTTTTCATCTTCCAGCCTTTTCAGCCTTTGAAATCCCCACTTCTCCTTCTCTTTCTGTGCCATGTAGAAACATTTTTTGTGGCCTTGCCCCCAGTAAACCCATTTTTCTCTTACACCTTCTTCATCCGGTTCTTCTTCAAAGTTCCAGACAGGCAAAGAATCCATGAATTCGTCTTTTATCAGAGCTTTGTTGCAAACGTGGCAATCGTCCGCTTTCTTGAAGTCTTCCCAGTCCTTCCACGTCATTTCAATCGGCTTTGGTGTGGTCAAACTCTCTCTTATTTTCTCCTCCTCCTGCATAATGGCACTTAAAAACTCCCCAACCGCGTTTTCGCCCCTGTAAGTGTTGGAGCCTACCACTTCACCATCGCTTCTCACAACAAGGTAAGAATAGCCGCATGCCTCGTGCCTTTCGGTCTTCTCTGTGTAGCTTGTTTGCGTTCTCTCACGCTCACAGCCATGAATCTTTCTTACAAGAGCCTCAAAATCCGCGTAAATAAGGAAGGGCATCTTCATCTGTTTCTTGAAGTTTTCGAAGGAAAGGGTGTTTTCCCCCTCTTTCAGCATCACAATCCTTGTCGGCCTGCCGTTCACACCGTTGCAATATTTTTTGTGTTCCACGAGCAAGTCTGCTCTTGAGAAACCGGTCAAGCACAGCATGCAAAAGTGCTTTGCATTGCTGTTCTTTGTCTGATCGAACAGCAAAGCGCTTTCTCTTTTTACGTAACAGTAGTGCTGAATTTCCCCTTTCTCGATTAACATCAGGCTTATCCGCGGCACGTTCGCTTGTTTTCGGCTTATCCGGTGCACAATCACACAATCGTTTTCCCAGCCAAATACGTTTATTGCGAGTTTCGGGTTTCGTGCCTCGAGCTTTTCTATTTGTTTTACCGGCGTCGGGAAGTCGATTCCTGTGTAGTTGATGCCGTCGTTGACAGGATATTTGCTTGGTCTTTGCGCGTTCTTTCCATCTTTTGGAGGGAATAAAGCGGCTCTGAGCGACCATTTCAGACATTCGTTGTCCCTGTTTTGGACGTTTATTATCGCTTTCTTTCTCGCCAGTTTGGCGGGAAGTGGCAGATAGGTCCCTCCGCGAAGTGGCTGATAGCGAGCAACATTCACGTATGCGACCTGTATCCTTTCAACCGCCCATCCTGATCCCATCTCGGACCAGTGCTCTATTTCTCCTTTTGCGTTTTCAATGAATTCGTCGAATTTTTGTCTTATCAGGTCTTCTTCATTCTTTTTGAAAACGTGCGTTTCGTCTTCTTTGAAATAATGCTCCATAAATTGCGTTTGGTCGTTTCTTTCTATTGAAAACTTCACTTGTAACCCGAAACTTACTTTAACGCTATTTAACCTTAGGGTTTCTTGTTCGACCAAATCGGTGATCTTTTCTTTGTTCTCTCTTGCGAACCTCAAAAGATCTTTATTGTTTGGGTTCCTTTCGGATATATCCATTCTCCACACACGGAGCCATTCTTGGAAATTGTTTTGGGATATTTGGAACCCGTCATATAATGCGTGAACCTCGTGTGCCAACGGCTCGGGAAGGTTTATTCTTTCCTCCCTCGGTATTGGGTCGTAGAACATTTGCAGAACATCGGACGAGTATCTTGCGGCAGCCATGCCAGCGCAGTATGCACTGAGCGTGCACTCCTCCAATAGGAAAATTTTGTGGCACAGTTTTGTATATACAAGTGAAGGGCACATCCGCGCATATTGATTACGGACGATGGACCAGCTTTTTCGCTTTGCTGTTGCGTTACACACACACGGTTCTGGCACAACGCTCATGCCTCAGTTCTGGCACAGCACACACGCGCAGTTCTGGCACAGCACACACACTAAGTTCTGGCACAGCACACACACACATATAAAGTGAGGGTTCTGGACGCACAGTGGGGAGCAAGAGGGCAAAAAACAGTCCGAAAAAGCCCCCCAGCACCTTCTCCGAAGCTTTAGTCTGAGGAGAAGGTGCTGGGGGGCTTTTTCGGACTGTTTTTTGCCCTCTTGCTCTCCACTGTGCCAGAACCCTCACTTTATATGTGTGTATTTAAGCAATTGGAAAAAAGAAGCCTGAAAAAAAAAAAAAAAAAAAAAAAAAAAAAAAAAATCACGGCTTCAACGGGATCCGTGCATGACCTCCTCGAATACCGGTGCGATGCTCTACCAACTGAGCTATGAAGCCACACATTGGGAGCGAGGTTAATCAATTGAGTTCATATGTTCTCGTGAGGAGTGAAATGATGTTCCGAATGATGTGAAGTATATATGAATTAATTCATATTTGAACAGCGGTTGTAGATGAAAGTGAAGAATGATCATCGCAATAAATTTTCCAATTTAAACAATTGGAAAGAAGAAGCCTGAAAAAGAAACTCAGGGCTTCAACGGGATAAGACGGCATATCGTCAAAGTTTTGCTAATTGAACAGCCTTGCATTAGATGAAGTATTAATGTCAATGCGTCGGAGCTCTCAAGAGAGTAATAACGTTTTGGTTTTAACAGCAAAACTAAATGACAGATGTTCCTGTTGCCTTACGACCACCTTATATGCATGTTGCCGATATTCAGGTGCTACTCAGAGTATCACCAACAAGTGTCTCGATCGTACAAAGCTTTATAAATGTCTGAGGGGTATTTTTTCAGGTAATGCGCGTACAAAAAACCTCATATGCGAAATTATTGACTCTATTTATTGAGCGGTTAAGATTATGGGGTTGAAGCCCTGATTTTTTTTTTCAGGCTTCTTCTTTCCAATTGTTTAAATTGGAAAATTTATTGCGATGATCATTCTTCACTTTCATCTACAACCGTAGTTCAAATATGAATTATTTCATATATACTTCACAATATAATTGTTTAATAGAAACACGACTTTTAACCAATCAGCGCGCGTATTTCCTTGGGGCTGTTTTCTGAATTAAATTGTTATTACTTTAGATACTAATGATGTATATATGGGTAATTGACCAAGCGTGAGGTCAAGATGGCTGGATATTGGCCAAGTTCTTTTTATGCGTGTTTATGGACCGAGCCGGGAGACTGAGACGGTCAAGTCACGCAAGTCACGCAATAATTCCTTCCTTGTTGGGAAGGAGTGCGTGACGAGCCAAAACAATTTCTTCGCAGGGGGCTGTTGTAGCGTGATTCAGCACAAACAATCATGGCGACTTTTCCTGTCTTTCAAGTGACAGAAGGCGAATGGACATCTGAAAAGTTCATCGACGTTTTGGGTTTTAAAATTGCTCCCCGTTTCACTTCCGATCCCCATTTGCTTTACGACTTTATCGTGAATTTTCAGACGAGACCGGATGACGTTTTCGTGGTCACATATCCCAAGTCAGGTGAGGCAGTAACATGTTATTAAAAGTTTAAGGGGTATAAACGGTCTAAAGGATTATTTTCCAGTAGACATGATATGTCAGGGACCACTAGTGCTAAATTGAGACTTACCCTTGTAAAGGCCTGCGAAAGAACAAGGTTAGCGGCGGCCGGTTGTCGATTACTAACTTACCAAACAATCGTAACCACTCAATAAATAGAGTCAATAATTTCGCATATGATAGATGATTGATCTAAATACAACTTCGCGAAGATTTAGGTCTCTGAGGTTTTTTGTACGCGCATTACCTGAAAAAATACCCCTCAGACATTTATAAAGCTTTGTACGATCGAGACACTGGTGATACTCGGAGTAGCACCTGAATATCGGCAACATGCATATAAGGTGGCCGTAAGGCAACAGAAACATCTGGCATTTAAAACGAAACGTTATTACTCTAGAGCTCCGACGCATTGAAATTAATACTTCATCTAATGCAAGGCTGTTCAATCAGCACTACTTTGACGATATGCCATCTTTTGACCTAAGCGAGAGCCCTCACGGGCTGCCATTTCCAATTGTCACGCAACGCAAAAGCTTGGATTAAATACGAAGAGCCCTTTCGAATTGCAACTTTGTAGAGCGTCAACTTCCTAGAGGGTCTTATATCTGATGAAGCTAAACGTAACATCAGAAGCAAAGGTAATTGCAAATTTTGAACGTGAGCACGCCACAAGAAAAGCGGTAATTATATAGAATTGAAGTCCAAGCTCAAGGAAACGAACTCCCTTTGCCATGTACTGCGCAGCATTAGGATGTATTCTGTTCGAGCCGTTTTGGTCTCAGTGAAACAGGGTATAGATTTGACTTTTTGGTTTAAAACTGAGTAGGATTTGCACTCTAAATCGGATCGGATTAGGCATAATCGAAGTCCTTCTCGTTTGTTTACACATGGAAGGCATTTCCGATTAGCCTGTACTGTGCATGAATAATACACAAGGTCATGTATTAGGGCCTGTTTACAAGGAAAGAGGGTTACCCTAGCAAGCGGGTTACCCTAGCACTCACACATTTTCTCTTTTTTTCTTCATCGTGTTTACAAGGCAGCCAGGGTTACTGTACTAATTTTAGAGGTCTGAACAAAAAGGGTACCGAGTGTATCGAGCAGTAACAAGAAAAATAATAATTTTAAATAATTAATGCGAAATCAACATCGGGAGTGGACACCCGCGGACGAAGTTAATTACAAAACCCTTTTTTTCATGCTTTTTGTTCAAAACTGCTAAAGTTGTGTACGTAACTTCGATGATCATTCGTGTCTTTACAATTGTACGTCAATTTTATTACATACTAAATTTAACATCATTTCATTCAGGGACAACATGGGTTCAAGAAATTGTCTGGCAGATATTTAATGAAGGACAAGTCACAAGTGACCACATTATGCAACGAGTTCCATTCCTTGAAGCGGCAACCAGTGCAAGATTTCCCCAACCAAACTACAACACTCTGCCAAGTCCCCGCATTGTGAAGACTCATCTTCCCTACAATATTGTTCCTAAAAGTGCAAACGAAGACAACAAGTGTAAATACATTTACATTGCTCGCAATCCTAAAGATGTCGCAGTCTCATGTTTTAAATTCACGACAAGCCTGAAGGTTTTTGGAAATGGATTTAATGGGCCATGGGAGTTTTATGCTAAGTTATTTGTGGAAGGAAATGGTAAGTAAGAAATTCCTTTGGGAATTACTGTAACTGGTTTTGAATTCATCATTCTTTTTCTTTTTTATACAGTAGGTTGGAACTTCTGGAATGACCATGTTCTGGGATGGTGGAAGCACAAAGATGATCCAAATATCTTGTTTCTTAAATATGAAGATTTACAAAAGGTTTGTTATATGAGACCTGTATTTTCTTGACCTGCTGCAGGCTAATAATAGTTAACTGTAAAAGTACCGTTTATAATACATTTCAAGGCTTAAGCTGTCCTTTGATCCAACCCTTATCACATTTGTGAGAAACTTCAAACCTATAAGTGGTTTAATAATCTATTGCCACTTTTTAACGCCTTCCAAGAAATGGTCATGATATACAGCTTTTAATCAAAAGAACAAAATTGCTCCTAGGTTCGAAATTTCAATTGCAAGCATTTACCGTAAACTTAGATCATAAGAATCGCTCGTTACTTCGTCTTTCTTCGAATATCTTGGATGGAATATGTTTCCTCTTTTTTAGGATCTGGCATCCAGTCATTTGGCAGTCACTATACTATTCCAAGATGAGAATGTTGGTATTTTTTGTCAGAATTTCTGAAGCAATGACAATCAGCGTGCCTAGGCCAGTTGTCACGAGAAATAGAATTTTGACAAATGGAACCTCGATATACAAAGAATACTCTTCATTTGGCGCGAAAAAATGCTCGGATATTTGTCGGCGGAGTTATCTGTTCCGAGACGCGAACAGTTTACCGAGAGCGTAGCTCGATGAAACTGTGAGCTTTGAGGAACGGATAATGTCAAAGGACAAAGTGGATTATAACATAGCGCGCGCGCTACTCAATTCCTATTGAGCCATCATGGACGAATTAAGCAATAGACCACAAGTTTTTATGGTTTATAGGCTGATAAACCAAGCAGGATGTTGGAAGAACACGAGAAGAATTCGTAAATCACTCGCCTGCGGCTCGTGATTTACGAATTCTTCTCGTGTTCTTCCAACATCCCAACTGGTTTATCGTGTCTCTAAACCATAGAAACTTGTGGTCTCTTGCTTTTATATGATAATTCAGAAGACACGCGAAATTTCCATGAGTCTACTGGCACAATAAACCATAGCTGATTGACCAATCAGAGCGCGCGCATTCATTTGATTATTATATTAATAATACACATGAAAAAATCATTCGATTCTGATTGGCTGAGAGCAGTGCAGTTCAAGTGTAACACAAGTGCAAAAAGTGTAACATCAGTGCAAAAAGTGTAACACCAGTGCAAATTACACATCGAAATTCTGGATTATGATTGACTGAAAGACAATAGGAACTTTTCTAAGAAAATGATATCACGTAAAATGATGACGAAAATTTTCTGCTGAAACTTTGAAAAAATTTTTCTCAAATGAGAAAAAATGGCTTCAAGAAAGATCTTCCGGCACTTCCTCCGCGCTAATTTTTTCATGTTTATATTATTAATAAGCAATCATAAGGTTTTTCTCGTTCAATTTGGAGTTAATTTGCACTTGTGAGTTTTCAAAAAGCTGAAATTACACTCGCCGAAGCGGCTCGTGCAATTTCAGCTTTTTGAAAAACTCACAAGTGCAAATTAATTCCAAATTGAACTCGAAACCGTATGATTACCTATACAAATCTCTATATACGCACGGCCGTGCGTATATAAGATGACATGTGCAGTTTTAATTTAGCTGCAAAATTTTCATCGAGTTTCGTGCAAGTTCCTTTTGTTTAAGTTTCGGCAATGTGAAGATTATTCTGAACAATCCAAACTCTACTTCGAGCCTTTGACTTTTGCCAAGCTAAGATGTTTACTTAAACGTGAGTATTTTGACTTTGTTTATCTACAATTTCATCGAGTATTTTTGACTTTGTCTGCCTACATTTTTATTATAATTAATTCGAAGAAGTGAATTTTTCATTGACAATTTTAGCAACCAGGTTAAGCGCTTTCGCTTCTCTGTTGCTCAAATGATTGTGGCGTGATCCTAATGACCTTTGTTTTCCTTCACCGTCCATTGTGAGAACTTTGTAGTCTATCACAAATAAAACGTGTTTTAGCGCCCAAGGTGTTGTCGCCATGTTATAAAAGAATTGTTTCATGCTTTTAGCTTTGCGTATATTGAGTTATGGATGCACTTGGGAAGTTTGGAGAGCACTCAAGAAGCTAGAGTTGCTCTCGGCTGTCGGCGCCTCGAGCAACTCTTACGCTTCCTTCGTACTCTCCAAACTTCCTACGTGCATCCATAACTCGATATACGCACCCTAAGCATGAACCAATTCTTAAATATCCGAGTATCTTTTCGCGCCGAATGGAGGCTATTGTGTTTATTATTCGGCCTTCAAATATGTTTTTCAATACGCGCGGTTTTCAAATATCACTCGGATATTCCCCAGTTTTAGCTCGAGCGTATTGAGTCATATTCGGTCACGTGACGCATTTAGACCAATCGTGCGCGAGTAAAAATATTTGATGGATTGTAAAACCTCAATAGAAGGTCAAAAAAAATAATAAGTATCTCTTCTTTAGGATCTACTTTCCCATGTTCGAATGATCGCCAACTTCCTCAACAAGCCGCTGTCAGATGAACTCATCAGTCGCATTGCTGAACAGTGCACTTTCAGTGCGATGAAGAAAAATGCTGCTAGTTACCAAATTAAGAAAGATGGTGAGGGTGAAGCATCGCTACTTCGGAAGGGCGTGGTCGGAGACTGGAAGAATTACTTCACTCCAGAACTGAATGAGAGATTTGAGAATGAAGTGTTGGCAAAATTGAAAGGATCTGGATTAGAGTTTGATTTTGAGATATAGCAATAGCTGAAGCCGACAGTGACAATCGGATTTGTATAGTAGTTAGTTTAGTCTATTTGAGATAATTAGTTAAAGTCAAATAAAAGTTATATGAAAAACAAAACTGTTAGGAACATGAATTTTACAATGGTCAATGGGTTGGAATCCCATTCAGGCCTGAATTTTTTTTAGGCTTAAATTTCACAACTGCTTTAGTTGTGTGCATAACTGCGATGATCAATCATGTCCTCACATCTTTCTTCGCAATTCAAATATATGCTCGTTCATATGTCCACTTGTATTCTTCACGATCAACCGGTGTATTACGAACTCACAATGTGACCAGCTCCCAGTTGACTTGATAGCTCAGTTGGTAGAGGACTGCACCGGTATCGCAGAGGTCATGGGTTCGAATCCCGTTTAGGCCTGAATTTTTTCAGGCTTTTTTAATTTCACAACCGCTTAAGTTTTGTGTATAACTGCAAAGATCAATCATTTCGTTATATCTTTCTCCGCAGTTTAAATATATGATCTTTCATATATGATCTTTTTACGACAATGAACGGTACTGTCGTCAACGGATGTTATATTAGTATCTATGGTAGGCCAGTAATATAAATACCAGTAAATAGACAGATGTACTAGTAAACGGACACCAGGAAATTAAAAATGTGGAATGAACAAAATCAGGAATTATCAAGCGCTGTATTCTAATGCGTTATTAGACTCGTTGTTTGTAAGAAATTTTATTTCGTTTCTCCCTCGTTAATGCTTTGTGATAGAAAACATATATCAACCAACATGTCGAGGGGAAGGTATCTGGGTTGCAGATACCAAATACAGGGTTGCCTCGCCATTCTAATTGTTGATTGTTGTTCAGTATTCCATTAAACAAAGAGAACCCACGATGCCTGCGTCTGTTCAGTAATTGTCACAGATTGATGATGTCAAAATGTGATAGCCGAGTGTGTCACTGATGTTCTTACTACATTCTGACGTGTTCTGTGATCAATTACTGAACAGACGCACAACAACAAGGAATCGATTTGTTTTATGTTATAAAAAAAGGTAATCGTTGACGTCATCTATTCGTCTGTCTTTCAACTGATCAAGAGAAAGAACCAATCAGATCAAAATGCGAGAATAACTCGACATATTATATAAAGTTGCATAACAACACAGACAAGCAAATCAAAGATCAGTTTCAATTTATTAAAGAGAGCATTGTTTCATCAATAACCTTTTTGCTCTCATTTCAGTTTTGTTCAATAAAACATTCATCACTGAAGTGTGAAGGGTATTAAGCTTAAAAAAAAAACACTAATTGGGGACATTATTTAAATATATCTCAGCTATATAAAATTAAAATTATTTACAATAAAGTAAAGTGAAGTAAAGTAAAGTAAAGCCCGGTCCTCTCTAGCAGCGCAAGCATAAGCATAAGTATAAACAAGAGAAAAGAAGCTTATGCGCTAATCGTTGGTCGACGGCCGGGCATAATCAGCATGAGAATATCAAAACCTTGTGTTCTTCTTATATCGCCGTTATGTCCAGTGGAAACATGGTTGGCATAAGCAGAAGCAGAAGCAGAAGCGAAAGACTTTCAGCTAATGAGCGAGAACTTAATGCTCATGTCAGCATGTCCTCACCGAACATAAGCATAAACATAAGTATAAGAAGAACGCTTATAACTGAACAGTCCACTGTTCGACCCACTGCACACGACTGCGTACTTCCTTCGTTGCTGACCAGAGGAACCCAGGCTCAGAAACAGACAAGCGTGACGAAGTCACGTGCAGTATCCAAAGACATCGATACTTCTCGCTAGTATCGATATTTCCCGACGCGAACTCGGTTATCGAATATTTGGTGTCGGTGTCGACTCATCTTTAGCACAGATTTGCACAAATCATTCATGGCGAGTTTTCCCGTATTTCAAGTAACAGAGGGGGAATGGACATCTGAAAAATTCATTGACG
The DNA here is from genome assembly GCF_964199315.1 of Orbicella franksi. Classification (NCBI taxonomy): domain Eukaryota; kingdom Metazoa; phylum Cnidaria; class Anthozoa; order Scleractinia; family Merulinidae; genus Orbicella; species Orbicella franksi. Next base: position 6,165,930 of record NC_138157.1, read on the forward strand.
TGCTGGGCATGAAAATCTCCGTACTTTTCACTCCCGATCCTCAGTTGCTTTCCGATTTTATCACAAATTTTCAGACGAGACCGGATGACGTTTTCGTGGTCACATATCCCAAGTCAGGTGAAGCAATACATCATAATGTGTATAAACGTTCTTAAGAGTTATTGTCCAGTAGACATGACATGTCAGGGACAACTAGTAGTTAAATTTGGGGCATTGCTGACCCTTATAATCGTGTCCAGTGGACACTGGCGTTAAACTCGGGGCTTTGGAGAGACTCACTAGCTCGACTGGTCAGAGAACATAGCTTTCTCTCACTTATGTGTACAGTAAGGCGTGACATGATTTCGGTGGAGTTATTGTGGTCGTGACCGTGGTATTGCGCAACGTACTGTGACATTATTGTGACAGTCAAGTACAGGCAACTAACTCTATTTTATACTTTTTACCATAAAGGTATTTGCAGCGTCAAAAAGGGTATGCTTTTTGAGCTGTTTCCGTCTGAAACAGGGTGTAGATTCGACTTTTTGTTCTGAAATAGAGTAGGATTATCACTCTGAATCGGATCTAATTGGGCATTTCTCCTCAAATGTATACGCAAACGAAGGGCATTTCTGATTAGCCGAGGTCATTATTAGAGATGTGCGCTAATTTTAGAGTTCTGAACAAGGGTATCGAGCGTTAACAAGGAAAATAATGTTTAACAAATGCTGGACGAGGCTGAACTAAATATCGTTACTCACTGTCACTGGCGAGCAGATCAATATTTTCCCGAAGTCATCTTACGCAAATAATTGATCTGTGAGACCCTGAAATATCACGATATTTTGCGACGATGAAGTTCAATAATTCGGGATAATTGTTTAATCATTCGATCACCAAGAGGGTGGCAAAGGTGGGGTACCAATCACGCATCATGCTGAATTTTTCTATTACACCACGCATCACGGAGAATTTTTTTCACCAATCACGCGTCACGTAAACAGAAGTAAGTACACCGCCAATTTTACTTTCTCGACCCTAAAAGCGTCGTTAAAAGAAGAACTTTGCCGATTCAACCACAATAATGCATCGGCGAATAAGTGACCTCTCACGCGAAAACGTTCCTTACGGTATCCGTTCGAACGGCTGAACGCACGGCAAGTGAACTAGCCTGCGAACAGGCTTCCAGCTCTCGGCTCTCCCCGCTCGCTGTAGACCACACTTGGCTAGCTCGCACTAACCCATCAACCCAACCAGGAGCCTGTTCGCAGGCTACAAGTGAACGGATAATTTGACTAACGATAGTCAATTTACTTGTTCCAAGATATCTTAAGACCACTTGGTTGTACATGAGTTGATAACCACTGAATATAATGACCAATGACTCTAGAAACGATTTAATGAAATGCAAACTGTGAATTAAGGTAAATGCGAGGGATTCATGAGATGTGGGCTGTTTAGGTATATGTTGAGAATTAATACGATGAAAGCTGTGTAGATATATGTGGGGGATTAATGAGTTGTAGGCTGTGTAGGTATATGTGGGGAATTGACGAGATGTAGGCTGTGTAGGTATATGTGAGGGATTAATGAGATGTAGGCTGTGTAGGTATATGTGGGGAATCAATGAGATGTAGGCTGTGTAGGTATAAATGAAAGATTATTGAGATATAGGTTGTGTAGGTATGATTTGGGGGATTGATGAGATGTAAGCTGTGTAGGTATATTTGAAGGATTTATAATGAGATGTAGGCACTGTAAGTATATGTGAGGGACTAATGAGCTGTAGGCTATGTAAGTATATGTGGGGGATTAATGAGATGTAGGCTGTGTAGGTACATGTGAGGGATTAATGAGCTGTAGGCTGTGTAGGTATATGTGAGGGATTCATGAGCTGAAGGCTGTGTAGACGTATGTGAGGGACTAATGACATGTATGCTGTGTAGGTATATGTGGGGCATTAATGAGATGTAGGCTGTGTTGGTATATATGAAGGATTAATGAGCTGTGGGCTGTGTAGGTATATATGGGGGATAAATGAAATGTACTGGCTGTGGAGGTATATATGGGGGATTGATGGGATGTAGGCTGTGTGTAGGTATATGTGGGGGATTAATGAGATGCAAGCTGTGTAAGTATATGTGGGGGATTAATGAGATGTAGGCTGTGTAGGTACATGTGAGGGATTAATGAGCTGTAGGCTGTGTAGGTATATGTGAGGGATTCATGAGCTGAAGGCTGTGTAGGCGTATGTGAGGGATTAATGACATGTAAGCTGTGTAGGTATATGTTGGGGATTAATCTAATGTAGGCTTTGTAGGTATATGTGGAAGATTATTGAGATGTGAGCTGTGTAGGTATGTTTGGGGGATTACTCTAATGTAGGCAGTGTAAGTATATATTAGGGATTAATGAGCTGTAGGTTGTGTAGGTATATGTGGGGCATTAATGAGATGTAGGCTGTGTTGGTATATATGAAGGATTAATGAGCTGTGGGCTGTGTAGGTATATATGGGGGATAAATGAGATGTACTGGCTGTGGAGGTATATATGGGGGATTGATGGGATGTAGGCTGTGTGTAGGTATATGTGGGGGATTAATGAGATGCAAGCTGTGTAAGTATATGTGGGGGATTAATGAGATGTAGGCTGTGTAGGTATGTGCAAGGGATTAATGAGCTATAGGCTGTGTAGGTATATGTGGGGGATAAATGAGATGTATTGCTGTGTAGGTATATGTTGGGGAGAAATGGGATGTAAGCTGTGTAGGTATATGTGGGGGATTAATGAGATGTAGGCTGTGTAGGTATATTTGGGGGATTTAATGAGATGTGGGCTGTGTAGGTATATGTGGAAGATCATTGAGATGTGGGCTGTGTAGTTATATGTGGGGGATAAATGAGATGTAGGCTGTGTAGGTATATGTGGGGGATAAATGAGATGTAGGCTGTGTAAGTATATGTGGGAGATTGATGGGATGTAGGCTGTGTAGATATGTGAGGGATTAATGAGATGTATTGCTGTGTAGGTATATGTAGGGGATTAATGAAATGTAGGCCTTGTTGGTATATGTGGAAGATTATTAAGATGTACTGCTGTGTAGGTATATTTGGGGGATTAATGAGATGTAAGCTGTGCAGGTATATGTGGGGTATTAATGACATGTAGGCAGTGTAAGTATATGTGAGGGATTAATGAGCTCTAGGCTGTGTAGGTATATGTGGGGGATTAATGGAATGTAATCTGTGTAGGTATATGTGGGTGATTAATGAGATGTAGGATGTGTAGATTTATGTGGAGCATTAATGAGATGTAGGCTGTGTAGGTATATGTGAAGGATCAATGAGCTGTAAGCTATGTAGGTATATGTAGGGTATTAATGAAATGTAGGCTGTGTAGGTATATGTGGGGGATTAATGAGAAGTGGTCGGTGTAGGTATATGTAGAGGATTAATAGAATGCAGGCTGTGAGGGGATATTAGGGGGATTTTTAGGGGGTGGTTTAGGAATAATACTTGAATATACATCCAGGAGGTATTGTTTCAAGAGAGATTAAGAGAGATGTGTATATTGCGGTGGAGTTAACTGGCCCCCCAACCATCCGGGTGGTGTCGCACTTATAAAGTGAATGAACAAAAAGGCTTGGCTTTGAGCCAGTGAGAAAGCACTGACGTCGTAGCTAAACTGGAGAAACGAGTTTCTGACACCGGCTGGATTTGATTATTCAAAATGGCGGACATACCTTAATTCAAGGCTATAATATGCTAATTTGCGAAACATTCTTTATATGCACGCTTATGTTTTGTAACGGCTATGTAATTTATGCTATAAATACAGTTGTATAATATACGCGTTCCTGAGTTACAGTAGCCGGATTAAACCGTGATTGACTACGTTCGTTTAAGGTTCTCTCTGCTATCTAATATCACACGTTGCAGCGAAAGGGTAGTTCAAATTCCTTGACAACGTCTACCGTCTACGAATGCCTACGAGCGAAAACAACTTCCGGTACCTTGCCGCCTAAAGCATCACTTTATTCAATGTTATTCCTTTAGATATCATTGTCTCCGCAACATTTAGATTTGTGGTCAATTAAGTAGCGAGATCCCCGAGAACTGGAAGCTATGGAAAGAGAAGTACGGTAATAATTACTCTGTTTGGAGCGGGAAAGCGCCGAGTATCAACTCGTCATGTTCAAGGACGTTATTGATGGCGATGACCTTTAAGTTTTCGAAGCCTTAAGCTATACTGACGAAGAAGATGCAAACGATTGACGTTTAGTAATGGGGAAGATGAAAAGGTATTGCATCGGCGAAGTAATGTAAACGAGATTTTTTCAGCAGGAGGGGAAAACTTCCTATCGAAACGCTGGACAACGTAATCGCTGAACTAAGAAGAACCTTGACAAAGAGCTGCAATTTATGTGATTTTTTACGGGTTTTACACGATACTCTAATCTGCGTTCGACTGGTCTTAGGATAAAACATGAGCAAAGCCCAAAGCAGCCACTTAGGATGAAAGACCCCACGTTAAACAAGTGTCATCCGCAAGCTTTGAGCTCCTTGTTTAGTAATTTCCATTGGAAAAGTGCACGTTTTCATGAGCCACAATACGGCCGAATTCCTCTGGACTACAAAACTTTACCTGCCTTTAGATCCTCATTTGAAAATTAACTTAAGAGCGAACTTTGAAGGCATCGTTCTTCTCTCGAAAGCCGCTCGAAACTACTCGAAGCCGAAAGCTTAGCTGAAGTCCCGTTTGTGATTGACAGCTGCCGCTTCGTTAGCCAATCAAATTAGTTAAACAATTCTAACGTGGATTGTTATTGGCTTATTTTAGCGTGCTTTATCAGAGAACAGAGCACGGCTGACGCCACTTTGACTCGTTTGGAAACTAAAGTTTGGTTTGAAAATTCAGCCGCATGCGTGGCGAAATTATTGGATTCTTTGTCATAAAACAAATAAAGAAGTCTCGACTGTGCTCTGTTCTGTTGTAAAGCGCTTAGGAAGCGGTAGAGCACTCAAGAAGTAGGGAAAAACACTTCTTTCGTGCTCTACCGCTTCCTAAGTGCTTTACAACAGAACAGAGCACAGTCGAGACTTCTTTGTTTGTTAATTATTGCATACTAAATTGAACATCATTTCGTTTAGGGACAACTTGGGTTCAAGAAATTGTCTGGCAGATTTTTAACGAAGGACAAGTCAAAAGTGACCACATTAATAAACGAATTCCGTTCCTGGAATGGTCGTCAACCAATCCAGTTGAGGAGCATCCTGACTTCGACGCTCTGCCGAGTCCCCGCATTTTAAAGGCTCACCTTCCCTACAATATCGTCCCTAAAAGTGCAAATGAAGACATCAAGTGTAAATATATTTACGTTGCTCGCAATCCAAAGGATGTTGCAGTATCGTTTTTTAAATTTGTGACAAGTTTGAAGTTTTTTGAAAATGGTTTTAATGGACCATGGGAGTTTTATGCCAAGTTATTTGTGGAAGGAAATGGTAAGTTTGGTAATTAAATGAGCCTTAAGACTATAGAAAAGCTGATACTGCTCTATAAATACCCTTTACTTACATTTCTTGTATTGGTTTGGGGAGCAGGGTTGGCGCAGTGGTGAGAGCGCTCGCCTCCCACCAATGTGGCCGGGTTCGATTCCAGCCCGGTACCATATGTGGGCTGAGTTTGTGGTTGGTTCTCGCCTTGTTCCTAGCGTTTTTCCCCGGGTGCTCCGGGTTTCTTGCCTCCACAAAAACAACACTCCAAATTACAATTCGATCAGGACAGTAGACTACGAGTAGTCCCTCTTTCGCTTAGTCCGTCGTGCGCGACGCGAAAGAAAACTGCGAGAGAAAAATAGCCGCGCAAATCCTGGGGACGAGGGGCGCGCGAAAGGAGGAACTACCGCCTAAGCCCAAGAGTTTGACCTCTCACGGCCGAGTGATTTTTCGGTGTAGGATTTCTCATCTTGACGTCCTCTTGTTATCGCCTGTTGTCAATAACCCTGGGAGATATCCTGAATAAAATTGCTCGATTCTACTACTCTTCAAGTAACTAGGCAGAAACATGCTGTGAGAAGTATATCTTCGTTCAGTGTTCGTTCAGCGAAATTGCCAAAGAAGTTTTAAAAAGAAGACAGCGAATGAGGCATCTTGCAACGATTTTCGCTGCGTCTGCAAAATCTAAAAGTTATTGGGAAGATTTCAAATGCAGAGTTTCAGCGGAGAATTTACACTATGTATTTGACATAGGAGATCATCCAACTGCAGATAGCAGCGGAAAGTTTCAGGTGAATGTGTGGTTTCAAGTGAAAGTCCGGTTCAATCTTTCAAATGGACGGCAGAAAGGCCAAGCTCACCAGTGAATTCATATTCGCTGACTTGGACGATGCTGTTGAGCGGTGAACTAACGCGCTCGCAGTCGGGTTGGAGGTGGAAAGCTTTGCCAAATAAAACACTTGATAAGTTTAAATCTTACAAAAGCCTTTTGGCAGAATCGGAAGGAAGAACATCACGGCAACGGCTTGCGAAGCGCGATTCCAACTCTTCGATTTGCTCCGGTTCCAAAACATTCCTGCAAGACATCACACGTATCTCGAATGTTGACAACGCGTTGTCAACGCTCGTAACATAAACCAATCATATTTTTGCGTTGTGAGAGCAACGCATGATTCAAACTCTTGGGCTTAGGCGGTAGTCCCTCCTTTCGCGCGCTCCTCACCCCCAGGATTTCGCGCGGCTATTTTTTTCTCGCAATTTTCTTTCTCGTCACGCACGACGGACTAAGCGAAAGAGGGACTGCTCGTAGTCTATCAGGACAGAGGATCTGCATGATGTGGCGTCCGCTATAAATATTGCAATATAAAGGAGAATTGTGTGGCATATCAAGCATTCAATTTGTCAAGTTGTACAACTCCTTTTTCCTCATCTGACTCAACTAACTCGTTCGGCTAAGGTCAGGGTTGGGATAGGGGGGAGGGGGGATCTTCTTTACCAGTAACAGAGCTTAAGGGTTTTATCAGACAGTTTTTCATTTTTAACTTGGAAAATAACATAGCTATTTTGCGGGCGTGGAAAAGCTTATAGCTATTGTGCAAGTTGTAAGTTTGAAGGCGAATTACACTCCTTCGCTCGTTCGTGTTTGACATTTTGTACACCCGCCGTCCAGTGCATGTATAAGGCAATCAAAACGTTGATTGGTTTTAGTCGAAGAGAAAACGCTGCCTATCCGTTTTAAAATAGTATCTGTTAGCTTCTTTTAGGGCTTAAATAAAGCTCGAACCCCATCTAGATTGATCGCAGTAGGGGGTTTAATCTGAATTTGCCGAGAAGCATCCCCAACCATGGCACATGGGAGTGCTCTCTCGTCAGATCGTTGAAAACCACGAGACAATCACATGTTCTGGTGACCTCTTTTCGTGCTTCTTGTTAATGGTTCTGAATTGATCATTTATTACAAACAGTGACCTGGAACCTTTGGAATGACCATGTTTTGGGATGGTGGAATCACAAAGATGATCCAAATGTGTTGTTTCTCAAATACGAAGATTTGCAGAAGGTTTGTTAAATGAGACCCGTATTTTGTTGCATGCTCTAGCCAAGTCAGTTGTGAGCACGCTTACTTTTCCGAATTTCCCTCCTGCCCGCGCTTCTCAGGCTCTGAGTCATTAGCCGAGATAACCTGCGGTTTCGCTTTTTTGTGTGTTTCGCGAAGGCGATAGGAAAGGAAAAAAGGAGAAAAAAGATTTTCTTAATCCCGGCCCCCGCGAATAGAAGAACTCTTGACCACGCGAGCATGATTAAAACCTCTCTGAATTTTAATACTCTCGCCTATCTTCCTATAATATGTTTAATTTTAACGTTGATAATACATTGCCAACCCTTACCACATGTTAGAGAAGCTTCAAAAAAGCTTCGAGAAAAAAAACGTTTGACATATAGAACCTCAATATAAACTCAAGAAAATAGCAAGAGAATACGATCTGAAAGTAATAATTTTCTCTCCTTTAGGATCTACTTTCCCATGTTCGAATGATCACCAACTTCCTCAACAAGCCGCTGTCAGATGAACTCATCAGTCGCATTGCTGAACAGTGTACTTTCAGTGGAATGAAGAAAAATGCGGCAAGCTACCTACTTAAGAAACCTGGTGTGGGCGAAACATCGCTTCTTCGGAAGGGCGTGGTTGGAGACTGGAAGAATTACTTCACTCCAGAACTGAATGAGAGATTTGAAAATGAAGTGTTGGCAAAATTGAAAGGAAGTGGATTAGAGTTTGACTTTGAGATATAGTGGAGGACCTAGGCTTTTGCCGATTGTTCTTGTAAAAACAGCATATTATGCTTCCAGGAGTGCTCAGAATTTTTGGCTATAATGCCGATATTACGGTAGTTTGTCAAAATTATTCTTCCTACTAGGGCTTTCCAGAAGTTGCTCGGCAACTTTTTGGCAACTTTTTGCATTTCTAGCAACTTTTTTCGTCTCGAGCAACTTTATGCATTCTAAGCAATTACTAGTTTTCTATCAATTCTGGGAAAACGGAGAAGCTCTTAGTGCTTAAAATTGGCCTTGCTTCCATATTTCACAATGTCTTAGTAGACAATTTATTAATTTATTAATTTTCAATTTTTAAAAAATTCAAAATGGTGGACGAAGATTCACACTCGACTGACTCGAGCGTCTCAGGTGAACAATTTTACAAGATTAATGTTGATGCGTAGTCTTTACTCATACATTTTTTGTTTTAATCGAGGACAAAGTTAATTATTTAGCAACGCTGGTTACGCCGCAAAATTACGTAAAAATGCTTCGAAATCTTACTTTTGTTCTACTTTTGCATCAGACCAAATAAAGGAAGAGAGCAACGATTTTTTTTTTCTTTAGCAACTCTTGAACAGCTTTCGGTACAAAAGGCAACTTTTGACTTTTTTAGCACATCAGTTTGAACAACTTTTTGAGCAATTGAGGGCAACCTTTTTAGGAAATCTCGAGCAACTTGTGGAAAGCCCTACTTCCTACCATCACAATTATGCTACTTGGCTTTAAAAGATAACGACAGAACAAGACGAATAAAGTCAAAGCAAGGAACAAACCCTCATCTAGTGACTACAGGTTAATTTTTAATAACTATCCAACAAGTCTCGTTACATGCCTTACATATCATGTACAATAATTCTTCAGAATTAGCAAATATTCATATTATCTTACCTGTAATATCAATCAAGATTCGTCAATGTGAGGGAATAAATTTCAATGTTGTTGTCTTTGGCACTTCAATGAAAAAAGATACTGACATTGATTGTACCGTTGTTGATTTAATCGTGCGGCAAAAGTACTGGTAACTACTAGTTTCTTAATTTATAAGTACCCACTGCGAAAATGGCAAGAAGTCTAATTTATATTTTTAACCGAACTTTCTAGAGCCTTCCTTGAGTCTATTTTGGAACGTAAAATACACATAATGTAATTTATTCAACAACCTTTGGACGAGGTTGAACAAAAATCTAGATGCTGTCGTCATAGGTTAGGCAAGTTTGCATTGTAAACTGATGAACCTCAAAAAGCCTATGAAGCAAAAAATAATTGCTGCTTATGTGAAAGGCTTTCCAAAGTAAAGAAAAATGGTGTTTACTTTTTTGGAATATCTTCTTTCTTTTTCGAGATATTCCCGTTTTTGTACTATTCAAATAAGGAAAGTGATGAATGTCTGTACATACATTGGAGCAGTGGCACCAGAAATGTACATCACAAAAAAAAACAAAGTGACAGTCGTTGTGCCGTTGCCATGACAACAGTTATGCCACTGATCTTGTTCTAATTAGGACTAAAATTCCCAGATTTTGTCTTGAACAAGGATCATCCACTCCCAACATTCTAATGAGGAGAGTTAAGACAATATACGAACCATGTGTGCTCCGAGCAAGACCCTCTGGCCCACTTTAAAGGGTTGCAAATAGGGATATTTGGTTTTTCACAGACAGAGACTGGAGCCAAGAGTATTGTCATGGCAACAACAGAATAGGTGTCATTCTGTTTCTTTTTTGATGTACTTAATTAAGGTGTTTTACTGTTAAAGAAGAACTTCTTATGACGTCATCACTTTCCTCATTTGGATAATACAAAAACGTAAATATCTCCAAAATGAAAAAGGATATTCGAAAAAGGAAAGCGCCATTCTTCTTAACTTGGAAGAGCCTTTCAAATCAGCAGCAAGTATGTTTACTTCATAAGAACTTTAAAGAAGCTGTTCGTATTTCTTTGTTGTCGATTTGTTATTGTTTGCTTAGCCAATAGATAACTGATATCGACGACTAACCAACGTCATCAATGACTAATCAATGTATTCAGTGACTGATGATGGGAGTTTGTTGGCCTATTGATTAACCATCGATTGCTCATCGATCATCGGTAATAATCAATGACTGATCAACTGATTACCCATAGATTGCCCATTGATTACTCATTGATTTCATTGATGTTATCGATTAGTTACATCTGGGCATATCTTGTCCCAGAGATAGAAAGGCAGCCTCGTTCAAGGGAAAAATCCTGGAAACGAGATTGTTAGGGAAGCAAAAAGCAGCAGATCTTGTTAAGTGGGAACCCCCTCCCAGCCCCCTTCCCCTAAAGACCCCATATATAGGAGTACCCCAAGGGGTAACCGGAAACGTCCACAGAAAAACACTCCATGTTTAATACACGGAGACGCTCTTTGTGCACGTCACGCAATCTTTCCTCGCTATTTGGAAGGACCTCGTGACGAGCCAAAAGAACGCATTCGCAGGAGGTTGCCCCGATGTAGTTGTGTGATGGACCGATACCATTTTTTTTCAGACCGATATGATACCGAGTACGTTTCTGAGGGTCTCAATGGGGTTAGACGTTAACTATAAAACGGGCCAGAAATTTAGATCGGAAACTTTTAACCATTAGCCGTCAACACTGATTAACTGTCAAAAAATTAGACTAAATAAAGAGTTTTTTGTGTCGTGTATTGTGGTAACTATGGTGGTCTACAAATCTTGTAATAATACCTTTTTCCATCCCGGAATGGTCCTAAGACCTTAAATATGTTTTACAGTAATCAAAATAAATTTCTGATTTTTTTAAACAATGGAATATAATTTCTAAGAGTTCCCTTAACCCTAAAGAGAACCGTTAGGCGTAAAAAAGCGTCGTTAGCCGTAAGAGACCATCGATTCTGACTTTTTTCTTCGATCTTAATATCGATGTCGATATTGTGACGTCATCGAGTTACCTGGTTTGTCACGTGATCTGTACATGTTTTACCAAAGGTAGGGTTGTCTCGCACTATAAATTTTGATTGTTGTTCAGTATTCTACTTGACAACACAGAAGACGTCAAACGTGGTAAGAACAAAAATGTGGCACAGGAGGCAACAGCCGAGTGTGTCACTAAATTTTGACCTCTTCTGTGATCAGTTACTGCACATGGAATCTATTTATTTTATACAATTAAAAAATAATAAAATGTTAATACGTACGAGTTCGTAATATATATCCTACGGGTATATTAGGAACTCACAGCGTGACGAAATCCCAGTTGGCTTGGTAGTTCAGTTGCAATTGGTAGAGCGCTGGACCGGGTCATGGGTTATAATCACGTTCAGGCTTGAATGTTGTTTAGGCTTCGACTGTTCAAGTTGTGTATATAACTGCGATGATCAACCGTGTCTTCACATCTTTCTACTCTTTCTCCACAGTTCAAATATGTGATCTTTCATATATTCACCTGTGTTCGCAAGTATAGTCAAGTATGTTGCTTCCTTTCATGGATATCATATTTATCCTCGTCCGGCGGCTTCGTCAGAGATTGCTGTAGCTTTACTTCGAGAAAGCTAAACGTTTGTGTAAAGACGTTCTTATGTTTCCTGCATCAATTCGATCGAACTTTTGTCTCTCGAGTTCGATATATAGGTTTAAGCCTCCTTTGTCCCCCCTGGTACCACATGAATCAAAGAAAATTGGACTTGAAGAAAGTGGCCCGTGCCCAGTGAACGTTGTGTATGTTAATGTGGAAATCGAGGAAGATGACGAAGGAACCACAAAGTGGTACATCGGAGTAATAAAAGAAGTTAAAGAAGGAACTTGTACGATAACTTTCGATGGCTTTGACAGTTCGCACAACATACAAGTTGCAGTAGACGAAATACCTTCGGATGACATAATATTTCTCTAAGCTTCTGAAAGTGGATGTCTTCTGAACTGTCAAATGTGCTGATTTGCATAAAAGAAACATTAACAGTGATTGCTGTATCATTCATGCAGCAAAGCAAGGAGGGTTTGCACACCTAATATAATAACAACTTTATACAGTATTAGTATATACCACACAGGTAAATAGTGCTTTCCGCGCATTCTGATTGGCAAGCTCGGAGGTGAGTAGTAAGTACTATTCACCTATGAACAAATATGAGCAAACGTAGAAAAAACAAAATGGCTTGGCGTTCCGCTTCCGTTACTGAGGAGCCAATTTTATCGGCTGATTTTTCAACTTGTGTGATCTATATACTAAAACAATTATTCACCTGTGTCGGTGAAAGTGGTGGATTATTCACTTCCACTTCGGTGAATAATTGTTAACTATTGCGGGAAAACCGTTTTTGCACCAAATTGTTCATGCCCAGATATTGGCGAGGGTAATGAGACATTGTTCACCTGGATTAGCTTAATCTGGCTTTCAAAACATTTTGACAGTTGTCTACACAATATAAGCGTGTTTCTGAAAAATATCTAAGGGGGAGTCCAACCCAATTACAGACAGCGGGGCAGGGCGAAGACTTTTTCGCACTAAATTTTTTACATGTATCAAAACTGTATTTTTATCACAGAGCACTGGAGAGAGCGAAGATTTCCTCGCACTAAATGTTTTATATGTATCAAGCTATATTTATTTCGCAGAGATATGGACAGGGCGAAGACTTCTTTGCACTAAATTTTTTATGTGTATTAGAACTGTATTTTTATCACAGAGAACTGGACAGAGCGAAGACTTCTTCGCACTAAATTTTTTATATGTATTAAAACTGTATTTTTATCGCAGAGAACTGGACATGGCGAAGACTTCTTCGCTTTAAATTTTTTTATATGTATAAAAAAGTAATTTTTTTTATTATAGAGAACTGGACATGGCGAAGACTTCTTCGCACTAAATTTTTGATATGTATCAAAACTATATTTTTACAGAGAACTGGACAGGGCGAAGAATTCCTCGCACTGAATTTTTTATATGTATAAAAAATATTTTTTTACTATAGAGAACTGGACATGGCGAAGACTTCTTCGCCCTAAATTTTTTATATGTATAAAAAATATTTTTTATTACAGAGAACTGGGCATGGCGAAGACTTCTTCGCACTAAATTTTTTATATGTATTAAAGCTATATTTTTATCACAGAGAACTGGACAGAGCGAAGACTTCTTCGCACTAAATTTTTTATATATATAAAAGACTTTTTTTATTATAGAGAACTGGACAGGGCGAAGACTTCTTCGCGCTAAATTTTTTATATGTATAAGAACTGAAATGTTATTACAGAGAACGGGCATGGGCGAAGAATTCTTTGCACTAAATTTTTTATATGTATCAAATCTATATTTTTACAGAGAACTGGACAGGGCGAAGAATTCTTCGCCCTAAATTTTTTATATGTATGAAACTATAATGTTATTACATTTGACATTACAGAATAAAGGACTTCGCACAATTTTTTTATGTAGTACTGTCTCACTTTGCTGCAAAATTTGCATAAGTGTAAATACCGGTGGAGGGGGGAGGAATCTTTTTTGATTGAATTTTTTTTGACGAGAGACGTATAGAAGAATTGATTCGAACACCTCGTTTTGCTGCGTATAATTACGGTACTCTCACTGAATAAATATATCAAAGATGGCGAAATAATATAAACAAATGCCTTGACGAGAAGTAAAAGAAAATACATGGCACTGTACTCTTACTGGCAATCGTTCCTGTTCTGTATTTTCCAATTCCTCATAATGCACTCTGTTTGCCCCCCAACTTTTGCGTAAACTATTGTTGTGAAATGTTCTTGGGAGGTCTGCATATTTTCAAGACAATCTCACAACAATAGTTTATAAATTACGAAGCATTAACCCTGTCCGTTTCACCTAGTCGCCGCGCAGTTTAGTAAAGTAAGTGGAAAAGCAGATGAAGAACAGATGCCAGGGTATGAAATGAACTGCAGGATTATATTATATTGAGTCATTGAAAGAACACATCGTACTCAAGGGCCGAGAGTTACCCACAATACACGGGGGTATTATTACTTGGTCACGCATTCGCTTACTAACAGCTCTAGTGGTGGAGAAGCCAGTGGGGTACTCACAGAAAAATTTGGAGGGGTTGTACGGCTCGCTTCCCAAAACCTTTACCCTATTTATGACCAAATCTGCGATTTTCCCTACCCTATTTATGACCAGAACAAAAATTTGATACCCTATTTATGACCGTTGCGGCTGACACAGCTGCCCTAAACATAATATTGAAGGGCTTTTCTTTATGGTCTTATCGATAATGATGGAAAAGCTGTAGCTTCTTCTAAACAACATACCCAATTCAAGACTAGAGTACAAAAACCATACCCTATTTAAGACCAAAAGGGCCAAAATCGATACCCTATTTATGACCAAAAAGGCTGAAAAACCCTAGCCTTTGGTGCCGTACATACCTAAATAGCCCATATAAGGGAGTACCCCCGGGTGGAGAAGCAGCCTGACTTTCCTTGTGGTAGCATCTTGACTTCACGAGTGCTTTTTACTGAGTCACATCTCTCCTTATGTATTCTCTGACAGTCGCGTTTTGCGTTCTTTCTTAACAGTGCCAGCTGGCTATATCTTTACTTCTTCGATATAACAATGGCATAGCACCCATAGAATAAAACCTCAGCGTTGTGGCATAAAAATTGCCACCGTTTGCAGACGATCCTTTTCAAAACTCAGTGGCTGATAGCCACTTTGATTATTTTTCATCGAGAGCTGAGGCAAAAAACATTAGAAGCCAACGACTTTATCGGTCTCTCTCATATGTGAAACGGTTGTGGATCCTTGTCGTCTCGCTAAGGGTGACTAGTACGAAAAGTCGCTATTTAAAGCCGTCAAGGTATCTTTTGCCGTTAAATGTTGTCTGTCCGTTTTAAAGCGGTATCCCTTAAAGGTCGAATAAAGCTCGACCACACCCAGATTGATCTCCTTTGGCAGGGCTCAAAAAAAGTGCCGTCCCATTGTCCCAGACAAGTAGATTTTCCTTCTGGGCAAGTAATTTTTCATTCTCACTGTACTTTCCCGATGGGCGGGACATCAAGCAATTTATCTGCCAGCTAAATCATGAAAATAGCAAACTAAGACTTTTCTATATGGGGCAAGCAAAATTTGAGAGGTAGTTGTCCCAAGGGCAAATTCATATTTTTTGGAAACCCTGTTTAGTGCCTAATTCAAATTTTCCGATGAGCATACCCGACGTTTTCACATAAGAGTCCCTCCTCCTCGCCAGGTTGTTAAAAATCATAAGAGAGCATCCTCCTGTGGTCACCTATTTATGCTCTAAGGACCTCTTTTCGTGCTTCCTGTAACTAGTTCTGAATTGATCTTTTCTAACAGTGGCTTGGAACCTCTGGACTGACCATGTTCTGGGATGGTCGAAGCACAAAGATGATCCAAATGTCTTGTTTCTTAAATACGAAGATTTACATAAGGTTTGTTAAATGAGACCTGTATTTTGTTGGCCTTTTGCAGGCTCTAAGTTAGTTCTGAACGTATTTGCTTTTCCGAATTTCCCTCCCGCGCGCGCGTCTTAGTCTCTGAGACACTAACTTACGACTTGGCTTGTCTTTTTTTTTTTTTCGCGAAGACGGAAGAAAGGAAAAAAGAATTTTATCTTACCTCTCGCTCCCGCGAATAAACGAATGCTTCACTGCACAAACATGGAACTGACTTTCTGTATTGTCCAGCCTATCTTCCCAGTTTTAGTTTAACCGCCGCATAATACATTTCAAAACTTAAACTGTCCTTTGATCTACCCCTCATCACATTATAGAGAAGCCTCGAGCCTTAGACTGGGAGTAGTTGAGCTTAGTTGGGTTTTGTCCCTGAAATCCTCCGCACGCGGGACTGAGTTTAAAAATTATGACATTTAGGAAAAGAAACGAGGAGAGACAGGAGAAGAGAGAGGAGAAGAGAGAAAGAGAGAGGGAGACTTCTTCTTTTCTCTCGGAGCCCGCGGCTGACGGCTTCACCGCTCAATCGCTCGTCAAGCGCTAGGACTAGGACACGACACTAGTCGAACGCTAGGAAAAGAAAGAGACTGTTCGCAGTCTACTTCAAACTCATGAATGACTAAATAATCTATTTCCACCAATAACAACACCTTCCAAGAAATGATCATAATGTACTGAGCTTTTAATCAAAGGAACAATTTACTCCTAGGATCGGAATTTCAATTGGATGAGTATCCGGTGAAACATTTAAAACTCGGATCGTAAGAATCACTTGTTACTTCGTCTTTCTTCAAATATCTTGGATGGGATATGTTTCCTCTTTTTTAGGATCTGGCGTCCAGACATTTGGCAGCCACTACACTATTCCAAGATGAATGCCCTAAATCCTCTAATTAGCGCCTCCCCTCAAATATGCGCCCCCCTTCGAATAAGCGCCTCTCCTATATACGCCAAAATTTTAAATAAGCGCCTCTCCTCGAATAAGCGCCCCTCCCCCCTTCTGCCTGTTTTATCATGGAAGAGTATTTGTACAACAAAGGATGTATAGGTTTGGTCGCCTTTAATCACAAGCAAGTGATTATCGACGCATTCAAGCGCTGCACGTCGACCGTCGCAACGCATGGTAGCCAAGACGTGCTGATTCATTGCCTAAACCCCAACCAACCCTGTGCAGCAGGCCTAAACCGGCTTTAAAAGGGGTTATATTACTTAGAGTCTACTTAGTTCTTCAGGAGAGACAGGATCGTTCTGAAACTTCTAAGGGACTTACACATATAATTATTACAAAAAAACCCGATCATATCCGACCACGATTTGAGGAAAATTAAATAAGCGCCCCCCCCCCTCGATTAAGCGCCTCCCTCGAATAAGCGCCCCCTCCCCCCGTCTTCTCCTAAACTTTTGAAATAAGCGCCCCGGGTGCTAATTCGAGGATTTACGGTATGTTACTTTCTGTGAGGATTTCTGAAACGATGACAGTCTTTGTGGCAGTTCAGTGTGCACGTTTATCAGCGTGCCTAGGCCAATTGTCACGAAAAATATAACTTTGACAAATGGAACCTCGATATAAGCTCAAGAAAATAATACTTCTCTCTCCACTAGGATCTACTTTCCCATGTCCGAATGATAGCAAACTTTCTCGACAAGCCTCTGTCAGATGACCTCTTCAGTCGCATTGCTGAACAATGTAGTTTCAGTGGGATGAAGAAGAATGCTGTTAGTTACCAAATTAAGACAGCTGACCAGGGAGAAACATCGCTACTTCGGAAGGGCGTGGTCGGAGACTGGAAGAATTACTTCACTCCAGAACTGAATGAGAGATTTGAGAATGAAGTGTTGGCAAAATTAAAAGGAAGTGGATTAGAGTTTGATTTTGAGATATAGGAGGAGGCAAAGAGCTGGGGAAAACGGATTTGTAGTGCGTTAGTTTGTTTTAATGACTCGCCACTTACATAGCTAATTTGTCTTGCAGTTAATAAATTACAATAAACATGTATGATCAAAAAATCTGGTACGAATATGACAGAGAACTGTCGTCAAAAGATGCTTTTATAGGCCTGTAGTAGACATTCGCACCAGTACATATACAGAGCTGTTAATAAGCGGACATTAGGAGATAAACTGAACGTGGAATGGATAAAATCAGAAATTATTATGCAATGTCTATGTAACCAGGGACCGCGGAGACCATCATCTGGCGAAGATGAAACAATTATTAGGGGTCACGTGTACTGTTCCGCGGTCAGTTTTGTTACTTTCAAGTGGTAAAATTCATCATGCATACATTATCCATGCCATCTGGAGCCCTAAAAATTCAACCCACGCCAAAAAATGGAGAAATCAGCGGCTAAAGCATTGAAAAAGTAAATCAGTCGAAAGGAAGAAAAGTATGCGAAAGCATAAAGGGTTGCCTTTTCTTTCAAAACTGGTTTTATATTAGTTATTTTTCGGGAAAGATCTAAACTCTTTTGATTTGAAGCTTCATCTGAATGTATAAAATAGCATGAATGCACAATAAAGTGGAATTCTTGGTCGGTTATTCAATGCTCCGGCACAAGGTATAACACGAATGACTGAAAGGTAAGGACATCCGGGAAAATATCACGTAGTGAAAACGTATTCTAAATACACAGGCTTCAGTTTGTGTCAGTCACGCGATCTATCGAGGGGTGACTTGATTTTCAGAAGCCTTCACTGCGCATTTACACAGTTGCGTGACTCACAATCTCGTACGCGGAGCCCGCGCGTTTTCGGTCAGCTGTGCTAACCGAAAAGATCGCCTCTGATCTGGAAACGAGATTTGTATCCGAATTCGATCAGGGAAATTGCTGAAGTACTGTGCTGCGTTACTAATGATCATGGCGAGTTCTCCATTTGTTCAAGTTACCGAAGGCGAGTGGACGTCAGAAAAACTCATCAACGTTTTGGGCTTGAAAATGCCTCTAGATTTCGCTTCCAATCCTCAGTTACTTTGCGACTTTATCACGAATTTTCAGACAAGGCCGGATGACATTTTCGTGGTCACATACCCCAAGTCAGGTGAGTCAGTATTCGACGTGCAGTATCTTATAGGTGTAATACTTGTGTAAAACATTCTTAAACTTATTAGGTCCGGTGGGATATGATATCAAACTTAAGTTACAAAATAGCCTCGACGAGAGTCAACAAT
The DNA here is from genome assembly GCF_964199315.1 of Orbicella franksi. Taxonomy (NCBI): domain Eukaryota; kingdom Metazoa; phylum Cnidaria; class Anthozoa; order Scleractinia; family Merulinidae; genus Orbicella; species Orbicella franksi. Next base: position 6,184,826 of record NC_138157.1, read on the forward strand.
CTCTTTATACCAGTAGCTAGAGGTCTTGTCCTATAAGCCCCTATTTATGTGTCTTGCATTAGGAAGCTCGTCCGATGAACAAACAAATATCGCTGACAATGTTTTAGCGTGTCGAAGACCTAAGAAAAGTTGCCTTTCACTCGAATTCAATGTAAACAGGCTTGTTATTTCTCCGCATTCCTTTCTCGGCAGTTTGCCACAAGAGACGTCACGCAATACTTTGGACTACGGTATTTGTGTCGTGGCAAAATGAATACCTCGTATCATTTTCAGAGGTTGTCAATGACGTTAACTGACCACATATGTCCCCAACCGACCCAAGCACAAGCTAACGACTACAGTAAAAAACAAAGTCCTTTTTTTCAAAGGTTTTGATCACGGCATTTTCTAATATCGTTATATTGTTTACAGACACTTCGTGGCTGATAGCGTGACTAGCTCAAAATACTGGTACGGTGGCTGCCTTTTGTTGGTTTTTCCGATCGTAGATCTTTCGAGCTTTTAAAAATAATTAATACTCTTCCTTTGTATTGAAAATGTTCAGAATAAATCGTGCAGGTTGTAACAGGAGGGATTCGGACGTCCATTAGCTTGTAAAAGGACCAATAATTTCGATTAAATGGTGCGTGAAAATTCGTAAGGACGCATGTAGCTCGATTTTCACCAGAGAGAGATCATACGTCAACACGAATCATCTGTTCCTGAGTATAAATTCTACCGACTGATCATCCTTCTAGTACGAACTTGGGAAACGAACGGCAGTTTGTAAGATTATTCGTCTGTGTATGGGAAAACGACGGATCAGCCGTCCAGACGAATTATCCACGCTAGTCCGTTTGTCAAGACTTACTACCATCTGTAGTATATTTTAAGCATTCTTTGTTAAGTGGGGATGGGCAAACACTATAAATCGCAAAATCTTGCGGTGAATTTCGTAGCTGGCCCGACTTTCTGTGACACTAAAGACTCGCAATATGAGTAACACAATATAACCACGTTTTATTGTCACCGAACACGCTGAAAAAGTACGTGCGTTCACCAGAAATGATGAGATCACATTATTCGAAATTAAGATCAAGACCAAGATTATTCGATCACTTACTGTTTCAAAAAAAGCGAAAAAAAAAAGAAGAAGAAGACGAAGCAGCAGCAGCAGCAGCAGCAGCAGTAGCAGCAGCAGCAGGAGGAGGAGGAGGAGGAGGAATGGTCACATGTTCAGGCAGTCACAGAACGTTCTGCACAACCTGGGTACAGTAGAACTAGAACCGAAGCGTTAAAGGACCGGAAAAAGGGGCCGTTCCGACAGGGGCTCGAGCCCTAGATACTGTAAACCTCAGTCACAGCATGACTTTACGTTAATCAGCGTGACGTTACGTTAATCAGCGTTACGTTGCACGGCCCATCATTTAGTTTAAACATAGAGGATATTATCCGGTGGTACATAAGAAGATACGAATTTTCTGTTTGCTTACCACAATAACATAAAGTTCATACCTTCTTGTCTCCTTGTACTGAACGTTCTTTTTATTACATATGGACAATAATACATAACACTTGTTTGCAAATACTGGGTTTCTAAAAGCCGAAAAAGTCGAAAAATTAAGTGAGTCAGTGGAGCGCGGATCACCCCGTGCTATTTACTTTTTCATTTATCGCTCTGTACGTACTCCACTGAGAAGTCTCCCCATACACGTCGAAGGGATACTACTCCTAGCAGGTATAAACATGTTTTGCATTACAGTACATACCCAGCTTGGGTTATTGTTTAGTGATACAGTGAAAGCTTTCGTAAGCGGACACCCTCGGGGGACGCGAAAAAGGTGTCCACAGTAACTGGAGCTTGCCACTTTATGAGAATGTATCGCGGCCACTAGAGGTGTGAGGGAGAGATGGCCTCTTACGGGAGCTCAGTTGCCCAACTAACAATAAACAATTGGAATGCAAAAACCCCACTATTTTTAATATATATATTTAGAAAACAGCCCTAAGAAAATATACGCGCGCTGATTGGTTAAATTGCGTCATAACGTTGTCAAAGTGGCTGGGGAACTACGAGCCGCAGGCGAGTGGTTCCGCAGTAAACTTCCCAAACTTCCACTCGTTTTCCTATTTAGCAATTAGATTATGAGCTCGAGATTTCTATTGCGTGATAGTTGACGAGGGCGCATGTGACGCGATAGTGTTTATCCACGGAGAGACACTATCAGCCCATGGTGACCGTCCGAGGAAAATACCCGGATGAATAGTACTCGTCCGTGAAAAAATTTTCTGCAAACAAGCGGGCTTACAGAAAATAAACAATAATTATGATCATGATAATGATAGCGAAAGCGACAGCGACAGCGACAGCGACAGCGACAGCGACAGCGACAGCGACAGCGACAGCGACAGCGACAGCGACAGCGACAGCGACAGCGACAGCGACAGTGATAGTGATAAAAATGAAAATGATAATAAAATTGCAAAATTATCTGTGCATTGACTCTAAAACTAATCATAACAATTGTCTGCTTTATTCTTGGTTATAAATGTCATTTTAGGGACAACCTGGGTTCAAGAAATTGTATGGCAGATATTTAACGAAGGACAAGTCAAAAGTAACCATACGAGAGAGCGAGTGCCATTCCTAGAATTTGTCTTCAATCCAAGGGTGGGCCTTCAACCTGACGTCAACACTCTGCCAAGTCCTCGTATTTTAAAGACTCATCTTTCTTACAATATTATTCCTAAAAGTGCAAACGAAGACAGAAAGTGTAAATATATTTACGTTGCTCGCAATCCAAAAGATGTTGCAGTATCACACTTCAAGTTTATTACAAGCTCGAAAATACTCGGAAATGGATTCAGTGGGCCATGGGAATTTTATGCCAAGCTATTTGTGGAAGGAAATGGTAAGTTTTTAATACATTTAGCCCGAAGAGTGTAGAAAATAGACACCATTTAAATTCTTCTCGGCTAATCTAATGTTAGTTTGGAGTTGGTATCAAATCGGGCCTTTTTTTTTTAACTTACATGGTGAACAGTTTCTTTCTCCTCACATGACCTGACTGAACACTGTTAGTCTACGGTCAGGGTGGGAGTCTTATGCCCTCGTTTCCAGGGCTTTTCCCTAAGGGAGAGGCCCTGAAACGAGGTTGCGTCTTATGTCCATTACCGTGAGACCATCGTTACGGAATGTCGACAGGTAAATTGGCAAACTGGACTGAATTGAATGATGTGGCAGGGACGTTTTACCACGTATACACCCTTGAAGCCCAGGACACCCTATTCTCCTTTCCTTAACCCCTACCTCGTCTCTTAGTTTGCTCGCTCCAGTCTCCTTTCTCCTTTGTTCGTATTCTGTGTGTCCACTTGCGCGTTAACTCTTTGTTCCTACTCGACCGCTAGGCATAACATCTTTAACAGGTTCGATTGATGAGTAACCAACCGTAATGTAAAATGTGAAAAACAGTTAAATGTTAAAAAAAAAAAAAAAAAAAAAAAAACAGTTCGCCCATATCGAGAAGGCGTTCTCGGATGAAGTGAGATGTGAAATTGGCACGTGTTACACGAAACAAAGAAGAGGGTCAACAGCTATTTCCCTTACTTGTGTCGTGAAGGACAAACGACAAACGATTTTGTAAATCAATCTAACACAAAACTGAAAAAAACTCTCCTATTCACAGCAAATACAAATATTCTCACTTAAGTGTACAAACGGCTAAATAACAAAAGTTTGCGACAACCCAGTAACGTCTGTCATTCTTAACCTCTCCAATCATCTCTCTATACCTCTCAAAGAGAGACTCCAGGATTGCCAAAGTTACAAAAATTTCTCTACAGGAGACAACTGCAGTGATCTTGCAAGATTAGTTCTGAAACCTTCATTCATTCATGAAGTAGTTCATTCTTAATTGACTTTTTAATGCATTTACAGTGACTTTGAACTTCTGGACTGACCATGTCCTAGACTGGAGGAAGCACAAAGATGATTCCAATGTCTTGTTTCTTAAATATGAAGATTTACAAAAGGTTTGCTGTAGTGGTGTTTGCAGTTTAGCCTGTTCGAAACGCATTGTTGGTAGAAAAACCAAAAAAAGGCCCGCGTGGGCAAATCGCGTTTAATTTTCTTGAGCTTACTGGAGAAACGCGGTAATTTGAATCACTAATATACAATTTTCAGAGATTTTCAGGCTTCGTCAGTCTGATAATCCTCTGTTCAAGTGTCGTAAAAAGTTGACAGTGGGAAACTTTGAAACATCTTTGAATGTATCACAACAATAGCTTGACGGTTGTTTATTAATTTTTCGTAGAAAAACCGTAAATTCTTCACTTGATAATCTCAATTGTCAAATATTGTTCTTGCCAATCAGTCTTTTTTCCCCACTGCGTAATTGTTGTAGCAAATGTACGTTTTCAAAACTGGCGTGTGAAATATTCAATAAAGTTCCAAATATTTCAAAGCCAGGAAAATGATAGTTCTCTCTCCACCAGGATCTACTTTCCCATGTTCGAATGATCGCTAACTTCCTCAACAAGCCGCTGTCAGATGAACTCATCAGTCGCATTGCTGAACAGTGCACTTTCAGTAGAATGAAGAAAAATGCTGCAAGTTACTCAGTAAAGAGCAAGGAGGGCGAAACATCGCTTCTTCGGAAGGGAGTGGTCGGAGACTGGAAGAATTACTTCACTCCAGAACTGAATGAGAGATTTGACAAGGAAGTACTGGAAAAATTGAAGGGAAGTGGATTAGAGTTTGATTTTGAGATTTAGTAGATGTTTACTAAGACAACGAACTCTCGAAAACGAATGAATAGGATAATTTATAATTAGCATCTATGCAAGCAACATGTTACACAAGCAAAGGGTCAAAGTCTGATGTTAAATAGAAAATAATGATGTAAATTAAATAACTGAATGATTACCAGGCAGTCTGTTTCAATGTGCCATTTACTAAAGGATGCTGATCGGAGATATAACCAAATTCGCGATCATGGTTGGTTCTCCGCGGTCTGATTGTAATCGAAACGGTTAGTTTTTCTCTTTTGCATTACAATTTAATCCGTCTTGGATGCGATGCAATTTTGGGCAGAAACTACAAAGTTTCCCGAAATTTCCTCACATACACGCTGGATTATATTATAATGCAACTGAGAAAAGTATACCTTTTATTTTTCTTTCGCGATGAGTGGTGCACCCAGTAAGAGCGTGTACCACTTACAGATCATGCAAAATTCATCTTGGAGAGGTGCAGGGGACGCCTTGAATCTTCATTATCCCGTTATGTTTTATCGGTGATTAACTTAATGTAATTAACGGCTGCGAAGGAGAATTTCATCGCACTAGAAGCAAGGCTAGAAGCTAGCCTTTGAACAGGCTCCCGACTGGGCTATACGGAGAAGAAGAAAAATAAGCGGGTGGGGGTGTCAACTTGCTTCGCTCGCCGAATGCTCGCCGCTGGCCTTCGTTTCCGGCCTATTTCGTGCTGCCTAGACCATGTACGGCTGCTAGCTGAGAGGCTGGGGAGAGGGAATAACGGAAGCTCTTCATTAACCATTCTCGTCCTCGCTACTCTTAGCTTGCGGGGCCTTAGAGAGAATGGTTCCCCGCGCGCCTTCCCACTACAAATACCCCCCCCCCCCCTGCCCAAGGGAGGATCTGCGGAGGAGAGAGCGCTTAGCCTGCAGCTATAGAGCGTTTTGACTCACATGGCAAGCACACATGCAAATTTATTTGCAGAAAGGGAAATTTTTACATAAAAAAAGAGTTCAACTCCCACAGGATAGCTGGTTTTCACATGCCGTCACTAAAATTCGAACTACAAAACTATTGATCTTCCTGAGATTTTACTTAAATGATGTATAAGAGCAGCTGAAAACTAATATTCATACAAATTTTCGCTCCGAATGGGTTCTTGGTTTTGTGATACACTACGCTTGAATTTCTAAGCTTTTGCGTATGGTTGGCCATTCGTTTCAAAATTACGACAGGGTATACGCGGGTTTTTCTGCCGCGTATACTTGTTTACATACGTTACGCATGGGCTTTAAGCTCATATATACGACCGTTTAGATCGCGTATATACGCATTTTTAAAGGGCCACACATTTGCGTAAATTCAAGCGCGGGGATATGCGAAATAAATGCCCAAATAGACGTGTCCTACAAGCACCCATATATACGCGAGCTAAAATGCGCGTATATGCGGGTCTCGTAAATTACGTTGTATATGCCAGCACGAAATGTGCCTTTTAATGAGAATGGCTCTGCGTGTATGATAGCAATGAAAATTACTTTAACTAAAAATCGTCAATATGGCGGCGGTGGCGAAATGGCTTGTTTTGCTCTATCTGCTAAAATGTTTGTTACTGCAGCTCCCCCAGTGACTGAACTTCTAGAAACAGTTATGCGTGTTTTGAATGACTGTTCAAGATTTTATCCTCACGCTAATCGTAACATGGCAGAGAACTTGATCGTTCGTCGTGATGTTGCTGTGGATTCTGTTCACCGTTTGGGACAGAGGTGCCCAAGCGAATGCTGAGAGAATTCTGCCTGTCGAATAGCTGGTGAGACAAATTCAATACTTACTACATAGATGGGAAATGTTTGCAGTTCAGTTTTGAACTTGAGTAATCTCAAACTACACAAAGCATAAACAGTGGAAAACAGTTTTATAGAGGAAACTTTATATTTGGGTTAACTTTTAATCCTGGGTTAGCGTTAACCGGCTTTCGAACAACCCGGCCCTGATGATTCGAGAAATAAGACTGACGTGGGTTTTCCAAATCTGGTATCAGTATCATGCTGGGTCATTTGCGAAGTAGAAACATCTATGTTCAGCGTCAGCGTGTAAGGAAAAGTTTTTTCGAACTGACCCAGCAGGGTCTGATTTGAGGTGGTTGAATACCATCACAAGGCGTCAGGGGACCTAATTCTCTCTGGCACATTGATGGACTACACTGCCTTATCAGTTGGAGGTTTGTAATACGTGGTGGTTTTGACAGGGCTTTAGACTTAAAGTGGTGCAACAAAAAATTCTAATGCAACTGGGCTCGCTCTGTTCTTAGCTGCTGTGCAAAATTATGAATTGCCCCCTAGAGTGTGTTCAGACGAAGGGGATGAAAATTTAGAGGTAGGAAGAGCTATGCTATGGCACAGGGTATTTAATAGGGGAAGCAAAATTGCTGGGTTGTCTGTACACAACCAGTGAATTGAACGTCTCTGGAGAGAAGTCTTTATTGAAGTCGGTCAGTTCTACTACACTCTGTTCTACCAGTTAGAAGAAAATGGCATCCTGGAATCGAGCAGCATAATCGATCTGTTCTGTTTGTATTACATATTTCTTTGCAGAATTAACAACCAGTTAAACCTCCTAGCTGAGGCATGGAATAACCATGCTGCACGCACAACCAATATGGGTGAACGCAGTGATTTTACAAGATATATGTAATACTGGAAATACTAGCTGTCAGGGGCACATTTGATGATAACACCCAACCAGATGAATTATCTGGTGAAGACCCAATAGGACTTACACTAAAATCACATTCTGTTTCCTAAAACTCCCCTTGAGGTATTGGTATATCATGGGCTGGACGACCCACTCTTTCATTACTAATAGAAGCTGATGCAGTTGGCAAAGCCCTAATGGGAGTACACTGAGGTGCATGAAACTGCTCTTAATTTTGCAAACATTTCCCATCTAAGTAGTAAATATTGCATTTGTCTCACCAGTGATTCTAGAGGCCGTATCCTCTCAGCATTCGCCTTGGTACCTCTGTCCAATGAATCAACTAAAGAATTAGCCTGCGTAGCTTGACGGTTTAGCATATTTTTTAAGCAATTTGAGCGCGAGCGCACAAAGCGACAAAGCAGCGAAAACGAGCAGGAACCCCCTCAGGTTCATTGTGGCTACACCGCATTTGGCGCTCGTTATCGCGGCTTCGTCGCTCTCTTAGCGTTCAAATTGCCTAAAAACCGCCAAGCTACGCAGGCCACTAAACGATGTACAGAGTAATCCACGGCAACTTCACGACGATTAGCGTTAGGATAAAATCTTGAACAGTCATTCAAAACACGCATAACTGTTTCTAGAAGTTCAGTCACTGGAGAGCTGCAGTAACAAACATTAAATAGCAGACAGAGCAAGACAAGCCATTTTACCACTGCCGCCATATTGACGATTCCTAGTTAAAGTAATTTTCATTGCTATCATACATGAACAGCCATTATCTTAAAAGGGCACATTTGGTGCTGGCATATACAACGTAATTTACGAGACCCGCATATACGCGCATTTTAGCTCGCGTATATATGGGTCCTTATTAGACGCGTATATTTGGGGATTTATTTCGCATATCCCCGCGCTTGAATTTACGCAAATGTGTGGTCCTTTAAAAATGCGTATATACGGATCTAAACGGTCGTATTTATGAGCTTAAAGCCCATACGTAACGTATGTAAACTAGTATACGCGGCAGAAAAACCCGCGTATACCCTGTCGTAATTTTGAAACGAATGGCCAACCATATTTGCGTGACGCGGCCTTTACATGACGGCTTAGAGAGCTGTCATGATGGTTAAAAAAGTGACTTATTTCGGGAAACTTGGCTATCTGAACAGTTCATGTGTTAGAAAGAGTATTATTTTAATGTTTGAGTTCCTCGAGGGATAAATTCGCGCTTTTGTATCAAAACTCAGTGACAGATGTTTCTGTTGGTTTCCGGCCGCCATGTTGGTGCCCATACGGATGGACACCAGCATGGCGTCTCCATACAAATCTCTATAAATTTGGAAAAAAAATTTCTCCGCATATCTCGCATAAGAAAAATTGCTGTGACCAGCATTTTTGCGAGAGTCTTTGCATATTTATCTTCTTTCATTTCCCAGATTCTGGACTTTATTTATTGACTGGTTTCGATTTTTATTTTGATCTATTTTGAATTGCGTGACACTGAAAACCAGCAATTGGTTTGGTACTAAAATGGCCGCCGTTTCATTGTTTTCGAACACAATATGGCTGCCGTGACGTCATGTAAAATGAAACGTTCTTGCGTGACATAAATGACATAAATTTGCCTACCACGTTTGCAGTGAATAATGGCGAGTTTTCCTGTCTTTCAAGTAACAGAAGGTCAATGGACATCTGAAAAGTTAATTGACGTTTTGGGTTTGAAAATACCTGCACACTACACTCCCGATCCTCAGTTGCTTTGCGACTCTATCACAAATTTTCGGACGAGGCCAGATGACCTTTTCGTGGTCACATATCCCAAGTCAGGTGAGTCAGTAAGAGCAAGGCCCGGTTTAAACGTCGCATTTTACATGCGCCGAATCGAATTGCCGAATTAAGTGCACGTAAAATGCGACGTTTAAATCAATTAAATGCGACATATTTCAATTCAATACTAGTCAGTCGAATATTCGACTGATCCAGTCGAATATACGACTAACTCGGTTCGACAGTTGATTTGAACGCCGCATTTTAAATGCGCCGAACCTAATTCATAAATTATGTTAAATAAATTATGTTTGCTCGAATGGGAATTAACACGTCGCTCGCGCTCAGCAATTTTATTCGGCAAAAAAAAATGCGACGTTTAAATCAAATCAGCCGAACTTATTCATTCGAGTCGACTAAAATTAGTATTTGATTCGGTACATGTAAAATGCGACGTTTAAACCGGGCCTAAGCATTGAAATTCAAATTATCACCATGTCTTGGAATATTACATCAGAGATACAGAGGAACCTCGATTTAACGAACCTCTATTTAACGAAGTCCTCGATATAACGAACGATATTCTAGGTCCCGGCCAAAGTTACAGTAAAATGTATGGAATAGAACCTCGATATAACGAACCTCGATATAACGAATTCTTCGATATAACGAACATAATCCGGAAGTCCAAACGTAAAATCTACCTCGATATAACGAATTACAGTGTCAACACGCGACAAAAGAGAAACGCTGAACAGATCAACAGTCAACAAATGCTTGTAATCCTTATGGTAAAGAGACAGCAACCTTTCAGTCAACGGCTTGTTATATGTCATAGACATTGGCACTATAGTATTTCGACATCAATTAACTTCTG
>NC_138157.1:6197400-6209900 GCF_964199315.1 Orbicella franksi
AAAATCTTTCAACATAACTCGAAAACCGCCCTTTGCCCACTTTGGCGAACACGAAAAAAAGCCATTTGACGTAATCTGTTGTCTATACAAATTGAAGCAATCTCATTGGTTGCAATGCGTAGCAAAGAATTGTAATTGGTCCAGTAAAATCACGCCACTGTCAAACTTGACTCGAGCGTCGCTTCTCGTGGAATGAATACTTACAGCAAAAGCAGAACTGAACTGAGAAATCTACAAATCTTAAAGAAAATGCAGGATAAGTCAAGTCAGGTTTTGTCATCAGAGCAGCCCTGTGAGCCGAAAAGCTTGGATGTTGCCTCGAATATTGCAGGAGTTGAAAAACTGCGCTCGGAAAACTTGCGGTTGCGGTCAACCTGGAGGCCATTCGATTCGAGTTTTGAATGATAGGAGCGTTAGTGATGGTGGAAATTTGTGTCCTCTGTGGTTGGTGATTCTCAAATCAGTTTGAAATAGTGTCGGAGACAGCTTTTAGCTGCGATACAGTTGGCCGTGAGCTGTAGTGAGCTATACTTTGCTCACTGTTGCGCCCGGAAACGGACTGGAACATTCGTATCGAGAAGCAAGGTTATGTCTTTATTTTAATTGATTTTATGAAGGGGTTTTGATGTTTTATTCCAGACAATCACTGTGTCAACAATTATTTTGAGACTGAGAAAAGTTCAGTGTTTTAAATAAATTAATCTCATAAACATTTTGTTTATTGGGTTTGTTAAATTCAAGATAAAGCAATGGTTCTCGGCTTACCAAGACTAACTTTGTGTTTGGTTTAGTCTCGCTCGACTGCCGACTGAGACTGCTTGAGTATTTTTCTGAGTCATTTTCTAAAAAAGAAACGGCTTTATCTTTCTCCTTCCTGCTAGACTATGCTTCTCGTTTCTGTTCAATGCCTCGACAAGACTTTTTTGTACTTTATCTTTTGCCCAGTCATGTAAAACATTATCTAAATTCTCAAAACTTTCCGCCATTTCAAAACACAGAGGAAAAACTTTGAAATGATGACGTCAATCGTGCGTCTGTCCTCTAATAGATCATAGGCGAGAACCAATCAAAATGCGAGAATTACTTGGGTTATTATATAATATGTGATAGTTTATCTTTAGATATGAATTCACCATCCAATAAAAATTTGCCCAAAAGTGTTGATTTTTGTGGAGTTGAAGTAATTTTAGACCTTAAAAGTGATATTATTGAAGGAGTATTGTTTGAGTCAGTGCAAAGCAAATCTGTTCTCCAAAATATTATAAAGAATAATAGTGAATGCGCAGGGTTTTTGATATGGTTCGCATCTTTTTGCGTTAGCTGTATTTCAAAATCCATACAAAAATCAAAGTATGTATATTCCCTCTTGGTCTATGATGAAAGTCAAATGACTCCAATTCAATATACTAAAAACATAAGTGGTATTGCTTGTCTTGTTAAGGCTATTAGAAATGTTCAAAAAACATATCATTCAGCAGAGCATTACCAAATACAGTTTGTGCCATGTTCAACCAAATCTGTTGACAAGAATGAACGAAAAAGGATAATGAAAAAGGAAAGGCAGAAACAGAATTATAAAGGGATGGAACCATCAAGGAAGACAATATTATTGGACAAAAAACAAGCAAAAGATTCTACAAATAAAAAAGAACTACAAAAGAAACGAGCACAAAAATACAAAACAATGGATGTATTTAAGAAACAAAGGCTGTTAGACAAACATCCAGAAAAATACAAAACAGTGGATACAGCTAAAACACAAGACTTATTAGACAAAAATGCAGAGAAAAACATTATTTACATATGAACTATACAACGTGATAAAGAGATACTGCTGGCAATTTAATATTCGACAAACATCTTTACGTTTTCTGACGTCACCTGATACAGGGCCAACAAATCTGGTGTCAAATAACTTTGAGATTTTCACGTTGCTTAAAGACGACTTCTGTAGCGTTCGACTTTTACATAGCAAGATGTTGGAAAAAAGCCCGAGTTCACCCAGTCATGCGTCTAGTTAGGTTAGCGAAATGAATGAGGCGTAGCTTTGTTGTTCTTTAAGTGCGGCTGTATGTTACCGTTGCGTTGCTTGTTTTCACTTGTTTCGCGAGTGAGTGAGAATTCGGAGTTAAGAAATAGATGATCTGAATGACATCAATGATGGGAAATTATCCGATTAGTGATTGAATATCGCAACTGACCAAGGAGTAAATCGATGATAAAAGTTTTGTTCAGGAGCGATCGCGAGGATGAGACCGAGGATGATCGATTCCTGGCATTGTCGGCTCTGATCGTTTTCACTGTCACGCAATAAAAAAATAAATCGAAAACCATCTAGTGGAAAAAGCTAAGAAACTGTGATGTTATAGAAGATAACTAATTAAGACACTTTTTCAAGTTTTAGGCCTGTGCGTTTCCCCAAACTTCAGATATTCGCCGAAATGTTTCGCAGAAATTTACAGAGCCCAGTATGGAAACGCCGTGTTGGTGTACATCCGTGGTACACCAATATAACTCAATATGTCTGCCAGAAAATAGTGTAAACATCTGGAACTTACTTTGGCTATCTAGGCGACTGATTATCAGTATTAAACGAACAAGCATTTACATAAGCACTTTTCCTAATGCTCTAACTTCTAAAAAGTCTCAAAATCATGAGATAAGTATATATTTTTCAACAAACTCGATCGTAGCCTTATGGGAAAAAATTGAAAGACGCAATTTGTCTGTTTTCTCTTTCAAATTTTCCATTTGGCTTTTGAGCATTTCATCTAAAAAAGTTGAAAATAATTCAATATGATTTTTGAACTGGCGCACGGAAGAATTTAGTGGTGGACAATAAAGACAATAGAGTGTTTATGTCTCGGAACTATCGGTCTGATAGTTGCTTCGCTTCTCGGGCAAATATTTGTTTAAGGACATCAAATTTCAGCGGGGCAACTATCAGCCGACAGTTCCTCTACAGAAACAGTCTATTCTTTAAATAGAGTTTCTCAGCCGATGAACACAATCGCGTCACGGGATCAGTTTAATTCAATGAGAATCGGAGGAAATCTAGTGCTGAACTCAAATGGATGAGAGTGCACGATGGCTCAGCGAACCTAATTTGAGCATTTGCATTAGTGCGCTAGTAGACTTCTATAATTAAACTAACTTGTTAATAGCCTAGTATTTTATATTGGAATTAATTCAGCATTGTTTCATTCAGGGACAACATGGGTTCAAGAAATTGTCTGGCAGATATTTAATGAAGGACAAGTCAAAAGTACCTATTTTAGAGAACGCGTGCCATTCCTAGAACGGGCACACCATCCATGTGCTGAACATCCTGAAATCAACACTCTGCCAAGTCCCCGTATTTTAAAGGCTCATCTTCCTTACAATATTATTCCTAAAAGTGCAAACGAAGTCAACAAGTGCAAATATATTTACGTTGCTCGCAATCCAAAGGATGTTGCGGTATCATATTATAAATTCGTGACAAGCTTGGGGAGATTTAAAGGACCATGGGAATTTTACGTTAAGTTATTCGTAGAAGGAAATGGTAAGTTTATTTATACATTTAGCTCCGAGAGAATGATAACTAAATTCTCCTTACAAGTTACAAACCATTTTACGTTTCTTGTGATAGCTACATTAGGCGTTTATTCTTGGTGATCGATTTGCTGATCCTCACAGGCTATAAAAGCTCTTGCTAAACGAACGTGCAAGGAACAAAGTCACAAGAAACAGTTCCGAAGAGTTCGTGCGTATCGACGCAGACGGGTTTAACGAGAAACCAGACGAGGGATACGTAAATTAGCTGGCTGAATATAAGTTCTAAGAATATAAGGACTCGACTTTCATACTCAATTTTGTTGTGTGTTTTTTGTCGTTATTTTCCAATTAAACTGCCGAACCATTTGCGTATCATCAAGAATAAATAACTAATGTAGCTTTTACAAGAAACGTGTAAAATGATGTAATCTTGACTTTTTTTTACCGTGTGTGTGCATGTATATGCATGTGTGGGTTTCCCTTTGTAATACGTGGAATGTGTAATTAAGTGTTGTTAAGCTAGTTTTATTAATACTTATTATTCTTTCGACTTTTTTCTTTTCAAGTGCAATTATTCACTTATATTTCTTTTCTTAGGGGTTTCTTTAAGTGGTGGCTGTTATTTATTTTTACAATTTGTGGGCTGGGCAAGGGTGACACGCCTTGTAGGGGACGAAATGTTCTTTTGCTTCCCACCTGCCTTTGGCGTATTGTTTAAATTAATAAAAAAGAAATAAATTTTGGAAGTTTGTTGATAAATGTACGAAGGAAGAACTTCTGTACTTTGACTTTGTCCTGATCTTAACATACTCTAAGGTTTTTGAAACAAAAAACTCCAAGAATACTCGAGGACTCAAGCCAGCATGAAAGGAAGTTATTAATCGGCTTAACTTTTAGCCGTAAAACGGGTCAAAAAATTGGCCGTTAAGTGTCAAAATTGGAAAATTTTAATCGTTACCCGTAAAAAATATTAACCGTGAAACATTTTTAGCCACCAAAGTGAAGTCTTCTTGTCGAGAATTTTTTGTGATTTGGCTTGTGGCTTGAAAGCTATATTAGTCTACAATGCGGAAAATTTTTAAATTTTTTAAACAATGAAAGTTAATTTTGAACTTTGAAAGCAATGGTAATAATATCTGTTAACGGAAACTAAATTAACTGTTAGCCCCATTGAGACCCTCTAAAAATAATTACAATAGCCAGTGAGAAGATCTTCTGAGAGCTTTTATGTGTTACATACAGTAGGTTGGAACTTCTGGAATGACCATGTTCTGGGATGGTGGGAGCACAAAGATGATCCAAATGTCTTGTTTCTTAAATACGAAGATTTACAAAAGGTTTGTTGGAGTGATGTCTGTATTTTTACCCGTCCCAGATTGCTGCTACACTATTTCTTCCCACTACTATACTCGGAAATAAAAGTTATATTTTCGCGCCGTCATGCAATATCCTCTATGAATATCACGATGATCTTGATAATGATGATGATGATGATGATGATGGTGATGATACTTTATTAATGATGATACTTCATTAAACCTCGGGCAACTGGGGATTTTTTAGGCCACTAGCTGAAAAAGTCAATGAGTCGGAGTCACAGAAAACTTTAAGAGAATTATACCTGAACATGCTATTATTTGATTTGCTTTATGAATAAGATAGGCTAATCAAATTTTTACTCATTTAAATTTAATACATAAGATACTACTGAAAACATTGGATCACGTATGAAAGTTTATAGAAAGATTCTAGGTATTAATTACACACTAGGCAAATAGCAATAACATTTGTCGAGTGCAAAAATTATTCATCACTTGACTTCCCGTTCATTGGGAAATCGTGATTGAGATATGTGAGATTCCAAATAGTTTTAAAAAGATTAGATGATTTTTTTTGATCTTTAGAAACGATTTTCTTCGGATAGTCTTCGGCGAAACTTAAAAAGCATTCAAAACGGGGCGACCAGATCTCGTACAAATAACTTGGGGACCTGAAACGTCTCTGAATGTAGGCTTACTATTATTTTCTTCGCCAACAAAATATTTCGTCCGGAGGCTTCGATTCGGTCATCGGCGATCGAGATATGTTCCACCCAAACCAATAAAATCCGTATCTTCTCACCACTAAGTAATATGTTTTGTAAATAATGTACTTTATTTGATGTAACCGGGGAAAAAAGGAAATAATGATTCTCTCTCCACCAGGATCTACTTTCCCATGTCCGAATGATCGCCAACTTCCTCAACAAGCCGCTGTCAGATGATCTCATCAGTCGCATCGCTGAACAGTGCACATTCAGTGGAATGAAGAAAAATGAAGCAAGCTACTCATTACCAACCAAAGACGGCGAGTCTTCGATGCTTCGGAAGGGCGTGGTCGGAGACTGGAAGAATTACTTCACTCCAGAACTGAATGAAAGATTTGGGAATGAGGTGTTAGCAAAATTAAAAGGAACTGGGTTACAGTTTGATTTTGAGATATAGAGGACATTCAATAGTGTGCAATAATATGTGGAAAGCAAATGAATACATGTACGGTACTAAATTAAGCGAACACCCATTAAACAACTTGGATGTGAAAGCCTTGAACAACGTAGATTATTTTCCCATTTGACCATGTTGTACAAGGTTCAGCAAGACTTGATGGACACCTTGCTTCCTCCTGAGGTGTGCCTACTGGACAGGGTTTCTTGGCTTCCAAATGTACTCCCTGTCGTCATATTCAGTGCAATTGTAACCCCTATAAATTTTCCTTTTATCCTATGTAATTTACCTTTCCAGCGTAATTTATCTAAATCAACAGTATAATCATGCCAGCTATCAAATCCCTGGGTATAACTTCATTTTTCTACCGTCAAACCTCTGTAATTCGGACATCCAATGAGTTGATTCGAGTGTCCGTATTATGCGGGTGGCAGTACTATAGAGGCAAAGACTGTAAGAATTCTGGCTATGCTGGGAGTTAACGAACTGTCTCTTAAATATAGAGAACTCGAGGTGTCCGTATGCAGAAGCTCAACTGTATTTATTCATTTAAATTTTTTTACTTAATCTATTTCTCATAGCTTATCCAAGGGGTAAGCGCAGAAACAAGACAATCTCTATGCTTTTTCCATGTTTTGTTTTATTTATTTCTTGTTTTTGCAGGTGAATGAATAGCTTTTAAAAACCTTGCTTATTTTGTATCTTGACCTTGAAGGCGCAGCTGAATTTCATATGAATATGACTCGTTTTGACATAGAGGCAAAAGGCAACTCGGAAATGGCCTTTTAAAGTTACAAGAGACTGTAAATTTTTGACAGAAGTGTAAGTAAGTGAAGTTTCACTGGAATCCGTTGCAAACTCATAAAAATATGGGATCCCTAACTTGCCAACTCTTTTAAGGAAATGTATGCCAGTGCGCAACGCTTGTCCCTAGGCATACATTTCTTTGTAAGTTTAATTTGGAGTCCCATATTTTTTATGAGTTTCCAACGAATTCGTTTGAAATTTCGTAGACTTCGAGAAGATAAATTGAACTATGGAGATGATTATTTCTTTATTTGAAAAATACGAAAAATTGTGTAAAAAGGTGTAAAAAGGTTATTAGACTTGTGAAGTGCACAGATCACTATCATGACAGAATTTATTTGTTGCCTTTTTAGTTTCTCGAAGGCAGATAATGACATAATTAGTTGCATGTAATACGTCAGCCATTGTTTACTTTTTAACAAGAGCTAAACAAATAAAAATAACATCACCTTGGGTCTAATCACAGCGTCTTTTGACCATGCGGACAAAGAGGTCTTCAGACCAAAGACCAAACATTTGCATAAGTTCAAAACAAGCTTGGCATTCTTGAAGTACGTGCTAGAATGTTTAAGACATAACTGTGTTAAACAAAGGCCCCGTCCATAGCCCTCCACACTACGCCAAAGAAATTTGAAAACTCAACGGTTTTCCTACTGTTAGGCCTACCGTCCACACCAATCCGTCACGAAAATGAATTTCGAAACCTCTCTTCACTGAACCGGAGGAATTTGAAAACGCCAGCTTTGCCTATTAGTTTGAAATGGAAACATTTTGAAAACGGAGCTTTTCCCACGATTGCCGGCTCAAACTCAAATCCAAAATGACCGGTGATTGTTGGCTTTCAATTTTATCCGGCGTTGTGTGGACCGAAAACATTTGATGCGTTTTCAGCATGAAAACGCCCTTTTCAAATTTCTCCGGCGTATATATAGTGTAGACGGGGTCAAAGATGCAAACATTAAAATAGGTGAATAAAGATTGTTAGAATTTACTTCAACGATGCTTTTTTCAAAGCTTCTTACGATACACTTCAGTACCTTTATTGCGCTCTCACAATAAAATGTCAAGGTACATTAATCAATTCATGTACGCCCCTAGCATATATTTCTTTGCTAAAATTGGAAGGTTTGGGGTCTCATATTTTCACGAGTTCACAGATTTTTATGAAACTTCGCATATTTACTAAATTTGGCATGATAAATTGATCTATCGTGTACTTTTTACTTCAGCTGAATGTCACCGTTTACGATTTCAGATGTTTGCAGGTGAACCATGTCATTAAGAATGACAAGAAATTTACGTCTGAAAATAGCGCTTTACAGGCCATTAACATACTCTTATTAGTCAAAGAGAATCCAGAATTTCGTGCTGGCGCACGGTATTTGAATATTCAATTACCATAAAGTCACGAGCATGATGCTTAACCTTGAATTCATAGCTCAACGTTGAAGAAGCCTGGTCTTACTTATATAGGGCTTATGTTTTTTTTAATGCTTATTGCAGAAGTCATACTATTTCGATACTTGAATATAAAATTACCCTAATCTGCTCGCTCGTATCGTAAAAGCCAATTTGGGTGTTAGCTATTAGTTGCAGTGAGTGCCATAAAGCTGGCCTCAGGGTCATTTACCCTCCTATATCCAAGTTTCTAAACTAGGGCTGTCCGTTAAGGGGGCTATGTAACAAGTCTCCTTCAATATTTTAGGGTTCATCTCTCTTGTTGCAGATCAGACAAGACTGAAAACGCATTTGGAGCCGTTAAATTGGCGTACTTTAATAAGCCTTCATCTTAGGACAAACATCTCATTATCTGTAAACAAACCTAGTTATTCATAACCTTAATTGTGGTCTGAAAACATTTCCCTGTAAATCGATTTGTAGTTGCGTGCTACCTACTAATAGTCAAAGGTATTGTTCCAACAAAGTCAAGAAAGGCATTCAGTTCAACTAGGTTCTGTAACCGATGACGAACACACTGCTCCAATCCTGACTGGCTGCAAGTTTCCCTGCAATGTGGTTGTTCTCGCTTTTCGAGCATTTGGAGTGACACAACTTCACTGTCATTGACTTGTCGGGCGACATTGGAACCCACAGGTTAGCGGAGTTGACAATGTTGACGCCTTGGCCAGTGGCTACGTTCATATACTGCTTAAACACTTTGTCGCCGTCGTTTGTGTAAATGGCGTAGTAGCCTCGCTGAACTGAGTCGCCTTCTCCGATGGAAGTGATAAATGTGTAAACGAGGACCTCTTTGGCGTCGCGTGGAACCTGATTGCCTTGAAGAAGATTGTACGCTTTCTCTTCTTGGTCGAAAGCTGGCAGATTGCCCAAATAAACTTCCACTGGAGTCCATGCAACACTCATGATGTTTTCGTCAGAGAAAAGCTTCCACGGAACTTTCTCTATGCAGTTCTAGTTTACTTGTGCCAAAGCCAAACGGCGTAAAGAGTACTTCGTATATATGAAAAGGCTACTCCCAAACTGTCACAATGACACCCAATGGGGTTCCATCCACGTGGTTCTTAATTAAAGGAAAGGGGTGGGCTTAGCGGACATCATATCAACAGTTTAAACCAAGTAAATATATTTCTCAAACAAAGCTACCAGACAATGACGACAACTTGATATTCTTTCCGGATGGGAAGATTTATCATCGGTTGCGAAACACTGTTAAGCGTAACATTTTTAACAGCAAAGTATATTGAAACGGCAACCGCTGCTTAATAAACATGCTCGTAGGAGGCATTTAAATAACATTTTATAACTTCTATGGACTACTGCTCCTATAACTGACCCTAAATTATAAAGTGCTTGCTTGTTTTGAATCTACGTACGCAATTCGTACTATGCAAATGTGTCTGGTTAGCCAAAAATTGACTGTTGTCCTTAAGTAGGGAGCGAGGTAGCGTGCCTGAGTGGTTAGGGCTCCGAACTTGAAGTCCGGAGGTCGCGGGTTCAAGTCCCCCTCTGACCAATTAGCTGGAGCTGTTTCTCGGAAAACCCTAGTTCAACTCCTCGGTCATGCTTGTAAATAACCAACTGGTCCACCTCCAGTCAGTTGGGATTTTTAAGCCTATCATGTTTAGTTGATATGTTTGTTTCTTTCAGTTTAATAGCATGCCTTTGTATTAGTTAGATGGCTGAGCTAAGTGCTTTTACTACTATAACAGTAGTAACAGTTTGGGAGTACATTTCAACAATTTTTTTTAAGTAACCAGAAATATCCTATGAATGGCGTACGCATTCTAAATAACATAGACAAGGGCACTAAATTTAACTTTTAAGAGTGTGTCCAGAGACAGAGACAAAGAAATGGCCTTTGTGTACATGTTTTAGTTGATGTTCATGAAACGGCCACAAATCGCAAAGTTCTATGTGAATAGTACGCCAGCGCAGAAAAAAATATTGAAGGTCCTAAACATTTTCTGGCTTTTTTGAGAACTTTATTGATTGCTCTCACTATCCAATTAAAGGCTATTCACAACACTACGAAATATGCACCTTAGTTAAGATGAAGCCACGGAGAGAAATCAAATTGCCCTTTTGAAATGAGTATCTGGATCTGCGCTTTTAGACGATAGTTGTAAAACATGATCCAGTGGATTTCATGTTCACATGGCTTTTCTTGTTGTAGAAATACTAAACCAAAGACGGCTAAGTAAATATGCATAAATTAGTGCCAAATGGCCATTTTTGCAGGGGAACCTCCTAACTTGAAGGGGATAAAATATTTTGACTTACTTTTTGCCTTTTTTTTGTTCATTCACCAAACCCAACATTTGTGCCAAGTTTGAACGAAATCGATGATTTGAACTGTTTAACCTCCTGCCTGGTTCTGCCTGGTTTTCTCGTGGACACACTCTTAAAACGCTTAGACATAGATGATTAAAATCATCTTCATGCATGTTTGGTTTAATCGATTTTCTTCTGGCCGTTTCGCTCCCAGTGCTAGAAGTGTTTAACATGTAACTTGTTATGCAAAATCAATAGATTACAGACAGCAAACAGGTAATGAGAAAAGACAAACATATCAGAGGGTGTCATTTTGACTACACCAAGTTCGTTGAACTAATTTATAAGGAAATTTATCATATGGCTACCTCCGTAAGCGGGCAAGATGAATCAAATCTTGCGCTGTTATTGGCTACCCGAGCGGGCAAGATGGAGCTATCTTGCCCGCACGGGACTACCCGCCGTGTGCCGCGAGAAAAATTTCCCCGAAAGCCGTATAATAAATCCTTTATTGACCAAGCTAGTTCGGTCAAAATGGCTTGTTATTGGCCTCGTTCTTTTTTTTTTGCGTGTTTGTGGACCTCGACTCCGTCTCGGTCCTTAAACAGGCAAAAAAAGAACTTTGGCCAATATCCAGCCATCTTGACCTCACACTTGGTCAATAACCCATATGCATGTGGTACGCGCAGCTTGAAGGGCGAATTATGAATCTGATTGTCTTGCGTAGATACGTACTCCGTGGACTGTTTTTTTTTTTTTTTTTTTTTTTTTTTTTAGTTTTAGTGTAAGTTTAATTCTAATTGTTGTAATTGTACGAGCAAATTAAAAAACAAAGAGAATCTGATCTTGGGAGTTAAACACGTGTTGTTTCTTAAGGTTTCCGAATACTTTTGTTGTTGTCCTTTTTGCCTGATCGATCCCTGGCTTTATGAGAGCCCCTCCATAACAATAACATATTTTGAACAATATTTTGTCAGGTTAACATTTCTTAAAATTAATTAGATCATTGTGGCTTTAGAGGATGCAACCAGGTGTAGAAAGCAGATTTTGAAGTAGGGGCGTGTGACTTTTTTATGCTAACATACCATTTCGATTCGTAAGGATCGACACATAAGAGTCATAAGATTTTTTTCCGGCTCAGGCTGAGGATTGTTATTTTCTATCGATTTTACGCTGAACTAAGTATTCTTGTGAATATTCTTAGATTATAGGAACGCAAAGTGGATTATGCGACACAACGTCATATTTAGGGTCTGTCCTATCATGACTTTGATGCATGAGTTGAAGTAATTTTGAAGCCAGACTGCAGGCAATAAAGACTGATATAACACATGCATGACTCCCTGCTAATTATTTGTGTGCAGTTTCTCAAGTGTTTTATTTGAGCTAGACCGAACGTTTTAGTTCGAAATACAGCGATGTTTGTCGTGACGTCACGAGCTCTGTCACGATCGCCGTGGTTTGCAAAAAGTGAGGATATTAACAAAAGAATTATACATGTCAGTGTTCTTTGATCAACGCTCTCTTTACTTCTCTGCGAATTTTCGTGCTAGAACTTGCATGGTCAAGTACGCAATCAAAATCAAGATCAAATCAAATCAAGACTTTATTTATCCACGGTAAAGATTAAAGCTATAACCTTATGGGGCCGTGCACTAAAATAAGAGGAAAAAAAATTAAATACGGTAACCTACTATATATTATTCCGGCAGCCGGGAACAATGTTAAGAGATTTTCGACGGAAAGCATTATTTAAACCTCTTGAGTGTATTTTATATTTCTTTAATTGGAAATGCCAAGGGATTTGTTAAATTATTTTGGTTGTCTAGTTGACGAATTAACGGACCTTGAGCTCCGGTAATTCGAGCTTGCCTACTTTAAAAATTTTTGGCCAGCTTGAAACTCCAAAAATATTGCAGAACATGAAGGGAAAGATTCGTC
>NC_138157.1:6212400-6334900 GCF_964199315.1 Orbicella franksi
AATTTTCAGACGAGACCGGATGACGTTTTCGTGGTGACATATCCCAAACCAGGTAAGCTGGATAACTCAGGAAGCGTTCGAATTGAAATTATCATGTCTTTTGAAATTGTATTAGAGATGATTTGGTTTTATCAACTGGGTTGATAATGTGAATTGGCCACCGTAAAGCTTTCGAATCTCTTTACAGTGGCCAATTCACATTATCAACCCAGTCGATAAAACCAAATTATCTTGTTATACTCCCCACCGACGCAACACCACAGTTTCATTAGAAACTTACCCCTTCTATGTATTAGAGATGACCGGGTAAGTTTAAAAGATGGAAACAAAACTGTTCCAAGGCATTGGCTATTACATTTAATAGTTTAATAGCTTATACCAACCTTGCATTTTAGGACAATACGCGTGATGAACAGAAACTTTGTTTTCGTGTCATAA
Organism: Orbicella franksi; assembly: GCF_964199315.1. Classification (NCBI taxonomy): domain Eukaryota; kingdom Metazoa; phylum Cnidaria; class Anthozoa; order Scleractinia; family Merulinidae; genus Orbicella; species Orbicella franksi. The sequence goes on from NC_138157.1 coordinate 6,212,839, forward strand.
ACCTGTATACCTAATTGACGGCGAACTCTGCCTTTCAGTTAGGTACACACAGGCGCATTATACTGTGGCTAAATAAATGCAGCGTAGCCATATTCCTGGCCAAATACCGCGTAATTACGTATTGATATCTGCTTTAACTTTATATTTCATTGCTTTCATCACCTTTACAACTAAGATGACATTGTTTTAACTTACATCTAAACCGAATGAATTGCTTGAATTTATAGATTCCTCATTAGAAACATGGTCAGTCCTAACTTACAGATTTACTCAATCATTTAATAACCTTAAAATGAGAAAGATAATTAATATTATTATTGTCATTCTAGAAATTACTTATACATGTATCTCGACGTTGTGTTACTTACACTCGCGTGAGTCACAAGGAGTTCGATTCAGAATAGACATTTAATATCACAGTCTGGACAGTTTATGAATAGCAAAGATAAGCCGACGGGGTAATTGATTGCATTGACCAAATTTGAGGGACGTATCTGCGTCCACTGAGTGGCGTTTACATTTGTGTTTTTCAAGGGTACGGTGCTTATACAAGGGCGGCGCTCGTTGTAGTATGTTTGCCGTCACACGCGGTCGGCGTTTTTTCGGGAAGGGCGCTTTTTCCAGTATTTTCTTTTTGGCTGCCTTCGGGTTAAACATAATCCCAACAACTTTCAATTCCTGGCCGGTGAATATTAATTGCTTTTGTCACAAGGAGGTTTCGTTACTCTCACGTAACGTGTATTTTTTTTTTGTTTAGTGTCGTAATCGAAACGAAATGTGATTGACATCTGATCTTGGAAAATTACTTCGCACATGCATGTTCATCGAGTTAGAGTCTAAAAATATAGAATCTAGTCACGTCTAGGAAAATCTCATTCGTTCCAAAGGTTTGGAATTGGATTTATTATTTCATTTTTCATCTTTTTCAAAATCCAGACGTAACTGATCGATTATCAACGACATCAGTGAGTAATCGATGGGTAATAATTGAGTAATCAACTGATTTTCCGACATTTTTCGTTATTATGAGTGAGGCCCCGATCAAACACCCGGGGTGGGTGGACTCCCATGTAAAAAAGAACGGGGTGCTCGTTGTATCTTTTGGGGGGTTTATAAAGCGCCGTTTTAGTACCTCTTAGGGTGTTCCGCCTCAAAAGGTGCACAGCAGGAACTTTTTTGGTGCTTTTTAGGGTACTGAGCTGAAAAAATATGACAGGAGATAGTGTGTTGTTTTAGAATTGGTACCTCTTAGGGTGAAAAAATTTCAAACCACGCCCACAAAACCGGATCTTGGTACCTCTTAGGGGTTCTTTTCAAAATTTCACCCCTGTCCTTTTTATGTGGGATTCCCCTCCCCGGGTAAAACGTCGTACTTTACATGTGTCGAATCTAATAATTAGATTCGGCACTTAGCTTGTAGAGTTCGACGTTTGAAGCAATTAGGTTCGAGAGATTTGTATTTGGGTTGACCTGCCCTTCTACTCTACCGGGCTTGTCGAATAGTACGGAAAAAGATCGACTTCAGTTCATACGTCAAACTTTTTAATGTGCCGAAACTAATGCATACATTACAATTAATTTTTACCCAGAGTCCTGCACGTTTCCTAGTTTTGTCAAGCGCACACAACTCGTTTTGATCTTTTGGAACAAAATGGCGGAATGAGCGGAAGATATGCGTTCCTCTTGCTTCGAAAGCATGAAATATACTTGGTTGAAGTGTATGAACCACTTCCGTATGCGGTGTTAAGTTCCGTATTTGAAAATGATGAGAGTGTAGCGGGTTGGAAAACCTGCCTGGCATTGCCGCTGATCTGCCGATCGCTGGCATCTGCTGCAGTTCGCACCTAATTTTGGCGCTAATTCGCGGTTTCTGATTTTAAGAGTTTCATTAGACATGAGAAATGTAAAAGGTATACCGATTTTGACACTCTAGTGTTTGGGTCATTGGGCAGCTTTTCGGGCAAGTAGGTCACCACCTCATACTCAACTCAGTTTAAGTCAATCTAAAGACCGACTTCTGTAACTTTAAAATAGTCAATATTGCTTGGTAATTTGTATTAGACTTAATTTAACATTCTTTCTTTTAGGGACAACATGGGCTCAAGAAATTGTCTGGTAGATATTTCATGAAGGACAAGGCAAAAGTACGGATTTTAGAGAACGGGTGTCATTCCTAGAATGGGCGACTAGTCCACCTGCTGAGCACGCTATCCAGGAATACTCAAGCCAGCATAAAAATAATTACTTAAGAGTAGCCGCCAATGAATACATGTTCTGAGAGGTTTCATTTCTGATTTCTGCATTACATTGGTTTTCAATATAATGAATCTTATTTCGCTACATACAGTTAGTAGGAAACTCTGGACTGACCATGTCCTAGACTGGTGGAAGCACAAAGATGATCAAATGTCTTGTTTCTTAAATACGAAGATTTACATAAGGTTTGTTGGAGTGATGTCTGTATTTTCCCCTTTTCCGGACTCTTAGTTTACTCACAAAAAAAGGGCTTTCACGCACACTTTTTGCCACTTTCTTTTTTTGGGGTGGGGGTGGGGTGGGCGGAAGACTCACATATACCGAGGATGGGGTGCTCCTCGTACCTTTTAGAGCTTAAAAATTCGGTTTTGGTATCTCTAAAGGTGTTCAGCCCCGAAAGGTCCATAGCCGGAGCTTTTGGGATACCTTTTACTGAGTACTGAGGCGAAAAAAAAAAAATTTATGTGTTGTTTTAGAATTGATACCTCTTGGGAGTTAAAAAGATCTTCAAAAATGTTCCAAAGTAGGTCAATCGACTCTCGTTCAAATAATTTGGGGATCATCTGAAGCATCTTAGAATGTAGGTTTTTTTTTTTCGTAAACAAAATGTTTAGTTTGAAAGCTTCAGTCGTGGGAGATATTTCCTACTCAAACCGTTGAAGCCCGTATCTTCTCACTTTTTCGTAAGAGAATGTACTTTATTTGATGTAATCAGGGAAGATCGAAAAATTATTCTCTCTCCACCAGGATCTACTTTCCAATGTCCGAGTGATCGCCAACTTCCTCAACGAGCCGTTGTCAGATGATCTCATCAGCCGCATTGCTGAACAGTGCACTTTCAGTGTAATGAAGAAAAATTCTGAAAGGTTCTCAACCAAAGATGGCGGGATTTCGATACTTCGGAAGGGCGTGGTCGGAGACTGGAAGAATTACTTCACTCCAGAACTGAATGAGAGATTTAAGAATGAAGTGTTGGCAAAATTGAAAGGAACTGGATTAGAGTTTGATTTTGAGATATAGTAGATTTTACTAGAGGTCAATAATAAGTGGAAAGAAAGATAACTACTACTATATTAATGTATCTTGCTCCTCAAACTTAAATACAACATATACATAATTCACTTGGGTGCCGCTTTGGCTGAGCTCTGTTTGCTGGGGAATAAATCTCAACACTCCACTCTCACAAGTGGGATATATTGGCCACAGGTGGGGCCGTTTATTTTGACAGCAAGCTTAGAAAGTTTAAATTACAAACATACCAAAGTATTAGCCCGGCAGTGACGGAGAAACCACCAGCTAATGTAGAAAATAGAGAAAGTGGGGTGTGGAGGGAGGGAAAATTCCCTTCACTTGCTGAGAATGCTGCGCAAAAGAGAGGGTGGACCACATTTAGCGATATCTATATCCCCGATGACAGAAACTCACCCTACCAAGTGCTGGGTCTAGTTACGTCACAAGCCACCTAAAATCATTTATTTTGGTAAAATAAACTCCCTTCAGCGGACAGCCTTTTAGTTTAAACGCTCGAGCGTCTTTTAGTTACCTCTATAACGGAGCCCTGTTCAGCGGACACCTTTATTTAGCAGAAGCAGAGACCTAATTGCTAAATTTTCGTTGAAAACCGGACTCTTTTCTAAATTTACATGCATGTATTGGATCACGTCCTTGAAATAGTCCAGCATAAATTTACGTAGCTAGATTTGTGTTACTTGACTATTGTATTCTAAGCCATGTTGCTCCTATGATGACTCAAACAACTCGGATGGAAAAGCCTTGAACAACGTAGATTATTTTCGCAATTGACTATATTGTCTTTTTATCCTCTATATGTAACATAAGGAACAATTTTTGGAAGTTCTGTTCTTTTTCTATATTCTTACTCTTTAGGATTTTATTCATTTGTCCGCTCTAAGGTAGCTCATAAGGTTCAGAGAAAATATAACGAAAGTCAGTCTTAAGAGTATTGAAACTGTTGATCCCAATACTGAACTGAACTCCCTTTTTTTTCTGGTTTATCATAAAATTCTAAGCAAACTTAATCAGTAAGTAATCGAATCACAGCAGTTTGAGGTTAGGACTGCAACAATTAGAGGCTAAAGGGTTCTCGTTGATCTTTTGCCTTGATTGAATTTTCCCTTTTTCCGTCAGTAGATGTAAGTTCCGATTGATGTTTATTTGTTTTGATTTTTTACCTGCAAGTCCTTTTCTTAATAGATTTTGAACTTATTCAGCAAACCTAATTTACACCGTGATTTTACAATAACAACTATATACGCGTCATTGGTCATTATTAAATATTTGATCACGAACTTGAGAGTGTCCTGACGAACTTTAGGCATAACAGACTTCACATCCTTAAGGGAGGGGACTCCTATGTAAAAAGGGCCGGGGTGTTCGTCTTCATACACTTCAGGAGTTAAAACGCAGCTTTGGTACCTCTTAGGATTTTAATCCTCAAAAGATCCCCAGCGGAGACTTTAGCGGTACTTTTTAGGGTATTGAGCCGAAAAAAATATTACTTAAGATAATGTCTTGTTTTAGAATTGGTACCTCTTAGGGGTGAAAAACATTTCAAGCCACGTCCACAAAACTGGATCTTGGTAGCTCTTAGGGATTCTTTTCAAACTTTTCGACAAAGCCCCCCCGTCCTTTTTATATGGGAGTTCCCCCCGGGTTCATATCACGGATATCCTTCTCTAGCAGAAGCAATTCATATCACTTAGAAATGCTTACTGTAAAAATACAACTACAGTTAATCGTTTGATGCACGAAGCGATCATCAGACTGCGTAAGTTAGTGGATGGTCGAAAGATTTTAACATTCATTCAAGGGAGGCTGGAGAGATCCCGCCGGTTTCAAAGAATTTATTTTCTTCTCAGCCTTGTAATAACTGTTGTTATAATGAATTCAGATCGTAGACTCAGTTGTAACTGAGCAGTTAGCATACAGATCTACCTAGGCAGACACAAATTTCAGCGAAAGTGTTCGCCGTGTAATCAGTGTCATTCCAGTTCATAGTTACGGAGAATAAATTTCACGACATCCTCCTGCTGACCAATTTACAAGAAAGCCATTGTTCGTTCTAAGGGAAAAAAGGAAAAATAAATCCTTTCAATCGGATCTCAACTCGAAGATGGTGTGTTGCCTAAGCGTACCCAAATTCGGATAAAACTCTGGCGATATATCAGGTCAAGTGACTTGACATGAGAGTCGCATATTGGTTTTTTTGGATCCGGATTTTGGCTCACCGTAAATTCTCGAATTAGTGCCCGGGCGCTTATTTCAAATTTAGGAGAAGACGGGGGGGGGGGGGGGGGGGGCGCGGGTGAAATGGGGTGAAATGTCCTTTAATTTTCCGTGATCACTTACACAACGTATTTTTAGATAAAGGTGCGTCCGCTGAATACGTACCTCCACACTCCGCCCGGGCGTTAATTTTTCCCACACGGAACAACAGTGACTAAACTATGGCTACTGACTTAACAAGCAACTGTGTGATGCTTCTACGAACACTTCAGACGTTGAAGAAATCAGGGATCAACAAAGAAAACGCAATGAATTACCTGGCATTCATCGTCCGAATCGTCTATGTTTGTGTTGAAAAACAGAATGCTGTAAAGACACGTGACACAATTGGCGGGAAAGAAGGGGAACCTGCACTCATTGTGGTCAGTTGAAAGAATACCCAAAGTTCCCTACCCTTCGCCTATCGACTCCTCTACCCCCCCCCCCCCCCCCAAATATATTTTCATATTTCTAAAAACTTAAAACTTAAAACAAAACATAAAAACTTTGGTGGCTCTTTAGTTTTCGATTTTAGAAAATGATGACGTCACATGAAAACGATCTACACAATCGAAGCACACTTGCGTGACCGAAATCTCATAAATTACACACTTGTGTATTTGCTCTCAGTTACGCGTTCATTTTTCGGTGGCCGGTGCTTGTGGTAAATCATGACAAGTTTTCCAGTCTTTCAAGTAACAGAAGGTCAATGGACATCTCAAAAATTAATTGACGTTTTGGGCTCGAAAATACCTGCACACTACACTCCCGATCCTCAGTTGCTTTGCGACTTTATCACGAATTTTCAGACGAGACCGGATGACGTTTTCGTGGTCTCATATCCCAAGTCAGGTGAGTACGTAAAGGGCTGGAAATATTGGACTTTCAAATTATCAGTCCCTTTTAAACTGCATTAGAGAAAGGTAAGTTTAAAAATCGTCCAATGCACTGGCTGATACTTTCAGTTTGTTACATTAGCGTATGCAGGCTTATGTCAACATTGCATTTCAGGCTGATTCACGTGGAGAACAAAAAGATTTCCTTGGGTCATTTACGTCGTTTACCTACATACCTAACAGACGGTGAATTCTGCCTCTCAGTTAGTCACATACATGGTGTCATTACTGTGACTAAATGAATGTAGCTTAACTATATATTCCTGGCGAAATGACATGTACTTACGTAAAGATATCAACTTCAACTTTATATTTTATTGCTTCCATCGTCTAATGAAAATACGTTGTTTACTGACTCTTGCAATATACGTTTACAGAAGAGGGAAAAAATGGTTGAATTTATCGATGCCTTATTAGGAATGTGGGTCAACTGAAACTTACAGACTTACACCATCATTTAATGGCCTTAAAATGGGAAATCTGATTTGATCTTATTATTGTCTTTTATCTCTCCGTTGCGTTACTTTATATACTCGCGTGTGTTGAGTCCCGGATGACCTCGTTTCGCGTTACTGTCGGTACAGTGTGTTATACAACAAGTCAAATTATTCTCGCAGTTTGATTGGTTCTTATTATGATCTATTGGAGGACAGACGATCAGAGGACGTTATTAACACCTTTTTTATTTCTCAATTATATAAAACAGATAGATTCCTTGTTGCCGTGCTTCTGTTCATAATAGATTACAGAAGGCGTCACGCTACGTGTACCACTTTTATTCTGCTCTTACACATTTCGGCGTCATCTCTGATTACTGAACAGACCCACGGCAACATGGAACCTATTCGGTTAGATTGATTATTCACTGATTACTCATCGATCATTGGCAATGATCAATGACTAATCAACTTCGAGGATGCAGCAAAGAGAAAGCAGGAAGAAAGAGAAGTGAGGTGGAGGGCCGCTCCCCCTCCCCCGCCCACACACCATCCCTTCCCCCCTTTGACCACTTTACTCTCGACTAGTTTTCTCTTGGCCCTTCGAGACAAGGCCAGATCTTTTTCGACCCTTCCTACTTCCTTTCAACCAGATCCTTTTTACGTCTGGCGAACACCATTTCTGAAAAGCCCTTCCCTCCTTTTTTATATAATCAATTTTTCTGCTTTCCATGTGGATCAACCTTTCTCCATGTTTTCTTTTGCACTTGCCATTTTGCAGTCAAAATCTATTCATAGGTTCCCTATAGTATAGTAACTGTATAAAAGGCATTTTGTCACGAGTCCATCCAGTGTCTCCAGTGTCCCTTACTTCGCAAGTTATACTCAACCCCGTTTAAGTCAATCCATAGACCGACTTCTGTAACTTGTTAGTCAATATTGCTTGATACTTTCTATCAGAATTTATTTAACATCATTTCATTCAGGGACAACATGGGTTCAAGAAATTGTCTGGCAGATATTTCATGAAGGACAAGTCACAAGTACCTGTTTAAGAAAACGCGTGCCATTCCTAGAACGGGCACACTATCCATGTGCTGAGCATCCTGACATCAACACTCTGCCAAGTCCCCGCATTTTAAAGGCTCATCTTCCTTTCAATACTATTCCTAAAAGTGCAAACGAAGTCAACAAGTGTAAATATATTTACGTTGCGCGCAATCCAAAGGATGTTGCAGTATCATATTATAAATTTGTGACAAGCCTGGAGAGATTTAAAGGACCATGGGAATTTTACGTTAAGTTATTTGTAGAAGGAAATGGTAAGTTTACTTATGCATATTTAGCCTTAAGACTCCAGAAACGTGAATTGATGTCTAAATTGATCGTACAAACCTTTATATACTGCATGTAATGGTAGCAGGGAGAACTGAGTGATTGAATATCACATTCAGCATTTATTCTTGGTGATCAATTTTCTGGTGCTCACACGAAAACGTATAAAAACTCTTGCTGAAGGAACACGCAAGGAACAGAATCACAAGAAACAGTTCTCAAGAGTTCGTGCATAGCGAAGCAGACGTGTTTTACGAGAAACCAGACAAGGGAAACATCAGTTTATCAAGCCCTTGACTAGAATTCATAATAAATTTTGTTGTGTGTTTTCGCGGGGATTTTCGAAATTTCCGGACCATTTTAGAAGTTTCTTGAAGGACGAACTTGTGTACTCTGACTTTACTGATGTTAACATACTTACACTTATTTTTTAATGAAAAAAGAAAAAATCCAGGAATACTCAAGGCAGCATGCAGAAAAATAATTACAGTAGCCAATGCAATGAACATATGCTTTGAGAGGTTTCATGTTTGATTTCTGTATTACCTTGGTTCTGATTTAATCTTTTTGTTTCACACAGTAAGTTGGAATCTCTGGAATGACCATGTTCTGGGATGGTGGAATCACAAAGATGATAGCACTGTCTTGTTTCTTAAATATGAAGATTTACAAAAGGTTTGTTGGAGTGGGTTCTGTATTTTGTCCTGCTCAGGACTCTTAGTTTACTCAATAGAGAAACACGTTCCCAAACATCCACGCTTTTTGCCATTTTTTTGTGCTTTGAGTGCATTCCAGGCGTTCAACAAAGTTGCGGAATGTTGGGGCCTCTCTTATCATGTTCCAAGAGGCTGAGATCCTATGGTTAACATCAAGAAGTGATCGAAAACTCTGGTAGGGAGCCAGCATTAGTCACAGCGTGCCGACTTGGACTGTCTTGACTTCCTCTTCAGTATGCCTATCAAACAGGATCAAAATGTTGAAAAGTGATATATATATATATATATATATATATATATATATATATATATATATATATATGTCCAGTTTCTATATTTATGTCCAAATTATAATATCTATATCCAAATTGCAACATATATATCCAAATTGTAATATAAACTGGTTAAAAAGAGACCGAAAATGGACCACTTTTGGTTTAAAAAGATAAAAAATATACGTAAAACTTTGTAATAAAACGTTTCGGTCTCTCGACCTTCGTCAGTTACAAAAAGCGCGTAAACAACTCACAACTTAAATACGATTTTTACAACACTGAATGATAAACAGGTTACGTAACAGATGGAAAGAGAACAATAAGTGTACAAAAACAGCAAGTTAGACTGGAAACAATTAAACTAGTTAATCTTCAGGAAGCAATTTTCTTTGGGTAATCTCTGTGAAACTTGGACTCGTCAAAAATGTTCCAAAGTGGGTCAATTGAATCTCGTCCAAATTATTTGGGTATTATCTGAAGCATCTTAGAATGTAGGCTTACTGTTGTTGTTGTTGATTTTTTTTTCGTAAACAAAATATTTCGTTTCAGTAGGGCTCTAGTCTCCTTCGCAGCCGTTTTTTGGCAAGTCACGCAACGCTCCCCCCAAAGAAACTTTGGGGGGGGGGGAGCGTTGCGTGACATCCCAAAAAACGGCTGCGGAGGAGACTAGGAGGCCTCAGTCATGATCGAAATTTTTCCTGCTCAAACCGGTAAAGTCTGTATCTTCTCACTTTTTCGTAAGAGATTTATTTAATGTAATTGGGAAAGTTAGAAAATAATAATTCTCTCTCTACTAGGATCTTCTTTCCCAAGTCCAAATAATCGCCAACTTCCTCAGCAAGCCTCTGTCAGATGATCTCGTTAGCCGCATTGCTGAACAGTGCACTTTCAGTGGAATGAAGAAAAATGCTGCAAGTTTCTCAGAAGGCAAAGATGGCAAGACTCAGATTCTTCGCAAGGGCGTGGTTGGAGACTGGAAAAGTTACTTCACTCCAGAACTGAATGAGCGATTTGAGAAAGAAGTGTTGGACAAATTGAAAGGAAGTGGATTAGAGTTTGATTTTGAGCCGAAATGGTAGACATTATGAAGCAGCTAGGTTTGTTTAAATTCTATTCTGAGCAATGTTACTCCTATGATCAATTAAACAACTCCGTTGTGAAAGCCTTGAACAACTTAGATTATTGTCTCAGTTAAAAGATTCAGTAAGGCTTGATTGCCATTAGTCACTTCCTTCTGAGGTGGGCCCACTGGACAGGGTTTCCTGACTTCCAAATGTTACTCCCTATCCTCATGTTCAGTGCAATTGTAAGTTAATGTTCTTTTTATTCTATGTAATGTAATGAAACATTTTTCAAAAATTTGCCCGACATGTTTCTATATCCTTATTCTAGCTAGTCAATGAAGTTTATTCATCTAAGTAGTCCGGTTTTAAGAATGGAGTCGACATCTAATTAGTCCACAGTTGAGAATTTAGTCGTGATTTCGCTATAGAAGGACCATGTGTATATTCATTTAAATTAAACATAGGTTTCTCACCGGTAAATAGTTTCTAGTAACACTTTGAGTCATTGCTTTCCAGTGAATGCTTTATTGAACGATTTTAGGTATAACTTTAACCTCAGTGAAAAAGAAATGGTTAGCAACAACAAGAATAACAACAATAATTATTTTCGTTCCTCAATTAACATTTGTACAGTTAGAATGGCCCGCAGATAACTACAGCTAGTCTAGGCGGGCCAGTGTATCAAGATCTAATTAAAAATGCTTTTATTATTAATTAGATTACAATAAAGAAAATCAGGAAAAGTAAATAAAATAAGAAGGTGGGAAAGAAGTGGGGGGTTATCAGATTAAATTGATAATATATGTACGTTTATTTATTTTTTTTTATTGTGTTTTATCCATTTTTTTAAATTTACTACTGATATTTTACATTAGAAATAATCTTGTGTACTTCAATAAATGAATCTTTTTCGAGAATACTCACTAGTATATTTTTAATTCTGAGTTTGAATGATTTTTTTTGTTAGTTCTCTCAGAGAGCAAGGTATCTCATTCCATAGCAGTTTTGACAATTAGCGTACAGGTATAAATTTCGTGTCGTCTTCCGGCTGAAGAATTTACTCATGATTTACTAGAAAACTGTAATTGTTAGCTTATTGTTCATTTTAAGCACTGTGAAAAAAAGAAAACAAAACAAAAAAAACAAAGGAAAAATCCTTTCGATTCGGTGAACCGGATCTGAACCAGCAACTCGACGATGGTATGCTGCCAAAGCCTACCCCAATTCAGCCAAAAATGGGCCGATATATATCAAGTAGTTGGTAAAATGGTTATGTAAATGCTTGTTTTTCCAGTAGAGATGATCGGTAGGTTAGATAACAAAAGTAAGGGCTCTCTATAAAATTTGTGCAAAACATTTCAACAAATATCTGAAGTTGGATAGACCTATAACTTGGACTTTTTATTAACCCTTTTCCCCCACCCCCCCCCCCCTTCCTCCAAAAAAATTACATTTTCACGACTTCATCCACTTCATGGTTTACGATTTATTTTTGCTATTGCGTGACAGAGAAAACCAACTTGCGTGACCGAAATCTCACGAATTTACATACTGCTGTATTTGTATCTTGCGTGAAATTTACGGCGGTGCTTGTGGTAAATCATGACGAGTTTTCCAGTTTTTCGAATAAAAGAAGGTCAATGGACGTCTGAAAAATTCATTAACGTTTTGGGTTTGAAAATGCCTGCACACTTCACCTCGGATCGTCGGTTGCTTTGCGACTTTATCACGAATTTTCAGACGAGACCGGATGACGTTTTCGTGGTCACATATCCCAAGTCAGGTGAGGCAGTACACGGGTAGAATCATTCGATCATTCGAGTTCGAATGATCGTGTCTTTTAAAACTGGACTAGAGATAAGTAAGATTACATATAAATGTCCCTCAACACTTTGGCATTTTCTGTAATCTGTCACGTATACCAACCTTACATTTTAGCCCGGGATTTTATTTTTATATAGGTCGATTAGCGCGATGAACAAACAAATGTTTTCTGCTATAAACTGGTACACCTAACTGTTGGCGAATTCTGCCTTTCAATTAGGTACACACACGCTTGTCAATTCTGTGGCCAAATGAATATAATGTGGCTATTAATCGATATAATACTCTTGCATTGGCGAAACGCCGCATAATATTATTGTTCGTTACTTATACTCCCGTGTGTTGAGTTCCCGGATGAACTCGTTTCGCGTGACGTTCTACCAAAGGCAACTTACAGAGTTTGTACTGGAATCGATGGCACATAATTTGCTTAGAAATTGAATTCTGAAAAGTCTATTATAACAAGTTAAGATACTAGGCGAGGGATTGCATATAACGTAACCATATTATAGGGATGAAGCTGCGTCCAGTGACGTTTTTTACTTCCATACACTTGTCTATCTCTTTTTTTCCCGCGAACTTCCCACAAATTTTATAGGCAAATGTAACGAAACGCGACTGGAAGCTTTCAAGTACAACTACATCCCTAAAATTTATTCACCAGTTTTCCCATGCAAGTGGTCTTAACTTCCCCCTCGCCGCTTGAGACTCCCGTTACAGGCTTTCCCGGTATACGTAAGGGCCTCTTTACAAGACGGGGGGGACGGGGGGGGGTTGCCTTAGCAAGCGGGTTAACCCTAGCTGGAGGGCAAAAGATAGCCCGGGTTTACAAGCAAAATTTCACAGGTAGGGTAACCCTAAAACCCGAGACAACTTAATGCGTGTTAATACTCAAAGGGTCTGGAAACAATTAGAAAGTTCACCCGGGTAGGCGGGTTAACCCTACCTGGAGTGTTTTCAAGGGAGAAAGTTAACCCGCCTGCCAGGGTTACCCTAGCACGCAGATAGGGTAACTCGCTTACCCGGGTAACCCTAGCTGCCTCGTAAACACCACGAAGTAAAAAAGAGGAAATGTGTGAGTGTTAGGGTAACCCGCTTGCTAGGGTAACCCTCTCTCCTTGTAAACGGGCCCTTAATCAGCTATTCCCTGGAAGTTAGGGATATGACCCGAGAATACTTCCATATCTCGTGTTATCCAGTCAAATGTCTCCCTAGTGGGGTATCTCAAAGTTCCTCACTCAATCCTCTTCGTTCCTGATGAAACATAGTTCATCCACTAGTGCCCGCCATCTGACGCTATTTTGAGGGGTATACGACGAAAAATTCAGGGAGCAGACTTCGACCCGCATGAAGTGTATTGGTCGCTCCTCTTAGTTAAACACATTTCTCGAATACAGTGAGAAGTCATGACTGCGCAATGTATACTCGACCCGTTCGAATTCAATCCATAGACAACTTCTGCAACTTATTGATATTTAGCGATTCTGCATTTAGGTAACACCATCTATATGGGAATACCAATAAATTGTTGTTGTTGTTGTTGTTGTTGTTGACACTTTATACGCTTGATGCTTATTGCTTGATACCTCAGTTGTATTAAAACTGATTTGACATCGTTTCATTCAGGCACAACATGGGTTCAAGAAATTGTCTGGCAGATACTTAATGAAGGACAGGTCAAAAGTACTTATTTTAGAGAACGCGTGCCATTCCTAGAACGGGCACACCATCCATGTGCTGAACATCCCGACATCAACACTCTACCAAGTCCCCGCATTTTAAAGGCTCATCTTCCTTTCAATATTATTCCTAAAAGTGCACATGAAGACAGCAAGTGTAAATATATTTACGTTGCACGCAATCCAAAAGATGTGGCAGTATCATATTTTAAATTCGTCACAAGCTTGGAGAGATATTGTGGACCATGGGAATTTTATGTTAAGTTATTTGTAGAAGGAAATGGTAAGTTTATTTATACATTTAGCTTCAAGATTCTAGAAAGATAACTGTGCGACGGAGGGAAAAGGTTACTTCAGTTGAATTAGTCTAGCAATTTTAACCGGTTGGTGTAAAACGCAGACTGCGGACTGTAGACTTTATAACTTAATCGTGTTACCATTTCCGTCATTGAGAGCTAACCGTAAACAGGCCGGCAACCAGCTGCAGAGTGTTATTCAAGCTAACCTGAGTGATATTCAGGCTTTCACTGCGATTAGTGCAGACTTTCACTGCGATTAGCCTTAATAACCCTGATTATTGTTAGCACTCGAGCTCAATAGTGCAAATAACACGATATATAGTTAAAACGTCTGTAGTGTGCAGTCTGCATTTTGCCCTTGGTCTGCGTTTAACCCTCGGTCTGCAGTCTGCAGTCTGCGGTCCGCAGTCAGCCTTTTACACTTTTATTCATTTTTGAACACAAAGAAAAAAACAAGGAATACTCATGCAAGGCAGCACAGGTAATTACAGTAGCTATGACATGTTCTGAGAGCTCATGGTCACTTTATTTCTGATTTCTGTAACTTGTCCGGAATTAATCTTTTCTTTTTTACATGCAGTAGTTTGGAACTTCTGGAATGATCATGTTCTAGACTGGTGGAAGCACAAAGATGATCCCAATGTCTTGTTTCTTAAATACGAAGATTTACAAAAGGTTTGTCTGTGTGAGGCCTTTATTTTTGGCTGTTCCAGACCCTCAGTAAGTGGAAAAACGCGTTCGTGCACGCTTTCCGCCATTTTCCTCGAACTTGCCGTGAGCGTGTGAAACATCTTCAATTATACAATAACTGAGCTACTACGCGCACTCTCATTGGTTGATAGGTGTGTTTAGATGAGAGTATGTAGACACGGTTGTGACGTTTTAGATACGCGCGTATTTTTGAGAATTATTTTATAAAAGCAATAGAGCGCTTTTTCCATAGCTACATAGCCTCATCTGAACACTCGGGGGACTGGAAGAATTCTCGAAAGTTACGCATAACGGGTTTGCATAACGGTTTCTAATTCTCCCCCCAACCCTTCTCGTGTTTAGATGACACTATGCAAATACGAAAAAAGTGAGCTCGCGAAAAACTGGCTCAACGAATACTAGTGGGTTTTTCGTAAACAAAATCTTTCATTTGGTGGCCTTATACACTCAGCGGAGATACTTCCCACTAACTTGACAAAATTCTTATCCTCTCTTCTCTCTTTAACATTGTAGTAAATATGACTGGTGTGAAAAGAAAATACTGATTTTCTCTCCCATAGGATCTTCTTTCCCATGTCCGAATGATCGCCAGCTTCCTCAACAAGCCGCTGTCAGATGATCTCATCAGTCGCATCGCTGAACAGTGCACTTTCAGTGGAATGAAGAAAAATGCTGCAAGTTTCTCAGTACCATTTCCAACCAAAGATGGCGAGTCTTTCTTGCTTCGGAAGGGCGTTGTCGGGGACTGGAAGAATTACTTCACTCCAGAACTGAATGAGAGATTTGAGAAAGAAGTGTTGGGCAAATTGAAAGGAACTGGATTAGAGTTTGATTTTGAGATATAATAGTGCTTACAACGACCCAATAAAACTAGAGGTTCCCTCATGTTAGTGTCTTACTACCACATCTGGAGGTCAAAAGGTCAAAGCCGGCTGAACGTGAACTTACTTTTACTTCACCGGGTTGAAAGATGGTGCCGACACTGGCACCGTGACAGCATACCCGGAGGAATACTCTACAAAGTTTTCTACGGGGAGCCTCCACCTCGATGTCCAACTCCTTACCCTTTTGTATACCATTTTGACAGAAAAGGTATGTCTTTGGTATACATTTAATTGAAAAAAGGTAACCGTTTCACGAGCATTCATAATCGGCCTGTTTTATGAATAAATCTTCATAAAGTGTGTCTGTTTGAAACATTTTAATTAAAGGCCTTTTTAAATACAGTGGAACCCCGTTAATCCGGTCACCAACGGGTCACAAAAATCTGGCCGTGTTAACGAGGTGGCCCTATTAAAGGGGATCTTTAAATAAGAAAATGACTGACTGAGCTTTTGTTCAGGCCAGAATAAAGTGGCCGTAATAACGAGGTGACCGTATTGACGGTTGTGGTCATAAGGCGTGGTCGTAAGGCACGGTTCCAATGATAAATGACAAATTTCCCTAATCTTTTATATACCTGAACTTGTGAAATTCCAACCCTTTTATATACCTGAAGCCCGAAAAAGGTACTCCTTTCGGGCCAAGCCTCTCCGCTCACATGGGCCATTAATTATAGTCAGTACCCCTGGGGTGAGCAGTATGTCTAGTAGTGTTCACTGGCAATCTTTCACCGCCAGTGCTCGATCCATTTTTGTTGCTACGATTCTGTGGCGCACAAAAAAGTACCGCTTTCGGTCGGAGCCTCTCCATAAAGGCCAGTATAAGGAGTACTCATTATGTCCAGTTCTAGTGGTGTTCACTGGCAAAACAATCTTCCACTGTGCTCGACCATTTTCATTGATACGATTCTGTGGCGCGCGAGCTTGACATCAAAAATCGTAGAGGCTCCGCTCTGTGCACAGAGGCTGAAAACTCGTCCACCTTCACTAGCGTTCCGCAGCATTCTACCCACTTACACCGTATTGTTCACGCATCAGTGAAAACGGCTATAACAGTCGTCTGCGCATGCGACAAATATATACAATGAATTACATTTAGCGTTTCTTTTAGAAGTCTTCCATAATGATGGGGCTTCGTTTTCAAGAGGAATGACGTCACGCATCCACATACAATGCGTTTTGAGAACATATTAGGCTGATTTAGAAACAGGACGGGAACGTCAGATGACGACTGCAGGGCGCGCGGAATAACCTGGATTCTGTTCTAACTTGACCATATTTGGGTATTTGTACTGCGCGCGCCATCGTCAACTGACGTTCCCGTTCTCTTGCTAAATCAGCCTATTGTTTTCGGAACCCTCCTTTACACAGACTTGTACCCAGTCACTATTCACGTGTTTTTGGGGAGAGAAGATTGGATACCAGGGTGGACTAAGGCGCGCTCCCCGCGCGCTCCACTCGCTCCTGACCGCTCCCTCTTTGAAACAATCGTAATAGCGACTGGGTACAAGTCTGCTGCAGACAGCATTTTCTATGAAAACGGTCAGCGATTGTGGACGACTGTGGAGTCGGCGCGCGTTTTCTCGTTCTCGCGCATCACTCCAACTCGCTCCCTGTTACTGCTACGCAGGTTTTTACGCAACGCTCCCTTCCGTTTTCGCGACAGTCTCCAGGTGTAGGAGAGGTGAAGGAGAACTTCAATTTGTTCACAGTTCAGAGGTGAACATTAAGATAATGACAAACGTGGAACGTGTTTCATAATTTTAAAGCAAGTTATACAGTCCTTGATTCATAAACGTCTCTAATGATCAGTCAACCAAATTGATTTTTATTTTCTTATTTCCTAAAAACGGCCAGTTAAACTAACCGAAACATCACTTCTGCAATTTTAAAATAAATTTCTACCCCGGAAGAATAAAAAAATTAGAAAACCACTTTGTTGTCAAAATATTTGTTTGTTAATTCAATGTCCGCAATTTGCAAAGCAGTGCTAAACCAAGTGAAACTCATTAAGTCATTATTTTCACGAACTTATCCCTAATTTTAGCGCAATAGCTACTAATCTCCCAATCTGATTGGCTAATTTGCCGTTGTCGATAAAAGTCCAGACAACGCTGCTCGCGTCAATGTGTCACGCTCTTGGTCACGCTCTAAAAAAACATTTTCTTTGACGTTGATATTGTGGTTAAAAAGAAATCGAATGTGGTTTAGCGTTGTCTGTTCTCTTGTCGACAACGATATGCGCCATTACAGTGGTCAAAATTTGTTGTGGACTGACTCGGCTGCGGCTCGTGAGTCCACAACATTTAGACCACTGTAATGACGCAAACTCGTTGTCGATAAGGGTACAGACAATGCTAAACCACATTCGATTTGTCAATTTGACAGTCTAGTAAGTTCTTTTTTTCAGATTTCATAACAGTGATGTCTACTAAATCTCAAAATGAAGCTGTATTCTACTTCCGGTCAACGTCGCTTCATTGAACAGTCTATTAAGTTCATGACAACGATTTCTGCTACATCTCCAAGTCAAACTCTAATCCACTTCCTTTCAATTTTGCCAACACCTCATTATCAAATCTCTCATTCAGTTCTGGAGTGAAGTAATTCTGCCAGTCCCCGACCACACCCTTTCGAAGTAGCGTAGGTCCATCTTCCTTGCCTCGTAACAAGTAGCTTGGCTTATTTTTCATCATTCCATTGAAAGTGCACTGTTCAGTGATGAGGTTGATCAGATCATCTGACAGGGACTTGTCAAGGAAATTGGCGATCATTCGGACATGGGAAAGTAGATCCTAGAGGAGGTACACACATTATTAACAACACTGGAACGGTGGTAAATTTCATTTTTAATTGTCCAATTATCGGTACCTTTCTCAAAGAAAAAGCAACCCTTCTGAGTAAAGAGGCATAGCAATGGAAACTTTCAAATTGCTCAAATAGCATGCACCAGGTTTCATGGGAGCTTCCCCCAAATTAATATACAGACACAAGTAATGCCAGCAGTCCCCTCCCCCTTCCCCCACTTCCCCCACCCCTGCTCAAATTCAACACAGGATTGTCAGAATGCACCAAAAATTAAAACATATATTGGCTCCTAGAAATTCCCTCAAAGGTTTGAGCAAGTAATTTACATGTACAGTGGCCTGTTTAGCAAGCATTATTGGACGCATTCTGGCCATGCAGTGGAGCGAGAATTTGCTCTCACTCCAATCTGCATGTAGCCAGAATGTGGAAAAAGCTCTTTGTAAGGGAACAGCCTATGGGAACACTTGCTATGCAGGCTACATGTACAGTGAGGATCATATATTTTCAGTGCATTTAAAGATTGTAGACCAATCATTTAAGTCAGTTTTGGGAAGCATTTAAAGACAACTGACTGTATTGTCTTAGCTTAATCTACTACAGGCACACTTGTCAGTCCCCACCCACCCCCCGTTGTGCTACATTGTACACTACATCTAAAAGCAGTCTCCACAAGCTGCCACTTAAACCCTTGGTTTTGTGGAGGTTAAACTTCCATGAAACACCCATTCAGCCATATTGAAAAAGTCTAACTTATTTTTAATGAAACAAAACAAAACTAACACTGTCTCATAAAATAAAATTAATTGTCACTACCTTTTGCAAGTCTTCGTATTTAAGGAACAAAATATTGGGCTCCTGTCTGTGGTGCCACCATCCTAGAACATGATCACTCCAGTGACTCCAAGTAGCTAAACAAATAAAAACTTACAGGGATTAGTTTTTAAATTGAGTGTTGTAAAACCAAAACGTACCAGTTAAAAATAATCAGTCTTTTGACAAGCTAACCACAAAGGACACAGACAATCAAGTGGACCAATCAAATCTCACAGCAAACACATTAACAGCTGACATAAAGCCCAGAAGAAATTTGTAAGCCAGTCAAGTTTGGTTTTGGTTCTACTTCTGATTGGATGAAAGTGGTGCAAGAATTTTAACCCAGTGGCTCAATTTGTAGCAATGCAACCATAGGAAATGTGAATTAATTTCGACACTTCAGCCCATCATTCAGTATCATTAATATGCCTTGCCTTAGCAGACAAAAGTATGATGGGGTGATGGGGGGTGGGGTAGGGGAGAGGGTGAGGCTAGAGGATGCTTTGATACAACCATGTGTGTACGCATGTACGGCCTAGTGGATAGAGTGAGAAGAAGAAAACAAAACACAGATAGTGAAAGCCCGAGTGCTTGATCCCTGGACCCCTGACCAGCTGATCTCAAATCTGAATCATTTTTAATTTTTGAAGTACTATATATAGTTATACATGCCCGGTCGTGGTATCTTCTGCTTGTATTGCATTTTTCTTAATGTACCTAGTTGAATTTAATCCTGATCATGGAAAACTTAGTTGAACACAATAATTATTATACAACATGAACATTAGGATACAAATGACAAACTTCAAAAAAATTGGCCAATTTCTTCAAGATGTGTTGTAGCTCTTTTTTAAAGGAAGTTTTAAGAAGCTTCCCTTAATCACTCACTTAGAGTATAAGTAATGGTCTAGCCAATCAACAAAATACAGGATGGCCACAATTTAATATTACTTACATTTTCCTTGAATAAATAGATTGGCATAAAATTCCCATGGTGCATTTAAGCCACTATCTGCCCCCAGGCTTGTTAGGAATTTATAATTAGAAACTGCAGCATCCTTTGGATTGCGAGCAATGTAAATGTATTTACATTTGGTGTCTTCGCTTGCACCTTTAGGAATGCCATCACACGACAGATGAGTCTTCAGAAGACGAGGGCTTGGCAAAGTTCTGATGTCAGGTTGAGACGCTTTAGGATTTGTTGCCTCTTCCATAAATGGCATTCTGTCTTCAATTCTCTTACTGTTGATTGCTCCATTGTGGTAAATCTGCCAGACAATTTCTTGAACCCAAGTTGTCCCTAAAGGTAAATGAAAAATTATTGGCAGCAATAACATTATGATGGCCAAGGTCATTTACTCATGCAAGATTGAAAAACATTTAATTTAATGTATCAGATTAATTTAACCTCTTCACAGTCAGTTTCCTATTTATGAATGTGTGGTGATTAGGGTGCAGGTACTCCAGTATGGCGGCAACTGTAAAATGTTTTCTGAATGTCGTTTTCCCAAACATGTGGTTGCAAAGTACTTGAAATTTAGGTGGTTTAATATTTCTTTCCATCTACTCAAGAAGATAATCTTCCTATTTTGACGAAAACTTTTTATTCTGTTCGAGTAATTTCAAGTTAAAATATTACACAAATCAATTACAAACACTTTAGGATGCACTGTGTTATATATGTATGCATCAGGGGGGGGGGGGGGGAGGAACTTAGAAAAATTCCCTTCCGTGGAGGAGGTATAGGTATTTTCTGGAACTACACATTATAGAAAAGTGTGTTCTTCTCCAGCATTGTTTTGTATGCTGAATTTTGCTTACATGAATGCATGTGC
This sequence comes from Orbicella franksi, assembly GCF_964199315.1. Taxonomy (NCBI): domain Eukaryota; kingdom Metazoa; phylum Cnidaria; class Anthozoa; order Scleractinia; family Merulinidae; genus Orbicella; species Orbicella franksi. The sequence goes on from NC_138157.1 coordinate 6,233,953, forward strand.
ATTTACCCTCCCATCGGTCAAAACATTACAAGTGTAAAACTTTCCTTGATGATGCTACACGATAGATCCTTTCTTTTATTTTTTTCTGTTCAATCAGTCATATTCCATTTGACATGCAGCACAGTGTAAAAAGTATGTGTCATAATTTGAAAAACTAATATCGTACAATGTCTTCATCCTTTGCTAAAAAATAAAACAAATGTAAAAGATTGTTATAACCCTGATCAGATCATCGCAGAGAGTATTAAAATCCATATGTAAGCTTATATGGCTCCATCAATTCCAGGCCCACTCATCCCCCTCCCCCCAGGCATTTTCTTTTTCACTGAAGGTAACAACTGCCTCACCATAGGCTAGGGCAGCTAGCACTTACAAAAGAGAAAAGTGCAAATGCCCCATGCATGGGATAGCATCAAGATAATATTTTATAGCAATATTGCCGTGTACTCATGAGCACTAATGTAACATATGAGCCAAGCCAAACCAAGCCAAGCCATAAACCTGGTAGTTAATTTAATTTACACGTAAGTCATATTTCAATCAACAGGTGATGAAATAAATAAGATAACAATATCATGTTTGCATTTTCAAATAATCTGGGGTTATCCCAGAGGTTGGCAAATGCCCTGCTAGGTACTCAGCCCGTGGGTAATAAATTATGGGATTATAGAGATTTAATGTAGAGATGTAGCGCTTCTCCGCCCCTCTTCCGGGGGGGGAGGGCTAAACACTGCTAGAATGCACTGATGTTAATAACTGCCGTATTATGGGCCACAGATTACAAAAAAGCGCATCAAAAAATTCAAGATCATTCAACTGAGTTCCAGATAGTTTCACACGATTAGCCAGTTTGCCGCCCCTTTCCGCGACAACTTACCACAACTTTTATTATGACTCGCATATTTACAATTTTACACAAACATATGCACATTAAGTTAAAAAAGCTTGACAATAGTAACAGCGCGAACCCGCAGATAGCCTGGGCTAATCTAGGCGGGCCACATCTATATTTATATTAGACCATTAATACATAAATAAGATTGGAATCGTTTTCTCCGAAACTTACCTGATTTAGGATAGCTGACGATGAACACGTCATCCGATTTTGTCTGGAAATTAGTAATGAAGTCGTAAAGCAACTGAGGATCCGTAGTAAAATATGCTGGAATTCGTAGGCCCAAAATTTCCACCGTTCTCACAGATGTCCATTCCCCTTCAGTCTCCTGAAAGGTCGGAAAACTCGCCATGATTGTACGACACGAAAGTGTATCCCCCGGCCCCCTGCGAATGGAGATGTCGTGCAGGCTGCGAACGCAAACGTATTTCCGGCTGTCACTTGGTTCCTAGTGACAGCCGGAAATACGTTTGCATTCATGTGACTGAAAGCGACCTTGATGGAGCCTGGGGCCCGTTTCTCGAAAGCCCCGGAAACTTTTCGGACCCGGAAAGCCGTAGCAAAGTCTCGAACCCTTTGATTACAGAGCTGTTTCATTCACATATTCTTAATATGAACAGACGTTCCCTTCATACAAGAAGTTTCAGGTATTAACTCTTCTCCGATTTTGGATACAGATGAATTAAAAATGGCTTCACGGGCCCGAAAAGTTTCCGGGGCTTTCGAGAAACGGGCCCCTGGAATCCCACAACAAGGAAGTGTTTTCGGTTTCGCACAAACGAGCTGTACAAACGTACTATAAAAGGCTCAGTGTAGTACTAAGCTTACGTGTTGTTTCTGTGTGTCTCATTTTCCGTAGTTGCTCTCTTCACCATCGAAAGAGAAAGTCTGGAAGATCAGCTGAATGAGATGGTGTTCCTGTGAAGCTGTGAAGACAGTTCAAGGTAAGCCATAATTTAATATTAGGATTTGTCAGAAGCATATGATATGCTTCTGGATTTGTAAACTAAATATTCACTGAGTTTGGCTCACATAAGGTTTACTTTCTGTTTCAAGACTTTCAAAGATTCAGTGAAAAGCAACCGGGGAAATTATTAACTGGAGAAATTTATACCGTCTTAGATGGACTGATTACAGTCAATCTATAGCTAAAACGTCTCCTGGGGGAAAGGGGGCGCCTGGAGGTGTAGGTTGTCTAGCATTTCCCGACGTTACTAATCAAACCAAGTCAAATGTGCGATTAATTGAACTCAATCGAACCTATTCAAACACCAATCACTTGATTGGATTCGATAAATTCAGTGATCGAGATCACAATCGAACTCTCAATAAAGATGTTACTAGTTAATTATAAATTTGTAGCTGTTACTAAGGCAGAGTGTTTAAATTTCTGGTGGTGTTTAGGGTGAATTTTCGACTTTTTGATTGTACTTGATTGAGTTTGATTGGGTTTGATTTATAGTTTGGAAATCAAATGTAATGAAACTCTCTCAGACAATGTTTTGTTCGATTGTGGAGGGCTCCGATTGTGTTCGAGTATTGAACCGATTGAGCCCATCGTTCAACGTCATTAAGTTTGACTGGGCCTGATGAAGTGAGCAAGTTCGATCAGTAATGTTGGGCCGTAAATACGCAGAGAAACTGGTTCATCAATGGTTTTTCCGAATGTGCAATATCAGAAAATATCCATACTCCCCCCACAGAAGGGATTGGAATTTCCTGGGGGTTGGGGGGTTCTCTAAGATCAAAAATTTAATGAAATGTATCAAGTTTAATTGGAATATCCAGAGGGGTGAGGGACCTTGGAAAAAATCCCTTCCGTGAGGGAGGTATGGATATTTTCTGGAACTACACAATGCTAAGCAAAAATCCCTAGTGGTGTTAGTTCTGTCAGGACTGGCCATTTATTTTGCTGAGAGAGCCTTGAATGTGACTCAATCTGCATAATTCCAAGATGCCAACTGAAACTGGTGAAGAATTGCAATTGATAAGTTCATTTTCCATTTGTATGTTTCGGTTGAAAAATTTTTTGACTACCCTCCAAGAGAATCCAATTATTTAGGACATTTTTACAGGTTGTCGCAGCAAACATTTTTTGTTTCCATTTACATTCTGACCAAAATTTCCAGAATTTTGGGATAAATTTGTAAACAGCTGTAGTGTCCATCATGTCTCAAATTCTTATGTGACAAATGAAAATTTGAGTGTCAGGCAGGACTCAAATCCCCCTAACCTTGATCTGGCAAACCCAGGTTTGAGTCTGGCCAGGGACTCTGATTTCATCTTTAATACAGAAATATAATAATACGAGCCAAGTGGCCCATCAGGCCGGAGCTTATCCCGGTTTCTGTAGCATGAAGTGACTAGGAGTATTTCTACTCCCCCCTGGATGGGATGCTAGTCCATTGCAGGGTTACCCCCAGCATTAAGTTTGTCGGTACCCATTTATACACCTGGGTGGAGAGAGGCACTGTGAGAGTAAAGTTTCTTGCCCAAGAACACAACACAATGTCCTTGGCCAGGGCTCGAACCCAGACCCCTCAATCCAGAGACAAGCGCACTAACCATGAGGCCACCGCGCCTCCCACAAAGAAATATAAATAAATCACTTTATTTAAAAGTGTTGAAGTGTTTAGTACTACAGTACTTAAATTGACAGATACTGAAATAAGCAAACAAACGTTGTAAACTGAACATGTCAGAAACTTGTTAAAAATCCCAACTGGTAGGAGGCTGACCAGTTAGCTATGTACAAAGTGTGGAGGAGTTGAATCTGAGACCATCAAACATCTAGTGGCAGGGGGGATGATTTGAACCTGGGACCTCCAGGGTACAACTTCAGCACCAGGCAGTAACTGCTAGGTCTTACCGCAATGCTTCCGCTGTTCCACGTTTGTGGCATGATGAACAATACATCTTTCTCATTTCATCATCAACCTAATTAAAATATACTAGTACCTCTCTTTATTTATCAATTTCTCCTCTTCAGTAATTCCCATGACCTTGCATTCAGGGCTACTTACACGTATGAGCTTAGTTAAGTGTACAAATGACAGATTCAACAAATGGAATGAGACATCTGGCACACATCTTTTAATTATTTACGCTGCATTAAAAAAATACATGACATCCTTCATAATATCTTGGGTACTCACTCAGTGAAAGTCAGGTATTTATTCAGGGTTGTCAAAAGTTATCCCCGGTTTCTGTAGCATGAAGCAACTAGGAGTACTTCTACTCCTCCCAGGATGGGATGCTAGTACATTGCAGGGTTACCCCTCAGCATTAAATTTTCTGGTACCCATTTATACACCTAGGTGGAGAGAAACACTGTGAGAGTAAAGTGCCTTGCCCATTAGCACTCGACACGATGTCCTGGCCACTGGGCTTGAACCTATTATATGGCTCAATCCAGAGGCCAGCATAGTAACCATATATAAGGCCACTGCACCTCCACTGTGATAATTTTGGCTTCATTAAAAATATGCACTGCACTTTTCCCACTTAATGTCAATAAAAATTTGTAAGATCTTTTTGGCAAGCTAGAGGAAGCTCTGGTAGGCAACCAAGTTTTTTGACCTGAGTTCCAGTTATGACCACTTTTTCCAGATTTCCAAGTTGGTCACTTTTGATAGCTTCAATATTACTGTATTTGCTACATGGGAATTAAACAGTGGCTTAATGGTTAGCCAGCACATTGGTCTCTGGAAGGAGATGGACACTCCTTGTGAATATTGTTTCCTTCTGTCATGTCTCTTTCCGCCCTCAGCAAACAGGCAGTAGTGATTAGTCTGGGAAGCCTTACATAATGTAGCTGGGAACTGGTTAATTAAGCAGTGAAATGTTGGAGACTGGCTGCTGCCTAATGGGCACACGGTCACCTGAGGTGCCTAAGTTACAGGTGCGGGTGACTAAATTTTTGTTCAAGAAGCCCGAGTGGGCACCTAAACATGAAGTTTTCATTCCAATCTAATCTGTCTGATGACTTCAATCTTTTGTAACCAGGAATTACATGCAGTCCTAATTGTAACTTTGTTCCACCAACATAACAATTCCCAGTAAAAAGCCAGCCAATCATCTCCGATCATTGTGCATTTGTTCGGTAAATTTAAGGGTTTTTCTCGGGCCAGTCCTAGCTAATGCACATTCTAACTGGCCTGGATGTTTCTCATGAAATCAGTCATAAAATCATTCACACAATAAATTAAACGGAAAGCAACAATTACTACTTTTATCACAAGAAATATGGGCCAAAACACAGCAACAGAGTCTGTCCCATCACAAAACAATCAAAAACAGCGATATTTGAAAATCGCCCTATAATGCATTGCAAGCTCAGTATATTGAATAAATGTTCACTGTGTATACCAATGGATTGTGTCTCTGTTGATACCTTACTGATTGTAGTTGCAAAATAACTACTTTGACAACAAATATTTTTGGAAATGGAGTTAAGATGCTGCTGACATTATATTTACAATTGAATAAAGATAAAGTTGTTTAAATTCTTGGGCTTTTTTGCCCCAATTCTTTGGAAAACTACACTTAGATGTACTGAATGTATTTCTTTAGTTTCTGAAAGGAATTGACGGCTTAAAAGTCAAAATATCTAAGTACCTCGCCAGGAAACCGGAAAACATCATTTGCAATTCTTCATGCGACTATAAGGGGTTTTATACTTTGAATTATCAAAAGAATTGTCACGATTGACCACCCACTACAAGAATAAATTTCCAAAGTAGCCGTAAAATAATGCAGTAATGCCATCTCAAAATTGCTTTTAGTTTTTACTAATGTCCCAAGCCTGGGGGAGTAAAGCACATTTCTAGTGAGGCCAAATTCATCCCCCCAGATGCCTCTTTCATATTTATTTGTTTTCATTTGAAACTTGCATAATATTTTCATGCTTTGTTCAATGTATTTTGTTTTGTTAGAACCGAATCGCAATACTCAAAAACAAGTAAAAAAAGCTGCAGCACTTGCATGGATACACCAATTATTGAATTTTGTTCAGTTTGACCGTAAAGTATAATTTTTAATTTTTTGACCTGATTACTTCACTAAATGCTTGATTTCCCAAATTTGATTGATATTAGACCAGTTAGTGTCTCATGGAACATCTCAACAGAGAGAAATGGGTGGTACCCAGGCCCCTCCCCTGAATTTCCACTAGTCACTCAACACCGCCCCTCAATCCCGCCACCTTCCCCCACCTCTCCAATCTCCAGGATTGACCATGGAAAATTTTATCCTGGGCTCCTAAAAAATGGCTTGGGCTCCTGACTTTTGAAATTACGAGCCCAAAGGGCTCCTTAAAAATTTCCAGCCTTGGGCCATCCTGGTGGAGTAATCCCGGGGGGGACATAAAAAAAAAATGGAGGTGCTCATTGGAAAATTTGAAAAGAACCCCTGAGAGGTACCAAGATTCTGCTTTGTGGGCGTGGCTTGAAATTTGTTCAACCCCTAAGAGGTACTAATTATAAAACAACACATTACATTGTATCTCCTGTCATATTTTTCTTTTTAAGCTCAATACCCTAAAATGTACCACAAAAGCTCCCACTGTGGGACTTTTGAGGCTGAACACCCCAAGAGGTAGCAAAACTACTTTTTTTAACTCCTAAAAGGTACAATGAGCAGCCCCGTCCTTTTCATATGGGAGTCGTCTCCCGGGGGAGTACTGCTATATAGTCACTGTTGCTTCATGCCATGGCAAAATTAGAAAAGCTATGACAGCATGCACCAAATTTTAACACATGACTGGATGAAAACAGAGGTTGATCAGTACAATTCATGTGAACACACATTCATGTGTATTAAAATTGTACCTGTGTGCCTGCACTTTTGAGAAAATCAGATTATTTTAAAATTTGTATTCATACTTTTTGTTCCAGAAAATATCCATACTCCTCCAATGGAGGGTTTCATGGTTTGAACCCCAACCCGATCCCTTTGGATCCCAGTTTTGGAACAAACCCCCAATTATCAATTAAGTCCTTGTTGTTGTGGGAAATGAATATTTTCTGGAATCACACATTCCAAAGCCTGTTACGATAACGACAGCAGCAACATTGATAACAAAGCTAGAACAGCCTTGTGATTTCTGGCATTTAAGCAAGTAAAAATTAATTATTAATTAATTGTAATAAAAGTGTAAATAATTTAAAATATACATAGCCTGCGGATAGGCTCCCGGTGAGTCCCGCCCCGATTGCTTCACTCTCCGAATTCTTCTGTTTCGTGCTCGCCAAACTTTTTCCGTCCTTGCCAGGAACCTGTTCGCAGGCTAAAATACGCAGAACGTTGTAATTATTATAAAGACATAAATCTGCATACTTTATGAAATATTATTATCAAGAGAAAATGAAATTGAAATTTTGATCTTGCGACGGTACTGTCGGAATTTTGTAAATATGAAGCATTTGGTCGCTCTGTTAGTACAGTTTTCATCCTACTGCATATTTCATTTTACCCCATTTCATTTCCACAGGTTCACGTGATACAGACTTTCAATGGCTGGTGTTCCTCCAGTTACGTCATCGACCAAAGAGACCACCAATTATGCCAGATTGTGTCGCCTTCTGGTCGATGTTGGATCCCAGGCCCTCAGGGACACATTCAACAGTATCCATGCACCAGGAAACCTTCACACAGTTCTGGCCAACCCTCCAGCTCAGACCATTCTACAGTCTCTATACAAGCCTAAGAAAGGGAAGAAAAAGATCCTGAACCCAACTCAATGGGGTAAATTGTATCCAGCCATTCCTACATCAGTGTCCTCAGCAAGCTTTGATATAACACTCCTGATGATTTTGCTGAGGAACATTTGCGGATTGTCGCCTCCAGCCACTGGCTGGGATGCACTTCCTCCTCCAGCAGACATGAGTGCTGAAGCAGATATTGCCCGTGTTAAATACTTCAGAAATGCGGTGTATGGTCATGCTGAGTAGGCGTCTGTTGATGACACAAGCTTCAACAACCACTGGCATGACATCAAAGCCGTGCTGGTAAGGTTAGGAGGAACAAGTTATGGAGATGCTATTGATCACCTTCAGAACACCTGTATGGACCCGGATGTGGAGGAGCATTACAAAGAACTTCTTCAGCAGTGGAAGAGAGATGAAGACAGCATGCGGGACCAATTAAATAAAATGGAGGGTGATGTGGAATACGTCAGGAAAAAGCTAGATGATTTGACAGAAATAGTTTCACCCAAGAAGGAAACCCTTGTTGAAGGTTAGCAAAATCACTTAAACTTACCAAACGACAGCAAAACCTTTACAATACATTTAATTCAATGTTTAGGGGAGCTTTCTGGAATTAGCTATTAACTGATGAAATTAAATGTTGAAAATGTCACGCAAACCAAAGTAAACTTGCGAAGAATACCCATTGAAAACTCCTGTGTAGTCCTTGAGAACTCCCTCCTGGATTTTTATAGAATACTGACCACTGACAACAAACTCTCTAATCATACTGGGGGGTACTCCCATATGAAAAGATCAGGGATGCTTGTCGGCTTGCTTAGGGGTATAATGAAAGGATTCTGGTCTCACTTACGGTGTCGAAGAAATATCAAAGAAATTATGATAAAAGAAAGGCATTTATTTTTGTCTTTAGGCTCGATTTCCGCTAGTCTCTTGAGTCCGGTCTACAACTGCAGGCTCCTTTCTTCAACAGCAGCTGGTAATCGAGCCTATTTTGTTTACAAGGTATCCTTTAGGCGCCAAATAAAGCTCAAGCCACACCCAGATTGGTATCCTTTAGGGTTTTGATTTAAAATTTCTGACGAGCATCTCAGACTTTTTCTCCAGGGTTATCATATGCTATAATAATCTCAGCAACCAATGCAACTCCTTGAAAGACGTCATCCCTGTTATGAACACAACTTGTCTGAGGCAGTTGCAAAAATATAGCCTGAAAAAATGCAGGCACGAAAGGGATTTGAAGGCATCACCTTGGTCTGTGATACCAATGAAGTGTTCTATCTACCAAACCAAGTGAGAGCTGGACAGTTTGCAATTTCATCATAAACCCGTAGATGCAAAGAAAAGTGAATATATGACATAGCCTTTCCCCGCATAATATATCATTTTTCTTATATTCACTTGCTTGTTAATATTTTAAATAATATGTATCTAGGTAATCGTATGAATGCGAATCTAATTAAGGATTTACTCTACGAGGGATATTTAAAAATTCTCTCAGAATTGCACCTTTAGCCTTTAGACAAGAGTAATTTGAAAGAATTTTCAAATTTTCACGAGTAGTATAAATCCTTCATTGCTCGAGCTTTCACTCAATTACTCATTTTTTATATGACTGAGAAAATAGCGAGTGCACTCTTGTTAATTTGCACTGCAGTGCAAATTAAAAATTAACTATAAATTTGCCTGCTCCCAGCCAATCACAATGAAGTAATTTTCTCAGTCATGTAATAATTAAAAACTATTTATAAACGTATTAACTTACGGTAAAATGATTGTTATACTTTAAGTGATTTCACAGTAAAATTTTTATCATTTGATCCTTGCCAAGGATGGCATCTCAGTCAACCTGGCTAGAAAATTATTTCTACTGACGGGGTTGTTGAGAAGACATCATGCTACTGAGCTGTAGATACGAACTGACGGTCCAAAACACTTAAAGAACTTGTAACACTTAGTAAATGATGAAAGTTGTGGCGCTGCGGATGTAGTATTCAAGGAGAAATTGGCTTTCACAAAACTCCAAAATTTCTGTGTGGCAAACACACAAATGAGCTCATACATTCTGTAAATTTGGGGTTTTTAAACCCCCTTTGCATAAACAGTATTCAATAATACATCGAGCTCGAATTTGGTCCTTGGGACTGGTTTATATCGTGCCATACCCTTATTGCCTTATCTCCTTATGAGATTTTTTAGCTTGATCAGAAACTGAATCGCTAATGCCAATGAGGCAAATGTTGTACACAAAGTGCCCCCTTTAAGGTAAGATATTGAAAAATGGATCGTTTTGCTTGTTTACAGAAATTGCCAATTGCGAATCAGACATCGCCTTTTTTGCGAAGCGTTGTGACCCAGCTACAAGACAGTGGCTTTTTGAAGATTTTGACAAATGGTTCAGTGATCCTGGTGACTCCAGAGCGTATGTTCTCTTAGGCGATCCAGGCGTTGGCAAGAGTGTGATGGCAGGAGTCCTGGCACAGCGTTCAAGAGACGCCGGACACTTAGGAGCCGCCTACTTTTGCCGTCACAATGATGGCACAAGGAATGATCCCAGGTATCTTCTTGGGACTATTGCTTATCAGCTCTGTAAATGTAATAGGCAGTATAGCAGTATTGTGGGAGGGGACGGTAACATTAAAAATTTGTTAGGTAATTCTAATCTAGGTATTCAGGAATTATTTACCAAATTATTGCAAGAGCCACTAGGTAGGTGCACTCCGTGTCAGCACAGAATGTTGGTCGTTATTGACGCTCTGGACGAGACAGAATATAAGTCAAGAGATGATTTTCTTGATCTTATAATGCACCGTTTCCCTCTTCTTCCTGAATGGCTTGTGTTCTTCATTACCAGTCGCCCTGAAGAAACTGTGCAGTTCAGATTGAACAAATATAACCCCTGTATTAAGATCTGTGCAGGAAGTAGCGCACATTTTAACGTCTATCAACAGCACGAGCGGGACATCAAGCTATTTTTGGAAAACAGAGTAGATTTCTCCCGTCTCCTCTACTCTGCGGAAGACATAACGAAAAAGTGCAATGGATTGTTTTTGTATGCTTTCTATATTTCGAGAATACTTAATGATCCAGTACATTCAGGTAAGATTGATGAGCTCGGTGACCTTTTTCCTGGAGACATTGATAATTTCTTTTTGCAGAATTTCAAGCGGGTTTTTGATAGAGTGGGAGCGGATGTCTACAGGAAGTTGTTTGGTTGTGCCATAGTCGCTCCTTCTCCACTTCCTGTCTCGTTTATCTCGTTCATTTTACAGAGAGAGAACCCAGATCTTGACGAACAGGAAGTAATTGATGCCGTTTCACAATTTGTAGTGTTGCGGACTTCTGATCAGACATTCACCTTTCTTCATAACCTGATTCCAGCGTGGTTGACCGACAAGAAGAAAGCGTCTCGCAAATTCTTTGTCGACAGAATTAAGGCAGGTGAGTACTTCAGGGATATCATTATTGAATTTCTGTCTGCTGTTGTTGTCAATCAACGCTAGAAAAAACCAACATCCGTTGAAGCTGATTTATCCGACTACTTTTTGCGTGTTGGCGTTCGCTGTTTGTGCGAATACCGGGAGAAGGACTCAAAGAAGACCGTTTTCAGTTGTTTAACAAGTTACCACTACATTTGGAAGAGAATACAGAAAAGCGGACTTGAAATTTATCCCCTTATTGTTGATTTAAAGCTTTCCGCTTGCTGTCAGGGGCTTAGTGACGCTGAAAGAGAAATTCTTCAGCAGTTATGCTTAGTTCTTGAAAGCAGCGTGCATGTTCTCCAGGGAAGTCCTCATCTTCTACATTCCTGTCTCCGCAACTCACCTAAAGCCGTCCAAGAGAACGTTGTAATTCCTCCTGATGTTGTCCCAAGCACTTGGATGGAGTGGAAAGTGGTCCTGGATCCTGCTTGTAAATGTCCTCGTGATATGAGCTGCTTTGCTTTGTCGCCTGACAAGAAGTTGTTAGCTGGGGGAATTGGAAAATCTATCTCTTTATTTGATGCGTCTTCACTTGTAAAGGTGTCAGGCCCTGTCAAAGTACCGAATAACATTCATCACATAGAGTTTTCCCCAGACGGTAGGTTTGTGTTTTTTGGAAGGCTTGACCAATGGTTCTCTGTGGAGAAAATATGTGTCGAGGAGTTTCCTCAGTTTTCGGGGAATTGTAGATGCTACAAATGGGCCTCTTTCGTTTGGGGTGGACGTGTTATTATACTGCAAGGAGATGGTCTCGGAAGTGGAAAACATACATGGTCTTGCCATGAGAGTATATTTCGGTTGTGGGCCAAGCAGGAGCTCAATTTGATGCAAAGCATGAAAAGCTGGGAAAGTGCTTTCTGGAAGTACATGGAAAAAACAGGAAATCATTTTCGTCACGCCTTCCGTGCGTTTCTATATGATTTGGAAAGAGAGGGAATTATCGGTGGTAGATTGTTTCGTGAATTTGAAGAAAATATTTATTTTCCAGCATCCTATCAGTTTGAGGGAAACAGTTGTCAGGAATGTCTTGAATTCGAATTAAATGACCGAGAAGCAACCCGGTCTATTGTTCGTAAGCGCGTTATTGATCTTTACTCAGAAATATTCGAATATCAGGTTTGGGACGTGCAGAGTGGAAGACCTGCCCTAGAGGAAGCATTTTCTTTAGATGTTGGGTTGACTCCGTTTACCTATTTGTGTCACGTGGCATCTGCCCTCGAGGGTAACACGGCACTGTTGTCTGTCTTAGTAACGAAGGGTCGGCTGTTGTTTTCCAGTGTTGCTTTTATTAATTTTCTTTCTTGTTTTCTGCGGAAATTGCCTCATAATTTTGATGAGTCATTTTGGCTAGAGTCATTCTGTGTCATGAACCTACCAATTGATTTTCAGAATCGTCCTGCCATGGAGTCAAGGCTGTCACTGTCACCAGATAGGACGTGGATTGCAGTCAGACAGTCATATAACGATACGGTTTGTTTGTTCAAGGAACGTGTCCTTGAACATTTTGATTTTGAAAAGCCAGACGATATTATCCAGGACGTGGAACAATTTGCTTTTACGGATGACAGCTGTCTTTTTCTCTATGTCACAAAGCACAGGTCGTTGCACGCCCTATCTCTTCAGACTGGTACCATCCTTTCAAGTGTCTCAGGAAACATCCCGTTGTATTGCACCCCAGAAGAGCACGTTGGATATTTTTTTCGCGCAAGAGGCGAAGAAAAAATCATCTTTGCAAGACAATTTCCCCGAAGCTTTCTCAGTCTGTTTTCGTTTTCATCCGATAAGAGACCACTTACGGTAGCGTTCACTTCAGCTGATACCATTTGGACCCTTTTTTCTGACTGCACGGTGGCATCCTGGAAAACATCAGGTGTCGACGAGTCCTTCGCATTTTGTGGTCTGCCTAGATCGAGGGCTTCTTTCTCTGGCAATATTCACGCGAAGAAGGCTGTGTTTTCCCCTGATGGAAAACTAATCGCCACTCACCGAGGAACTGAAATATTATTGCTTAATTATCCTACGGTTCTTTACTCCTCCTTTGTTGGAGAGTGTGCCGAGCACATTACTTCCTATCTAGCATTTTCACCGGACAGCTCCTTATTTCTTTATTGTAGTCCAAGTAGTAATAATCAGCCGCGTTTCTATGTGTGGGATGTTGAAAAGAAGGTTATGTCAGCAACTTTTGACTCACCTCTAGGACCGCAGCCTGTACATTGCTGCTGCTTTTCAGCGGATAGCGCGAAATTGATTTTGTGCTGTGCATTTCAAATTTCGATCTGGGAGTACTATGAGCGTCGACCATGTCGCTTATTGGCAAACCTGGAACCCTTTGGGCCTTTCAATGAGTTTGACAGGTTCAGTCATTGTACAGTATCTTCCGACAATGAACTGCTGGCGTGCTGCATTGTAGACAGAATTCTCCTCTACCCACTTGAAGCCGCTGAGGGAGATCAAACCATTCTACAACTACCTCGCGCCCATTTAGGCCGAATTGAATTTTGTAAGTTTTTGAAAGGAACTCGTTATCTGATTTCCAATGGCGTTGACGGTACTGTGTTCTTGTGGGACTTGCGTGAGTGGAAAGCCATTGCATATGCAAGAGTAGCGCAAGGGCGGGAAACCATCGTAAGTTTGGCGGTGTCCCCCAAAGAGGACGAAGTTGTCTGTTTCACTTCTTTTGGTCGATTGACGAGGATAAAGCTTTGTGGACTCGCTCATGAAATGCCCACAAAATTCCCCACCTCTGACTTGATGGACAGAGAGAAAATGGCAGAGGCAAATCGTCAACAGCTAGGAGAACAACAGCAAAGATCTTCAACGTTTGAGAGTGTGGCCTCTCGTGTAGATGACGTCGAGGCTATGGACTGGACTGCACTTGTAGAAGAAATGAACATTATGGCCGACGAGAATCCGGAGAGTGACGATGACATTTATGAAAGCGATTCAGATGAGTGAACCATACTGATCTTCGCGCATCAGGAATGTACCCCTGGTAAACCCATCTTAATGAGACATCTCTAAAAACCTGTCTTTAAGATCATTACGTCAACCACTGTCAAGTGGTTTTAATAGGAAGTTTAAGAAAAAAGGAATTTATATTTTATCTACGAATCTCGCGATATGCTCAAGTCATTTACTTTGTTTATCACTGTCAAAACTATCGCAATGCTAAATTCTGAAACACAGCGACAAATTTGAACTAAAGATTTGAAAAAGTAGCCGTTGTGGTTCACGTTCCTCAGAGAACGCAGAATTTTGTCATTTCACGTTATTGTGCAGAGGACGGCAAAGAAATGTACCAAGAATTATAATGCACGTTCACACCCATTGTATTACTCATTAAATTTTTTGTTTGGTGACGTTCCCGTAGCCGCTGCCTCGTGGTTTTCCTAAGCTCTCCAATGAGCGAGTTAGTTGTTCTACGATTCCTCAGCACAAGGTCATCACGGTATTATAATCTTTTGCTTAGCATACTTTGCAAGAAATCCGCTCAATTGGTAGTTCAAAAATTAATAGTTTTCTAACCTACCCCATAATTTTTGGAGGTATCGGTCAAAAGTGGCGCAGATCCAAACGGAAACCTCCGCTGGGTGGGTTATTGACCCTTCGTTGAAGGTAAGTGACAGGAAGAAGCCAATCTTTGTAGACTATACAACCGTACTGCACTTTCGAGTGCAACCATTGCTTGATTATTGGCCACTTTTCTGAGTAACACTTTTCCCACAGCCAAGAAAAAGGAATACCCAAGTAAATAAGTTGTTTTGTTTCATTTTTTATGCACGCTGAAACTATTTGGGGTTAAAAAGAACCCAAGCCAACTGTGAGTGTTTTGGCTTCGTTTTCTTTCTTGTTGAGTGCGTATTCTGGGTGATCCACAGTTTGCTCGGTTTAATTTTTGTAGTTACCTGAAAGAAAACACAAATACAAAGTTGCATTTGTTTATTTTATGTGTAGTGTTTGCGCCTGGTTTGAAAATCACATCCAAGATTATAAGAACCCAAGCCGATAGGTAGCGCGCTGGTCACGTGCATTATAAGATCGAGTATCCCTGGACCCGAATTATGTCTCTTTACCCTTTCAGGGTCAAGCTCAAAAGAGGAATTCTTCTTTCTAATTATCATACATTTTTTATTGATAGTTCTGAGAGTAGGATGGCTCGTCAAGTTTATAGCTCCAACTGGATTATTTTGCTTCGTTTTCACACCGATCTACTTTAAAAAAAGGCATTGCGAAGACATGTTGGCGATAGGTTACGTTTTGTGGAGTTTGTGGGACTTTTTTTTTTTTTTTTTTGGTAAAATATGTTGACTTTCTTTTGTTTGAAATTAACCAACTCAGGGTTTCAATGTGAAGCTTAGTGAATTGTTCCTGTGTATGCTATAAAAAAAAAGCTGAGACTGGATGTTCGAAATTATTAGTTAATTATTAGTTGACGTGAAATTCTAGAGCTTAACGAAAATAGTTTTTGAGCTTATGTGTAGACATGTACTAATGTGAATGTGTTTTTGAAGGAAATGTTTGACCATCTGCTTTTATAATGATGTATTGTCTTCACGGAAGCTGCATTGATTTTCTAAACTGTAAGGAATTTCAGAAAAATAAACACATTACAGGAGAGGATAGTTTCAAGTTAACTAGTACTTTTCTGCTGGTATTCGTGAATAGTTTGCTCAGATTGAGGCAAACACCGAAGAAAGTGGACTGTTGTATAGTTTGAAAAAGCGATATGGCCGCCGTGTTGACATCTGAAAAATGCACACATTATCTATGGTGTGTACGAGTATTGTTTGTTGTTAGTATCAAGGCTGTACTTGTAGTTTAGTTTGAAGTGTTACGCCTGTAAACGGGCTGATAGATTTGAAATTGTTAAGGGTACCGAGCACTATAACTGACTGTGAGGGATAAATTTCATATAAGGTAGTTGAATTCATAATTGCAGTATATTTTATATTAGAATTATATAATATAATATTGTTAGAGTATTTTACAGACCAAGCATACATTAGACAAGACAACTGAAAATGTTTTTAACCTAAACTAACCGCGATAGTTTTAATAATTGTATAGGAATGATAGAGGAGCAAACTATGTTGTACGTAGATACTAGTTTTACATATATGTAAATAGTATTTTTCTGTTAGATACTAAATAAAGTTAAATGACTATTTTTGCGATTCTTCACTTGAAGGGATTTGTATCATTGTTAGTGACAGTGTAGGAAAAAAGTAAAATATACTGAATGTGTGGAAATAAATTGAGAATTAGTTTATTGTGAACTCCTATAAAATAGCTTTTTACAGTTACTTGATCACGCAGTAAAAAGTTCAAAAGTTTGTGTGGCGAAGTTGGCCTGTCGTACGGTTGCTTCTCAGCAAAAAGTTGATTCTAACTTCTTCAACACAAAGTAAACACTTTATTGTAGCTGTTTGCACAGAAAAGCTTCTTTACTGCTTTCTTCGGGAGAAAAATTCTTTCATTGCCATTAACTAGGGCTTGACCGAAATATTTGGCATATTCACAGGGTTTAGTACATAGTAAAACACTCTTGAAAACTGGCGAACAAAGGTCTGGGGAACATGTGACTCGAGCTCGGTACTGTTGAGGCGATTTGTTGAGATCACCAATGATATAAACACAAACAATGCCCAGACTATAGCAGCTGCTCAAAGCAATGTTTTCCGTAAGAACAAGTGATAAAATATCTCTCGCATTTAAAAAGGTTTGCATCTAAGGACACGAAACCCGGAGGCTAGTAAAATCATCCCGCACCAGACGCGACCAGCTCGTCCCGCGCGAGGCACCACCAGCTCATCCCACGCGAGGCGCGACAAGCTCATCCCACGCGGGAGAGAAGCACTTACGATAAATTTTCCAAAATTTAATGTGGCGCTGAATCCCGGTACAGAACGTTTTAAATTTTGCCGAAAGTTTTATTTTATCCTGCGTATCGCATAATTCGATAATAAGAATGGTTTCACCGTTTCCTTTTATAAGTATAAGTACTTAAAGCTAAAATTGAGTTTGTTTTTTGCTGAACATACTGTTTCAATTGAAGTCTATGGTGTCACAAAAATGATACCGACGTGTTCACCAATGATTGGACAGTTTTTTTCATTCAATTATTGTAACATCAAGTGAGCCATCAAAATCTACGCCTTGGAAAGTGCTAGGAACTGTTTTGAGCCACCTTATTAAATTGATTTTGAGATATTATTTCCTGAAGATTCCTTAGCCTGCAGCTCTTCACATAATCTACGGGTTCTTCGCCAT
Source organism: Orbicella franksi (assembly GCF_964199315.1). Lineage (NCBI taxonomy): Eukaryota > Metazoa > Cnidaria > Anthozoa > Scleractinia > Merulinidae > Orbicella > Orbicella franksi. The sequence goes on from NC_138157.1 coordinate 6,251,307, forward strand.
TATCAATAAACTTTGAGAGGAAAAAAAAAAAAAAAACCAAGAAATTTTTTTCCCTTAATTTACGATCGGGTAGCGACGATGACGAAGTTATCCGGTTTCGTCTGGAAATTGTTTGCATGAAGTCGTCTGTATGGCCGAAGACAAATAATTATGCTGAAACCCTTACGTCCAAAATTTCCTCCGTCCTCCGGTTTCCTGAAACACTGGAAAACAAACCATGATCTGCCATGATACAATCCACGCATGTGTCACGTAGCTGAAGTGTGTTACATGTGCACGTGACTGGCTGATACCGTCATGGAAAATGACTGACGGGGCCTGGGAACTGGATCTGTACCCGGAAGCACCCCAAGTGCTTTCGCTTTGCTTGGCTACTAATTAAGTTGTGTTGGTTTCATTCGAACTCTGCTTGTTTTGGCATATTTTCCGTAACTGGACTCTTGGCCATTGGAAGGAAAGGTTCTAAAAGATCAACTGAAGAGATAGTGCTTCGTTGAAGGTAAGCCAAAAACGTTTGTATATATTAGTAAACTGATAAGCATATTTACGAATCATATAAGTATGCGAGCTAACATGCAAGCAGTTAGCCTATAAAATAACAGTCTGGTTAGCCTAAATAGAACCTGGTTAGCCTGAAAAACCCCCCAGCTCCCCCTAAAAAGTTGTTAGCTTGCGATTAGCCTTTGAGCCCGTTAAAAATACGATAAAAATAGAGTTAAAATGTAATAAAATAAAATGTAATAAAAATACAATAAAAATACAGTGAATTATAAAGTGTGAGTAATATGGGGCCTCCTTTATTCCAAACAAATTAGGCCATGGAAGTCAAAATTTACAACATTACCTTGCTGCTTTTCAACACCAAATGTGTTCATACATAGAGCGTGATCGTTCTGATGACATGCTGATGGTGATCATGATCCTACTGATGAGTCCTCTATCAATCAAGCTTTTTAAAGAATGGAATTCTCCTGGCGTAGGAATTCTCCAGGGGTGACGGTGGTTTCCAAAATAGCGTAGACGTAGGGTTTCAAAACTGAACCTCCCCAGAATATTTTCAGATAAAAATTTAGTAGTCCCTTCCCAATTTTTATTTTAAAAATGTGCCTTCCCCCACCCCCCCCCCCCCTCCCCTCTTCCTTAGCATTTTTTCTTTTTTGGAAGCAGAATTCTCATCTCCACTTTTATTTTTTAAAATCCTAGCAAACGTTCTAGCTGCTTGTTCAATTCTTGATAGCGACAAGGACATTTCATTACTCATATCTGATAGTGATTCAATCAGTCTGACATTACTGATGTGATGAAACATTTGCCACTCATGCTTAAGGGTTCTCCCATTTGTATTAAACAATGATTGATCATGTGCCTTTATTTCGTTATTTTGGCTTTCTACTTGATCAGACAAGTGATGGCTTCCTTTATTTGGGAGCCACCCAATATCAATGTCCTTCCATCCTTCAGAACTACTTGTGATAGTTTGTCTCTCTGCGACTAAAAGAGAAATATCAGAACCTTTCAAGAGCAAAATGAAGGTGAAAATCATCTTTTCATGTATGAATAACTTAATGAAAACATCTCGTTACTAGCTGTAAAAGTGCTGCTGCGGGCTGTCACAAAAACAGGACTGTTGGATGATTACTGATCATTTGATACAGTGGACTCATTAATGCAGGCAATTTTTGTTCCCTGCTCGAGGAATAATTTGTTTCTGCCTTTATCCCTACTGTCGCTTTGAGAACCACTAGTGGGAAATTTTCCTTTATTTACTGGATTCTGTTATAAAACCTGTTAGTATGGACTGCCATTGCTGTGTCATAAAATTTGACCCCCTCAGGTTTCTTACTAGTGAAAAATTTACCCCCTAAAAAGGGGCTAATTGTTTTAAAATTGTACCTCTGTCTAAAACCACCGGCACCCCTTGGGATGTAATAAACGATTGGTCCGTTAATCAATAATAATAATAACTGATATCAGAAATCAATTGATAACAATCAAACTCACAGAATTTTTTTCTCAATTGACAAAAATTGCTAGCAATCTATAATTCTTATCTTCAGAGATTAATCTATTGTCAATTCAATTGTAAAAAAATGCAAATAACTGAGATCACTAGAACATACCCTGACTGTGTTGTTTATTTTGCTTCATCTAAATGCTGATGCTACAGTGAGACTGTAGGGTTTTACACTGCTACTCTGGGCTGAGCTTGTTCTAGCTGGTGCTGCAAACTATAAGCAAAGAAAGATATAAAGCCCAAAATTTTTCTGTTGTTGATAATTGTATAAGATACACACTGGCTATGAAGAGAAAATCACTCAAAAAAACTATTACAGACAAATTTTGTCATTCAGTTTATCAGTGTTAGGACAAAAGGACAAAACTAATTTTTGATAACAATCAATACCAAATGAATTGAATCAATCATTACTGATTGCTATCGCAATCGGTAACAATCAAACTCACAACTTTATTGCTTCAATTTTCATCAATTACATTGATTGATATTAATCTTTGTTTAATATTGATTGTTATTGATTGATATCGATTATCAGTTTGTCAACTGACTACACCTGGAATTCTTGATGTGAGGGTAGCAAAGGGGGCATTGTGATTTTCTTGCAAACATCTTAACAAAATTCATACATCACATACTTTTGCTTACTGTTAGCAAAAAGTTTGCCACAAATTCATGAATCGCGTCTGTCTAATTTAGCTGCTTTTCATGCATCACATCCTAATTTTGCCCTCATCATTTGTTACTCATAAACCCTTTGATACCCTCCCTGGTTCATCTCAGTTGGTTGTAACATAATACATAGACAAAAGCTGTAACATGATTTTCTTACATGTCATGCAACTCTGATTATAAGTATGACTAGCAAGAACTTTGCTTAGATATCCACACAATGTTATGTACTAAGATCATGGCATTTGGCTTCCAAAGAGTTGTAAGTGTCTCCTGATAGAAGACAACAACTTGTTACACTCAGGAAACACAACATTCTCATCAAGAAAGATACAGTGTCTATCAATTGTAACAAGGGTGTGGGACAAAGATAAAATGTCAGTGTCCTGAAAGGAAATAATTTTCCCTTTAGGATCCTCCCAAACTGGGTTTTGGGGCTTGTAGCTTTGAATCCCTCACTTTTATGCTTGACTGTCATGACTTATCTCCTTACCAAGTGTAAAATCTACTACAATATCTTGATTCTTGTTGTCAGTTATTCTCTTTGCCCAGCATGCAGTGCAGACTAGTCTTAGCTTCATTTTTATAGAGTTAGCAAATTTATGTGCTTAACTTATATTAAGAGCTCTGTGAAAAAACATCTTTATAAACTGAACTATTTGAGAGACTTCTTGATACCCAGCTGGACTTAGTCAGTTGTCCATTTGTTCCTTTCCAAGCCTGCAAATAATTTTTGTCATTTGTCAGGTCAACCGTCAGGACAAGTTTTGACCTGACAAAATGCCAGTCTATAGTTGGACAAAAAAAAATGTTGTCATAAGAAATTAAAAATTAGAGACATTCTAGACATTTGAGACAAGGAATGCCTTCACGCACTTTATCACATGACTGTTCATTCTCTATTTTCCTGTGTATCAAGTTTTGAATTTCTGTGTATCACTTAGTTTTTCCCACAACCTCTAATTAAGGAAAACCATGGTAAAAGCGATGAGACAATCTCCCACGTGGACAGCTTGTCAGTATAAAAACTCACAACATGCAGAAACTTGAAAATTGGTTGAAATGAATTCTTTGACTTTTCTGAAAGCATGTTCCCCTGAAAATTTTTGGGGTCAATTGAATAAAACATTTGCATAATTAGATGAAATTGGAATTGTATTATTGGAAGTGGTCGTGACTACAAAGCATGACTAATTTGTACATTCACAGTTTTCACAAAAACATTTCTGTGGTAGTCAGAACTATATTTGAGCCACAGACATGAAAAAAAAACAATATCAAAAGAGCTATAAAACTGAGTTTTGATCATACGGACTAGAAAACATTTAGTTACGTTTTAGAAGATTTAAAGTTTTTGAAAGCGATTGCATTCAATTTGCATAATATGTTAATCAGGTCAAATTATGTCACTGAAAATTAATTCCACAACACTTGCAGATAACAAACAACGAGCAATAATGTAAGACCTCAGATTTTAGTAGTGTTTCAGACGAATCAGTAATTCTGTTTAAATGCGGCTTCACAATCTTTCATGACACACCTCAAAATGTGTAAATTTACACGTCAAAATAGTGCATGCTGCTGAGGTAGCGTGTTTTACAATTCAACGTGACATTTAGGATGATACATTGCGTGTGATAAAATCATTTTTCAGAATAACATAACTTGTTCCATATTCGGTGCACAAATTTCCAGTTAAAATATTTTTCATTGTAGCAGAAATGCCAAGACAGTATGCGACCAGGCCAAGCTTTTACCTGTCAAAACAAATAAAAACAAAACTGATAACAAAGCTTTTTTGCATTGTATTTTGTGGCAGTGTAATAAAATAACTTGTTCCATATTCGACCACAAATTTCAAGTTAAGGTATTTTTCATTGTAGCAGAAATGCCCAGACAGAGTGTTTGATCAGGCCAACCTTTTACCTGTCAAAACCTCAAATTTACGAATTTACTGGTTAATTATCAGATGACCGACTGTTATTTGCAGGCTTGCTTTCCCCTCTGCACATTTCCAAACTGTACATTTTTCTTAGTCTTTTGCTCTGGTAAGTGACCGTGCCTGAGCAAGAGAAAGCTTTTATGATTTCCTTTAGACAGACAGCCATCATCCTTGGAGACCCCAGGGCACCTCATTGGAAAGGGATGAACATGTCTTCCCTGCTTCCCCGCTTCCCCACTTCTCCACTTCCCTGCTTCCTCACTTTCTTGCTTCGCTTCCTCCCTGACTCCCTGCATGCTTCCCTGCTTTCCCGCTTCCCTGCTTCCTCCACCTCCTCACGTTCTCTTGTCCTGGCGTCCTCATCTCCTTGCCTCCTTGCCTCCTTGCCCTGATCTGTGGAAAAACTTGTAAATCACTGAAAACTGGTGCTTACCTTTCATTCCACATACTAAACAAATATCTAAAAAATGTGGACGAAGTTGAAGATTTGCAATGATTTTAAGACAGAGACTCGCGAAACGTACGTTCCCGGCGAAACGCAAAGTACTGACCAACAACGCACATTCGCATCAAATGCGACTTTGTAGTGGTGTACATGTAGACTTATGACAAGGTAGAATTGTTATCCAAGTACATTTTGAGAAACTGTGATAATACTGTCAGTGTCTTAATGCTGTACTGTGCAATATATTAGAAGGGCATTTGAGTGTGGTATTTAATATATGTTCATTTTTCAGATGTCTTATTTTAACGTATCACTATCACATCTATCTCAGTGCTAGTTCCAAGACTGCAATGAAGAGATGAGTTAACACAAACTGAGTCAAGTTTGTTGCTGTACCACTAAGGGAATCTAACAATGGCAGCTGTAGCAGCTACAGGGTGAGTTGAGTTTGCAGAGCTCTTAAGTGTCTTTAGAGTCACTGAGATTGCAGTCACAGTCGAATCGTACGATTACCTGTACTAACAGTGTAATTCAAGAAGTACCGGCATGCAAATACAATACACTCGATAATACAGTTGAACCTCCACTGATGGCCACCTTGCCCGGTCAACGATCCATAGAGTCACTCTGATTTTGAACGCTCTACAACAGCCGCCTCATTATAGTAAGGCAACGGCCAGTAAACCATGCCCCAGCTGTCAAATAGCCTCCGCAATGCATGGCCAGTGAATCAGTGACTGATGAACAGTGTATACAAAAGGTCACGAAACTTGATCCGTACCATACGTCGTTGGTCTCGGTTTTCGTTTTATTTTTGTTTACCTGATATATTTTGTTTTTGTTATGTAGTTATATGCAAAAAGCCAAAAAAGTTGCGTCCTCAAAAAAAAAAAACAGGTGTCATATTACAACTTTCCTTACCATAACGGCCATATCTCGTCAACAGTCACGACTCTGTCCTCAAGGTGGCCGCTGTGAAGAGTTTTGACTGTATACAATAGTTTTACTTTGATAATTGTGTAGTATTAAATATTCAGTTTTAATATTTTAAATTAAATTACTCCTGATTTCATGGAAGGAAGTTGTTAATAGAAACATTCATATACATGTACACTTTGCCTCCAACTGTAAAGGGTTGTTACAACGGACAACTAAATAATGTTCCACCACGCATGTATAATAAACTGTAAAATTACAGTTATTGTTTTTAAAATGATTTTTATTCTTGTTACGTGCACATGTAGGTCTACACTACAGAACGTTACTGACAACCAGAAAAGATGGTTAGTCTTTGGAGTTGCACTCAACAAGGTCCTGGTTTCCCAAATACGTTTGTTTGTAGATCATGAAGTTCAGAAGGAGTATGGTAAACTTCAGGCGAGCCACAGTATTCACACTCAAACAACATCTGGGCGACTTAAGAATTGGCCAACATTTCTAAAGTACGAGAACATCAATGGTAACAATGTATTTCCCAGGTTGCCAGGTGGGAGGTATGATTATTCCAAGTTTGACTGCCGAGTGACATCACATGTTGACTTTGCCAAGCTCTATGTAGAGAACCACATGGCCAAGTTTAACGCCTTTGATGAACACTGTGATGCATCTGCCGTGCTCACCTTGCTTGGTAAAGTACCAGTCTTCTCTCTGGCTGTGCAGAGTACTGCTGATGATGTTAAACAAGCTAGAAATGCCTGGGCACACTGTGTATTCAGTGACTGGGACTCATTGAGTTTTTCACTTAGATTTTCTGAGATGGAAAAGCTGCTAAAATCCGTGGGCCTGCCGAAAGCTGATGAGATGTACCTTGTAAATGAACTGAAAGACTGGCAAACAAAAGGTATAGTCAAACAGTTTATATTTCAAACTGAATGCGCAATCATCCCCTGGACATTTTCAGTCTGGATGATTGAGCGTTCAAGCTCGCGAGCAGTATTCCTGTGGTCTCCAAGCTCCCAACGCGTTTAATTTTAGTCACCGGCTTCAAAACTGCAGTTGGTCACACTATGACTGGTTCAGTCAAGCAGAACCCACAACCTATCCTTTGAAATTCGACACAACCTATCCTTTGAAATGGTAAATTAGACAACTAATATACCAGCCTTAACCTGACAGTGTAAAGAGTGACGTTCTTAGTTAATGGTAAATAGGTAAACTATTCCTTGATTGGGAATAACAGACAAAAGTAGAGCCCTACCTTCCTGCTTGGATCACGTTAACAGAACACAAAAATGCTTTAACACTGGGACCTTGTAGCAGAAGGCTTTCGATAACAATTTTTGTTAACACAAATTAAAGTATATGTATTAATACTCACACCTTGCTTCTCTCAAAGGTGCTATACTGTGCGTGAATGCTACCATTGACCCTGATCTGGTAAAGACGGTTCAACAAGATGTGAGTGCATTGAAGAATGACATTGACAAGATGGCAATTGAAGAAGAGGTAAACAGAGAGAATGTAAAGAAGGCGCTACATGACTCTCAATTAGTTCTGGAGCAATTGAGGGAAAGCGTTGCCATGGTAGAACATGAACAAGAGGTCATCAAGCAGGATCAAAGCTCCCTGTGCGACAAAGTGAACACTACACAAGACCAAATAAGTGAGCTTAAATCTGAACAAGAAGAGGTGCAGCAACGTGTCGCATATCTGGGAGAACATTTGGGCAAACAAGTTGCTATTGCAGAACGAGAACAAGAGATTATCAAGAAAGAACAAGAGGTCATCAAGCAGGATCAAAGCTCTCTGTGCGACAAAGTGAGCACTACTCAAGACCAAATAAGTGATGTGCAAAGACGTGTTACTTACCTGGAAGATCAGCAGACCCAAATAAATTATGGTAATTTGAATAATTTTTCATTGTACAAGCAGTGTGAGGAAAATGAACCAGAACTACATCGAGCAGCTAAAAGATGATTCAGTCTATCAAAATGACATTCTTGTATATGTATTCGTGTATAAGGAATAAATCTATCAGGCTAGTATAATGTTTCGCTGAACTGCCTCGTGACCAAGAATTTGACTCAAGAAAAATCTTGAGTCAAATTCTTGTACTAGACATTTCTGAAATGACTCAGGCTGAAAAATGAATACAATTCAAATAGATACGTGTCTACGTTGCTGGTGACGCTCTTTTGCAGGCGGCAAACTGTTCTCTATTTTTGCTACCTAACGACTACATCACGATAACATGGTTGATGAGTCAGCGTATAGCAACGACAGTTTACCTAGGTAGTATGTTTTAATTGATTGCTGCTTTGAAGCTCTGTAATAATACATTATTTCAAAAAGGTGCTTTTGTATTCCCTCTAAGTTGCGTTAAAGTACGGGAAACATTCCCTTCGCTTCCTTGGGCCATTGATGTGGTCGAAGTTAGACAATAGGGACAAGAAAGAAACGTCTTTGCAGCGATTTAAGGCGAACATCAGGGGAAGGGACCTCAGTGGACTTGTCGGAGGCGACACATACAAAGGGTGTAACCTTTGCAACTCTTGAGCCGTAAACACTAGTTATAAGTATTATAAATATAGGTTCGATATTCCGTATTCTAAAGTAGTATCTTAACTTTAGGAATTAGATGTAAATACAAAGAGTGTACGAAAATGTAGTATAATTTAATGTAAATAGACCAGAATCGTTTTTATACTTATATTATATTTTAATTTTAACAATGTCCCCGATTAGTAAGCTTACGGCTAGCTAGAAGACTAGACACTCAAATAAAGTTATTATTATTATTATTACAGCACTGAAAGCATGTGAATATCATCAACCAAGTATCCGTTTCATTTTTTGTTTCAATTTTTTACAGAAATTGCCAATTGTGAATCAGAAATCGCCTTTCTTGCTGCACGTCATGACGCTGCTACAAGACAATGGCTTTTAAAAGATTTTGACGAATGGTTCAGTGATCCTGGCGACTCCAGAGCGTATGTTCTCTTAGGTGATCCAGGCGTTGGCAAAAGTGTGATGGCGGGAGTCCTGGCACGGCGCTGGAGGAAAGCTGGACACTTAGGAGCCGCCTACTTTTGTCGTCACAATGATAGCACAAGGAATGATCCCAGGTATCTTCTTGGGACTATTGCTAGTCAACTCTGTGAATGCAGTAGAGAGTACAATAGTATTATGAGAGGGGAGGGTGGGATAAGAAAACTTTTAGGCAATTCTAATCTAGGTGTTCAGGAATTGTTTACTAAATTATTACAAGAGCCGCTTTATATGTGCCACTCTACCCAGAGAAAGTTAGTCGTTGTTGACGCTCTGGATGAGACGCAGTACGAGTCCAGGGAAGATTTCCTTGATCTTATAATGAACCGCTTTCCTCTGCTTCCAAACTGGCTTGTGTTCTTCATTACCAGTCGCCCTGAAAACACGGTGCAGGTTAGTTTGAAAAAGTACAATCCTTGTGTAAGAATTTGTGCCGGAAATGTCGAACACGACAATTTTTATCAGCAGCATCAGCAGGACATCAAATTGTTTCTGAGAAAGAATGTAGATTTCTCCCGCCTCCCCTTCTCGGTGGATGACTTGGCGAAAAAGTGCAATGGATCGTTTTTGTATGCTTTCTACATTGCCAAAGACTTGAACGCTCCAGTGCAATCAGGTAAGTCATTTCAGCTGGTTGATCTTTTCCCTGGAGACTTTGACAGCTTCCTTCGAAAAAATTTCAAGCGTGTTTTTGACAAAGTGGGATGTAGCTTGTTCAAGAAGTTGCTCGGTTGTGCCATTGCCGCTCCTGCCCCGCTTCCCGTCTCGTTTATTTCGTACGTCCTCCAGAGAGAAAAATCGAGTATTCCCAAGCAGCATGTGTTAGATGCGTTTTCCCTGTTTATGGTGTTCTCGAAGACGTTCGCCTTCCTGCACAACCTGATTCCGGCGTGGCTGACTGACGAGGACAAGGCTCGAGAACTGTTCATTGACAGGAACGTTGAAGCCAATTATCTCAAAGATGTTATCGTTGAAATTCTCTTTGGGTTTATTCATAAGCAATCTCGGGGCGTTCCCCTCATTAAGCCTGACTTGCTTGACTACATTCTTAGCTTTGGCATTCGGTGTTTGAGTGGATTTCCAGGGAAGGATTCATCGGAAACTGTTTTCAGTTGCTTGACAAGTTTCAAATATATTGGAAATAGAATACAGAGCAGGCGAATTGAGATTTATTCTCTTATTGAGGATTTTAAGCTGGCGACTGTCCGTCAGTTTCACGATGACGACAGGAAAGAAATTCTCCTTGAGGTGTGCTTGGCTCTGGAAAGAAATATTTTTGTTCTCTTGGAATGTCCTTACCTTCTGCATTGTTGTTTACAGAATGCTTCTAAAGTTGTCCATGACAACGTTGTTATCCCAGATGGTGTGTCAAGCACTTGGCTACAGTGCAATTCGCGGGTTTTGCCTTCGAAGCGTCTGTACGTCCAGAGCCACTTTGCGGTGTCTCCTGATGGGAAGCGGCTGGCTCACATCAACAGACGCAGGAAAAATATCGTTTTCTTTGATTCTTGTTCGCTTGAAGTGATTCACGAAATCGTGTTGGAGCGGTTTTCAGATTTAGTTCTTGGGAGTAACTATCTGGAATTCTCTCCAGATGGCAAGTTTTTGTTTTTTGGGCGGCTTGATTTATGGTTCTCTGTAGAAACAGGAAATCTGGAGAAGTTTCCTCAGTTTTTGGGGAATACGCAGATGCACGAATGGGGCTCAATTACTCTTGATAGAGAGTGGATTGTAGTAAAACGTGGCAGTTTCAGTCTACCCTTATCAAATGATAGCTGTTGTTCATTGTGCCTGCTGAATTACCTTTGTTTGTGGGCCGCAGAGGAAGTTGCTCAGGGCCAGGAGAGTGAAACGATTTGTAGTTGCTTTTCTGACAGACTGCCCGCGGCAAGTCCGCGTTATGCAGAGAAAGATCGAGACTCTGTTCCAGCGATGAGAAACTTGTTGAATGTTCTAAGAAGAACGCACCACGATGAGTGGTGCGCTCTGTTGGAAATGTTGCAACTATTTTGGTTTTGGTTGGGGAGAAGATTCGAGGCCGAATGCAGGTATTGCCCATCACGGATAGACTGTGAGACACCAACTTTGACAGTTGTGCGTGACTTCATTATCACTCACTACTCAAGGATATTTAAATATCAAGTTTGGGATATGCAGACTGGTAAATCTGCTCTTGAGCAGGCCTTTTCCTCGGGTGTTCAGATGAGCCCGTTCACGTACTTTTGTCATTTGGGAACTGCGCTCGACAGATGTGGGAGACTTTTTTCCGGTATAGACAAGGCACTGTCACTTTGCAATATTGCTTTATTGACCACCGTTTGCCATTACTGTACGCCTTCATTCGGAACGGAATACTTGTTCTTTTTGACATCACTCAGGGACTTCTCATTTCTGGAGGCATTTCATGTTGGCACTAAGACCTTCACAAACGCGCTATTAGAACTGCAGAATCTCCCTAATGTGAAAGAGAAAGAACAGTTTACTAGCATTTTACCTTGTGTATCACCAGATGGGAAATGGGTCGCTATCCGACTCGAGGACGATGAGACAACAGTTCAACTGTACCGTGGGAAACACCAACACAAACACAGTCTTGATTGGGGAAACCCGGTGCATGTTATCAAGAAGATCGTGCGTTTTGCTTTCACATACGACAGTGCATTTTTTTTGTATTTGACCTTTGGAAGGTCATTGCACTCCTTGTCTCTAGCGACTGGTGCCACTCTAACTAGTGTGTCTGGCAAAATTCCCTTGTCTTTGATTCCTGAAAGGCAAGCAAGATATCGTTTTCAAGGCGATGATGAGGAAACTATTATCTTTCTGAAGGATTTTCCCAGCGGTTTCCTTAGTTATTTTTTCGTTCCAGCTGTGAAGGGACCAATGCAAGTGACGTTTGCTTCCGCTGACACCATTCTGGTGCTTTATTCAAATTTATGGCTTGTGTTAATGAAGACATCGGATCACGAAGGAGGCATAGTTTCCGAGACTTCCTTAAAATATCCTTCCCGTAAGTTTCAGCAGGTGAGCAAAGGTCAATTTTCACCAGACGGAAAATTAATTGTGACTCATCAAAGTACTAGAATATTATTGTATCATACCATGTTGGCATTTACTGAGGCGTCTACTGATCATGGTAAGTGTCGTGACTCCATTTTTGAAACAAATGAGGAGTTCATTGTTCTGCATTTCACATTCTCAGCCGACAGCACCTTACTTCTTTTTTGTATACGGAGAAGCAGTGGCTTGTCTTTCTTTGTATGGAATGTTCAGAAGAAAGTTCTATCGGCATCATTTGACTCACCAGAACTGACGTCTGAAGATTGTTGCTTTTGTTTTTCGTCAAACAATAAGGAATTAATAATATGCTCTGAATTGTACATCGAGTTTTGGGATCATTCCTCGCAGCCATGTCGCATATTGAGAAGAGTTGAAACTGGCGTGCCTTACACTGAGGTCTACAAACTCACTCGTTGTACAGTTTCACCAGAAAATGACCTGTTGGCTTACTGCATTTCAGACAGAATTCTCCTCTGTCTACTCGAAACATCAACAGATCAATCTATTCTGCAACTACCACGTGCGCATTTAGGCAAAGTCGAATTCTGTCAGTTTTTGAAAGGAAACCGTTACCTAATTTCCTATGGCGTAGATGGTACTCTGTTCTTGTGGGACTTAAGTGAGTGGAAAGCCGTTGCCTTCGTAAAAATTGCGCAAGGGCGGGAAAACATCGTCAGCATGGCTGTGTCCGCTGAAGGGGACAAAGTTGTTTGTGTGACTTCTTTCGGTCGAATGAACGTAGTAAAACTTTGTGGATTGAGGGGCGCGATGCTGTCAAAATTGCCGTCGCCGAAAAGGATGGGCAGTGAAAAGATGACCGTGGCATTTTGTGGACAAGTGAGAGAACCAACGGCAGCAATTCAGAATCTTCGGTGTCCTGACAACACAGAGTATTCGGATGCTGCAGAACTGCGGATAGCGGAGATGGAATTCATGTTGTGTTCTGACGACAACGAGTACAGTGATGAGGACAGTGATGAGTTACTGGAATGAGCATCAAGCATCCTTTTATCTTGCCAAGACGTACCCATGCTAACAAGTCATGTTTATATTGTCCACAGAGTACTAGAAATCAGTGAAATTGAGAAGTCGTTTGGAGACTCCTTGATCGTCACCACTTTACAATAGACGTGTTTCCTCTTACAAAGATGGAGCTCTTGATTATCGCATTCTTGCGGCACTCGTATCATCGTATAGAAGTACTTTTTGTCTATATCTGTCGTTGAGTCATAGAGAGCAAGAAAGGATCACTCGTAATTAGTTTTCTGTCCGTGCCACAATATCCAAGAAATCACCTTAAAGATGAGTTACACTCGCCCCGGTTTAAAAGCAGTCAAACCAACAGGCATATCAACCAAAAAAGCAAAGGGTTGCTGAGTTCGACCATTTGTGAATGCGACTTGAATATAATTAGCAACATACTTTATGTTTGTTGTGGAGACCCATCAACTCCTTTAAATTAAAGGCAAGGTTGCAAAAATTTGATTATTTTAATCAAGTGAAATTATAAAGCAGCGCGAAACCCAAACACAAACATGTAAAATAATGCTCTTGCGCCCGTGAAACACGCATATGATCTTTTAGGCAACGCTTCGGTTCAAAGCGATCAAATGAATTGCACACCCACCTGTGTGACGTGTGCTAAACAGCTTTTAATTTTCGAAGGCTGATGCGACTCCAAAGGCGCTGTCAAACCTATCGATGCATCTAATTGTACAAACTTCTTAAAATTTGGAACACCTGCTCGATCGCGAGCGCGGAAGATCTGTTAATCGCTTTTGAGATTCTCATTTTCAGCCCCCAGGAGGCAGCCATTTTGTAGCCAACTGAAAAAAAAACCTCAAAAACAAAGAACCACTTAATATTTATTTGACGAGTTGTGTTTGCGTTTTGATTAAAAATCATATGAAAGATTATAAGAACCCAAACCGATAGGTAGCTCACTGGTCACGTGCATTATAAGATCGAGCGTCCCTGGACTCGAACTCTGTTTCTTAACCCTTTCAGCGTCAACCTCAAAAGAGGAATTCTCTTTTCCAATTATCAGACATTTCTTTTAGTGATAGTTCTCAGAGTAGGATGGCATATCAAGTTTATAGCTCCAACTTGATTATTTTCCTTCGTTTTCATACTCATCTACTTAACCAAAAAAATGTATTGCAATAAGTTACGTTTCGCGGGGTTTGAGTGGCTTAGTTTTTGGTAAAATATTTTGACTTTTTTTTGTTTGAAATTAAACAGCTCAGGGTTTCAATGTGAAACTTAGTGAATTGTTCCTGTGTATGCTATAAAAACAATCTGAGACTGGATTTTCGAAATTATTAATTAATTATTAGTTGACTTAAAGGTCTAGAGCTTAACGAAAAAAGTTTTTGAGCTTATGTGTAGGCATATACTAATGTAAATGCGTTTTCGTAGGAAATTTTTGACCATGTGCTCTTAGAATCATGTATTGTCTTCACGGCGGCCACATTGATTTTCTAAACTGTAAGGAATTTCAGTAAAATAAACACATTACAGGAGAGGATAGTTTCAAGTTAACCAGCACTTTTCTGCTGGTATTCGTGAATAGTTTACCTCAGATCAGATTAACACTGTACAGATGAAACTGTACTGTTGTATAGTTCGGAAGAGTGATATGGCCGCCGTGTTGTCATCTTGAAAATGTACACAATATGTATTGTGTGTACGAGTATTGTTTGTTGTTGGTATCAAGGCTGTACTTGTAGTTTAGTTTGAAGTGTTCCCCCTGTAAACGTGCTAATAGTTTTCACTATAAGTGAAAAATTTTGTGTGAGGTATTTCAATTTATAATTGCAGTATATTTTATAGTAGAGCTATATAATAGAACATTTTTGGAGTACTTTTTAGACTAAGCATGCATTAGATAAGAGAACTAAAATTGTTTTAAACGGCTGGTTTTATTAATTGTATGGGAATGATATACTCGATAAAGCATATAGGCAGCAAAATATGTTGCACAAACATACTATGTTTAAGTTGATTAAGTCTAATTTTTTCTATGTTAGATACTAAATAAAGTTAAATGACTATTTTTGCGATTCTTCACTTGAAGGGATCTGTATCATTGTTAGTGGCATTTTAGGATAAAAATAAAATATACTGAATGTGTGAAAAGACATTGAGACTTACTTTATGATGAACTTCTATAAAATAGCTTTTTACAGTTACTCGACCACGCAGTCAAAAGTTCAAATGTTTGGGTGACGGAGTCTGTCGCACGGTTGCTTCTCAGCAAAAAGTTGATTCTAACTTCTTCAACACAAAGTAAACAGAAGCAATTCGTGTGTTTGTACTTTATTGTAGCTGTTTGCACAAAAAAAGCCTCTTTACTGGTTTCTTCGGGAGAAAAGATTCTTCATTTGTCATTAACTAGGGCTTGTCTGAAATATTTGGCATATTTACGGGGTTCAGTACATAGTAAAACACTCTTGGAAACTATCGAACAAAGGTTTCGAGAACATTTGACGCAGTATACTGTTTAAGGGACCGTTGTTGAGATTACCAGTGGCATAAAACAGATACAAAAATTCGCAACACAAACAATGCCCAGACTATAACAATTGGTGAAAGCAATGGTTTCCGCAACAGCAAGTGATGAAATATCTCGCATTTAAAAAGGTTTCCATCTAAGGACACGAAACCCAGAGGCTAGTTAAATCATCCCGCTCGAGACACGACCAGCTCGTCCCGCGCAAAGCGCGACCAGCTCCCACGCCAGCGCGCGACAAGCTCATCCCACGCGGGAGAGAAGTACTGATCTAAAGAAATGAATAGTGGCCCCACTTTTCAAATTCGAGAATTATTATAAACTAACAAGGGGAATTATTTAGCAACTTTTATGAGAGTCTTCTCAACCTTAACTGCTTTACTTTTATGAGTCTTTTTCACCTTTACTCTTGTGGTACTCGCGGTGGCCAAATGGTTAGTGTGCCGGACCCTGGATCGAGCGGTCCTGGTTCGAGCCCTAGCCTGAGGGATTGCGTTGTGTTGTTAGACAACACACTTTACTCTCACAGTGCCTCCCTCTTTCTTGGGTTAAGTAACCCCCCATCCATGAACTAGTACCCAATTCAGTGGGAGTAAGTATACTTTGGTCGCTTAATGCTACATAATCAGATACAGGAATAGACTGCGAACAGTCTCTCTTTTCCTCGAAAACCGTGGGGAAGAACGCAAAACAAGTAAGCGTGCGAACGTGACGTGCGAACGGCGATGCCGCGAGCCGCTGGTTGCGCGGGCATCGGAAGACGAGCGAAAAGAGAGACTGTACTGTAGCATCCAAATCGTTGTATGAAACCAGTGCAGTCTGCCTTTTCGCACGTCACGCTCGCACTCCTACTTGTTTTGCGTTCTTCCCCACGGATTTTCGAGGAAAAGAGAGACTGCCCGCAGTCTAATACAGAAACTGGGATAAAGCTCTCGTGGTATATGGACCACTTGTCCCAACGGAGACTTTTTCACTTTCTACATGTTACCATTCTCAAACACTTTGAGCTCAGCACTCTCCACTGAGCGTAACCCTGTGAGTACAACGTCCTTAGTGTCAGAGTCCATTCCAAAGTTAACGGTTCCAGCTGAAGCGGCGTGCGACTCCTGTCCAATACGTGACGTCATCTCCACTTCTTGTCTCCAGCTACATTTGGAACAGCACGAGCAGAAAATACGAGAAAGGATTGACAAGAAGCCACGGCGGTAACTCTGGTTGAAGGTGAAATACGTGAAAAAGTTTATTATGCCATTGGAGTGAACTAAATACTGAGTGACAAAGCGAAAATCCTTTGACAGGCAAAATTTTCCTTCAGGGCTGAATAGAGAAACTGATAAATACACGACAAACGGCGACATTGATAAGAAAAACACAACAACGATCGCTAAGGACATCTTGAGCACATTTCGATTTCTCTTTTCGCGACTACTGAAGTGAACGACCAAATTCCTTACTCCGTAAAGGGTTTGTCTTCTAAGCTTTTTGACTATTAAGCTATACAGGATTGTTATCAACATCAAAGGTATCACGTATATTATAATTATCAGCAGTAAAAACACGATTTTTGTGACGGAGCGAGACTAACCCAGGAAACAGTAGGTTTTGCCACTGAACGTGCCAATCTTAAAACCATAAAGATATGGAGCGTGAATAAGTGTTGATATCCACCATATCAATAAAATCACGTATTTCACTCTAGGTTTGATACGGGCCGCCTTCAGAGGAAACCACACAGCGTAAAAACGGTCTACGGCAATCGCGACCAAGGTTTGGACAGACACCGCCGTTGAGATGTCTTGAAAAAATGCTGTCAGCTTGCAGAGGGTTTCTCCTAACACGCCATCGATAAGCCATCGGAGATTTCCGTAGAGTATCTCGACGTTGGCCCGAGGCATGGCGAATATGGGAACTAGGAGGTCGGAGACCGCCATATTTACAATGAGTAAGTTTGTGGTGGTCCACATTTTGTTGTCTCGGTAAACTACCATGATGATTAAAGTGTTCCCCAGCAGTGAGACTACAAGCAGTAAACAGTACGCCAGTGTCTTGCAGACTTTAGCTGCTATAGGATCTTCAGTAATGATGCACGATGTTGTGTTGTTAGCACTCATTGCTATTCGTAATGAATTCGTCAAATCAGAAATCTTTGTGACTGTCCGAAACCCTGTTGAAAGCCTGAAATAAAAGATACAGAGAACATGGTGAAGAGAGGTTAACTGGCAAGTGTGTCACAGTCAGCTCTCTCTTAACGGACATCTCTCTAAGACGGACACCTGGTGTTGGTCCCTTGCCGTTTCCTCTGATCAGCCATTTTACAGTAACTAAACTCTAAAGATGGACACCTCTCTAAGACGGTCACTTGGTGTTGGTCCCTTGCCGTTTTTTTTCTGATCAGTCATTTTACTGTAACTAAACTTCAAAGTTGGACACCTCTCTAAGACAGTCACTTGGTAAAAATCCGCAATACCGCATGGAAATTTACCAAAATACCGAAACCGTAGTTACAAATGTGCTACGGTGCCGTCATCATTACTTATAGTTCGCCATTCCATTAGAAATACGACCCTATTTAGTTTGATAAAAGTGTATGTTAATGTTAATCAACGTATGATCATCGCACTCATAAAATAATACTGTAATAATTGACACACGTCCGTGGGACTGACTTCGTTATGCTGCTGTGGAACTAATATGAGTGCGCTCGCGCACGCACGAATACTGCTGAGTTACCCAATTGAAAAACATCGATGTTTACGACTTCAGCACCGGAAACCACTCGAATGTTACACAACGCAAGCTTTCTGCGACTTTATTGTTTGGTGAAAATTCGTCAAGATGCTAGTTTTCAAGCTCAAATATCCCGAATACGAGCCCGGAACTTCCATTTTATGTCGCAATTCGACTGAATCAACCTTAAATTTCATTTAAAATTTTCCAAGAATTTTGAATGACCCGAAGACAACGTAGTCAGCCCCATGAAGAGTTCAGTAAAGCAAACGATTGTTGAAGCGTATAACTCTCCAGAAGCGAGTTCTTGCTCCCAGAAGAAACGTCGCCGAGCTTCCAATCTCTCCTTGTAGTAACATCGTCTCTTCCCGAGCATCCTCATATCCACTTCTTCTTGCTCGGCAGACATTGTCCCGCACGAGGCCACGGCAAATACTGTAGGAAATCCGAGCGAAAGATTCCCAGCCCGGAGAGTCAACAAGTCGACGTATCATTGGATAAAATGGTTAATCATACCAATTATTAACTGGAAAAAGCGGAAATTACAAACAGCAAAGCTTGCTTGCACAACAATGGACCTTTGCAAAACATAAACAAGAGATCAAAAGTCATCGGAAGCGTCAGGATCCGAGTAATAACTGTCACAACTGGAAAGTGCAGACGGCTGCAGACTCTTTTTTTACCGATTACCGCGATCGGAAATTTATGAAAACCGCAAACGGCTTAGTCTTATTAAACCGCAATACCGCAGGTTAAAATAAAGATTTCCGCAAAACCGCACCAAAAATAACGCAAAACCGCATCACCGCAAACCCTTACGCCCCCCTCCGAAAATGTAATCACTGATTTCAGTTGTCTAGGTTCACGTTCTTTTGGCGAGGGCAAATGTTCTCGAATTTTGCTAATACTACTACTACTATACTTTGCCGCAACATGGCTGATGAGTCAGCCATGTAGCAACGGCCAGTTACCTACATGTAGACCCGGGGATTATGTTTTAAAGGGACACAGTCAGCTGGAGCACGTGCGCATTAGATGCCATTTCATAGCTAATTTGCATATCACAGAGACGCGATCCATACTGTTTTTAACCAAATATGATAAAAATAGTATCATAGAATGAGCAAAAGCACACTCAAAAACAGGCTATTCAGTAAACGATTGAAAATCAAGCAAAAAACTGTGAAGATTGAAGCGGATTTCTAGATGCACTTTGATTTCAGGTTGAGGTGAACTTTTTTCAAAATGAGAAAACTAGTGTCCAGGTCAGCACGGTACCAAAGCTGACTGTGTCCCTTTAACTGATTGTTGTTTGGGAGCTCTATAATAATTATATTAAGAAGGTCCTGTTCTATTTCCCACAAGTGGCGTTTCATCACCTAAACATGTGAATAGGATAAACCAAGTATCCGTTTAATTTTTTGCTTCAATTTTTTACAGAAATTGCCAATTGCGAATCAGACATCGCCTTTTTTGCCGAGCGTTGTGACGCAGCTACAAGACAGTGGCTTTTAAAAGATTTTGACAAGTGGTTCAGTGGTCCTGGCGACTCCAGGGCGTATGTTGTCTTCGGTGACCCAGACGTGGGCAAAAGTGTGATGGCGGGAGTCCTGGCACAGCGCTGTAAGAAAGCTGGACACTTAGGAGCCGCCTTCTTTTGCCGTCACAATGATAGCACAAGGAATGATCCCAGGTGTCTTCTTGGGACTATTGCTAGTCAACTCTGTGAATGCAGCTGTGAGTATAATAGTATTATGGGAGGGGAGGATGGTATAAGAAAGTTGTTAGGCAATTCTAATCTAGGTGTTCAGGAATTGTTTACTAAATTATTACAAGAACCGCTTTTTATGTGCCATTCTACCCAGAGAAAATTTCAAGTGTGTTTTTGACAAAGTGGGATATAGCTTGCACAAGAAGTTGTTCGGCTGTGCCATTGCCGCTCCTGCCCCGCTTCCCGTCTCGTTTATTTCGTACGTCTTCCAGAGAGAAAAATCGAGTATTCCCAAGCAGCATGTGTTAGATGCACTTTCAATGTTTATGGTGTTATCGAAGACGTACACCTTCCTGCACAACCTGATTCCTGCGTGGCTGACTGACGAGGACAAGGCTCGAGAACTGTTCATTGACAGGAACATTGAAGCCAATTATCTTGAAGATGTTATCCTTGAAATTCTCTTTGGCTTTATCCGTGAGCAATCTCAGGACGTTCCCCTCATGAAACCTGAATTGCTTGACTACGTTTTACGCTTTGCCATTCGCTTTTTGATTGGATTTCCAGGGAAGAATTCATTGGAAACAGTTTTCAGTTGTTTGACAAGTTTCAAATATATTGAAAACAGAATACAGAGCAGAAGAACTGAGATATATTCCCTTATTGAAGATTATAAGCTTGCGGCAGACTGTCAGTTTCACGGTGAGGGCAGGAAAGAAATTCTCTGTGGGGTGAGCTCAGCTCTTGAGGGAAATATTTATGTTCTCTTGGAATGTCCTTACCTTCTGCATTCTTGTCTACAGAATGTTTCTAAAGTTGTCCAAGACAACGTTGTTATCCCAAATGGTGACTCAGCCCCTTGGCTACAATTGAATACGAGGCCTCAGTTGCCTTCTAAGCGTCTTCAGGACAGGAGCAACTTTGCAGTGTCTCCTGATGGGAAGTTATTTGCTGAAAGACATTGGAAACATGTCTCTTTGTTTGATTCGTATTCGCTTAAATATTTAGGTGTGTTTTCCTCTATCGATTTGGTGTTTGGGAGCAAGTTCTTGAGATTCTCTCCAGATGGCAAGTTTTTGTTTTTTGGGCGGCTTGATATGTGGTTCTCTTTGGAGAACGAAAATGTGGAGACATTTCCTCAGTTTTCAAGGATTGATTCAAGCTACGAATGGGACTCATTTACTCTTGATAAACAGTACATTGTTGTAAAAAGTTGCAATTTTTCATTTGAATCAAATGATAGCTGTTGTTGGTTGTGCTTGTTGAATTATCTTTGTCTGTGGGCTGCCGAGGAAATTGGTCAGCGTCATGAAACTGATGAGAGTGGAACAATTTGTGGTTGTTTTCCTCAGAGACTGCTTGTGGAAATTCGGCCTTTTGCAGGGGAAGATCAAGATTCTCCTACTCCAACGATGAGAATCTTGTTAAATGTTCTAAGACGAACACACCACGATGAGTGGTGCTCTCTGTTGGAAAAGCTGCAACTCTATTACCCTTTTGAGGCTGAATGCAGCTATTGTCCATCACGGATGACGCGGGAGACACCAACTTTGGCAGTTGTGCGTGATTTCGTTATCTCTCACTACAGTGAGATATTCAAATATCAAGTTTGGGATTTGCAAACTGGTAAATCTGCCCTTGAACAGGCCTTTTCCTCAGGCGTTCAGTTGAGCCCGTTCACCTACGTTTGTCATTTGGGAACTGCTCTCGAGAAATGTGGGGTATTGTTTTCTGGTATAGACAAGTCGCTGTCACTTTACAACATTGCTTTGTTGAACACCGTTTGCCATCATCTTTTTTTCTTTGAATGTTTTCGGCGGACTTTTATTTGGAAAGAGTTGGGAGTGTTTGAAAAGTGTAGTATAATAAACAGCTTGACTATCTTGAATTCTGTTGTTGATGGATTATTTGAAGAAGCTGGAGGTAAAACCGCTGGACAACGTTCTGAGTGGATTCATCGTCAACTGCTTGCAGAGCTTGAACGGGTTAACCGGATTAAACATCTTACTACACGACTCGAACGGGTTGCAGTGCTTGAAATAAGTGATAGTCAGCCTGTTGTACGGCTTGCACAGCTTGAACGAAGAGAGGAGCTTCAGCGTAGTGAAGAGATGGAACAGATGCAAATGCCTGAACAGATTGAAGAGCAGCAGCACAGAAAGCTGCGTGAACAAACAGAAGAAGTCGAACACCTTGGACAGCTTAAACTGCTTGAACGGCTTGAACAGTTTATACAGCTTGAAAGGCTTGGACAGTGTGGACAACTTGAAGCGATTACGAAATTTCAAGACTTTGTGCATTCCAGATATTTTAAAGGGCACCGAGAATGGGATAAGCTACTTGAATGGAAAAAGCTCCCTGTACAGTATAACTTCCTTGAAGAGGATAAACTCCTTAAACTGGATAAGCTCCTTGATTTGGATAAGCTCCTTGAACGGAAAAAGCTCCGTGAACGGAAATGACTCCGTTTTCTGCCAATCCTGAGCCGTGAACAGTGTAAACAGCGTGAACGTGAGTTCTGTAAACTGTCTGAAGCGTACAAACTGCTTTTGACACCATGTGAGCACCTGCACCAATCTTGGCCTAAACGGTTGTCACAGTTTAAACAGTTGGTACACTTATTTTGGTACCATTTGGAATCAAATGAGAAATTCAAGTTTGTGGAAGCATTTCATTCTGGTACTAAAACCTTCACCAACGCACCGCTGGAACTGCAGAATCTCCATGAGGTGAAAGAGAAAGGCCTGTTTACTAGCATTTTACCTTGTGTATCACCAGATGGGAAGTGGATCGCTATCCGACTCGAGGGCGATGAGACAACAGTTCAGTTGTACCGAGCGCAACACCGACGTCAACATCACCCTTATCGGAGAAATCCGGTGCATGTTATCAAGGAGGTCGAACACTTTGCTTTCTCAAACGACGGTGTATTTTTTTTGTATTTGACTGTTCAAAGGTCATTGCACACTCTGTCTCTTGAGAGTGGTGCCGTTCTAACAGTGTGTCTGGCGTAAGACCCTTGTCCTCCACTCGTGAAAAGCAATCTAGATATTGGTTTCAGGACGATGATGAGGAGACTGTTATCTTTGTGAAGAATTTCCCCCCCGCTTTTCTTTCAAGTTTCCTTCCTGTTGTGAGCGCTGAGCCAATGCAAGTGGCCTTCGCTTCAGCAAACGCCATACTGGTCCTTTATTCAGACTCCTCGCTTGCGTCAATGGAGAATGACGGAACAGCCATTGCTTCGGTGACGTCCTTGACACATCCTTTTGGTGGGTCACAACAAGAAAAGAAAGCTCAATTTTCTGCGGACGGAAAACTAATTGTCACTCACCAAGGTACCAAAATATTACTGTATCGTACTGTGCCGGGATCTAATGAACGTAGTAAGTGTCCTGACTCCGTTTTTCAAATAAATGGCGATTTTAATGGACTGTTGGGTGTCGCATTCGTAGCGCTCAGTACCTTGCCGGGATCTGATGAGGCGTCTACTGATCACGGTAAGTGTCCTGACTTAGTTTCTGGAGCACATGACGATTTCATTGTTCTACATTTCACATTCTCAGCGGACAGCACCTTACTTCTCTTTTGTATAAGGAGGAACCTTGGCTTGTCTTTCTTTGTATGGAATGTTCAGGAGAAAGTTGTATCAGCATCATTTGACTCACCAGGACTTATGTCTGAAGATTGCTGCTGTTGTTTTTCGTTGGACAGTAAGGAATTGATAATATGCACTGAATTTTACATCGGGTTCTGGGATCACACTTCACGTCCTTGTCGCTTGTTGAGAAAAGTTGAAACTGACGTGCCTTACACTGAGGTGGACAAATTCACTCATTGTACAGTTTCACCAGAAAATGACCTGCTGGCTTACTGCATTACAGACAGAATTCTCCTCTGCCCGTTAAAAGCATCCAAAAATCAGTCTATTCGGCAACTACCACGTGCGCATTTAGGCAAAGTCGAATTTTGTCAGTTTCTCGGAGGAAACCGTTATCTAATTTCCTATGGTGTCGATGGTACTGTTTTCTTGTGGGACTTAAGTGAGTGGAGAGTCGCTTCATTCGCAAAAATTGTGCAGGGGCGGGAAAACATCGTCAGCATGGCTGTGTCCCCTAAAGGGGACAGAATTGTTTGTGTGACTTCTTTCGGTCGACTGAACTCAATAAAACCTTGTGGATTGAAGGGCGCGATGTTGTCAAAATTGCCGTTGCCGAAATGGATGGGCAGTAAAAAGATGACAGAAGCATTTCGTAGGCAAGTGAGGGAACCAACGACAGCCATTCAGAATCTTCGGTGTCCTAACAACACAGAGGATTTGGATGCCGCAGAACTGCGGATAGCAGAGATGGAATTCATGTTGTGTTCTGACGACAATGATTACAGTGATGAGGACAGTGATGAGTTACTGGAATGAGCATCAAGCATCCGTTTTATCTTGCCAAGACGTACCCATGTTAACAAGTCATGTTTATATTGTCTACAGAGTACTAGCAATCAGTAAAAATGAGAGGTCGTTTGGAGACTCCTTGATCGTCACTAGTTTACAATAGACGTGCTTCCTGTTACAAAGATGGAGCTCTTGATTATCGCAATCTTGCAGCACACGTCACATCGTATAAAAGTCCTTTTTTGGTAGTCTATATCTGTTATTGAGTCGTAAACAGCAAAAAAGGATCACTCATAATTAATTTCCTATTCGTAGCACAATTTCCAAGAAGTCACCTTAACGATTACATACACTCGCCGCGGTTTATAAAGCAGACAATCCAACAAGCATATCAGCCAAAAAACAAAGGGCTGCCGGCTGAGTCAGAACACTTGTGAATGCGACTTGAATATAATTAGCAACATTCTTTATACTTGTTGTAGAGACCCATCAACTCCTTCAAATTAAAGGCAAGGTTGCAAAAATTTGATTATTTTAATCAAGTGAAATTATAAAGCAGTGCGAAACCCAAACACAATCATTTAAAATAACGGTCTTGCGCCCGTCAAACACACATATGATCTCTTATGATCTTATACGTGTTTTGTGAGCTAAACAGCTATTAATTTTCGGAAGCTGGTGCGACTCCAAAGGCTCGACCGGGCCAAGCGCTTAAGATCTGTTCATCGCGTTTGAGATTCTCATTTTCAGCGCCCAGGAGGCAGCCATTTTGTAGCGACCTGAAAAAAAAACAAAAAAACGCAAAAGCAAAG
Source organism: Orbicella franksi (assembly GCF_964199315.1). Taxonomy (NCBI): domain Eukaryota; kingdom Metazoa; phylum Cnidaria; class Anthozoa; order Scleractinia; family Merulinidae; genus Orbicella; species Orbicella franksi. The sequence goes on from NC_138157.1 coordinate 6,276,572, forward strand.
AACCACTTAATGTTTATTTTATGAGTGGTGTTTGCGTTTTGATTGAAAATCATATGAAAGGTTATAAGAACCCAAGCCGATAGATAGCTAACTCGTCACGTGCATTATAAGATCGAGCGTCCCTAGACTCGAATTCTGCTTCTTTACCCTTTCAGCGTCAAGCTCAAAAGACGAATTCTCTATTCCAATCATCATACATTTTTTGTATTGATAGTTCTGAGAGTATGGTGGCTCATCAAGTTCATAGCTCCAACTAGATTATGTTGCTTCGTTTTCACACCGATCTACTTGAAATAAAAAATGTATTGCAAGGACATGTTGGCGATAAGTTACGTTTCGTGGGGTTTGTTGGGCTTAGTTTTTTGGTAAAATATGTTGACTTTCTTTTGTTTGAAATTAACGAGCTCAGGGTTTCAATGTGAAGCTTAGTGACTTATTCCTTTGTATGCTATAAAAACAATCTGAGACTAGATGTTCGAAATTATTAGTCAGTTATTAGTTGACTTGAAATTCTAGAGCTTAACAAAAATAGTTTTTGAGCTTATGTGTAGACATGTACTAATGCAAATACGTTTTTGAAGGAAATTTTTGACCATGTGCTGTTAGAATCATGTATTGTCTTCACGGCAGCCACATTGATTTTCTAAACTGTACGGAATTTCAGGAAAATAAACCGTCACATTACACGAGAGGATAGTTTCAAGTTAACCAGAACTTTTCTGCCGGTATTCGTCAATGGTTTACTCAGATTGAGGTAAACACTGTACAGATGAAACTGTACTATTGTATAGTTTGGAAGAGCGACATGGCCGCCGTGTTGACATCTGAAATATGCACACAATATGTATTGTGGGGGGCGCGGTGGCCTCATGGTTAGTGCGCTCGTCTCCGGATCGAGCGGTCTGGGTTCGAGCCCTGGCCGGGGACATTGTGTTGTCTTCTTGGGCAAGACACTTAACTCTCTCTCCACCCAGGTGTATAAATGGGTACCGGCGAACTTAATGCTGGGGGTAACCCTGCGATGGACTAGCATCCCATCCAGGGGGGAGTAAAAATACTCCTAGTCGCTTCATGCTACAGAAATTGGGATAAGCTCCGGCCTGATGGGTCACTTGGCTCGTATGCAGACTTTACCTTTATGTATTGTGTGTACGGGTATTGTTGGTTGTTAGTATCAAGGATGTACTTGTAGTTTAGTTTGAAGTGTTACGCCTGTAAACAGGCTGATAGTTTTGAAATTGTTAAGTGCACCGAACACTATATAACTGACTGTAAGTGGTAAATTTTGTATAAGGTAGTTGAATTTATAATTGCGGTATATTTTATATTAGAATTATATAATCGAATATTATTAGAGTATTTTACAGACCAAGCATACATTAGATAGGACAACTGAATATGTTTTTAACCCAAACTAACTGCGATAGTTTTAATAATTGTATAGGAATGATATAGAGGAGCAAAATATTTTGTACGTAGATACTGTGTTTAAGTTGATAGTTTTACATATATGTGAATAGTATTTTTCTGTGTTAGATACTAAATAAAGTTAAATGACTACTTTTGCGACTCTTCACTTGAGGGAATCTGTATCATTGTTAGTGGCATTGTAGGATAAAAATAAAATATACTGAATGTGTGAAAAGAAATTGAGAATTAGTTTATTGTGAACTTCTATAAACTAGCTTTTCACAGTTACTTGACCACGCAGTCAAAAGTCCAAATGTTTGGGTGGCGGAGTTGGCCTGTGGTACGGTTGCTTCTCAGCAAAAAGTTGATTCTAACTTCTTCAACACAAAGTAAACACTTTATTGTAGCTGTTTGTACAGAAAAGCTTCTTTACTGCTTTCTTCGGGAGAAAAATTCTTTCATTGTCATTAACTAGGGCTTGACCGAAATATTTGGCATATTTACAGGGTTTAGTACATAGTAAAACACTCTTGAAAACTGGGGAACTAAGGTCTGGAGAACATGTGACTCGAGCTCGGTACTGTTGAGGCGACTTGTTGGGATCACCAATGATATAAACACAAACAATGCCCAGACTATAGCAGCTGCTCAAAGCAATGTTTTCCGTAAGAACAAGTGATAAAATATCTCTCGCATTTAAAAAGGTTTGCATCTAAGGACACGAAACCCGGAGGCTAGTAAAATCATCCCGCACGAGACGCGACCAGCTCGTCCCGCGCGAGGCGCCACCAGCTCATCCCACGCGAGGCGCGACAAGCACATCCCACGCGGGAGAGAAGCACTTACGATAAATTTTCCAAAATTTAATGTGGCGCTGAATCCCGGTACAGCACGTTCTAAATTTTGCCGAAAGTTGTATTTTATCCTGCATATCGCATAATTCGATGATAAGAATGGTTTCACCGTTTCCTTTTATAAGTATAAATACTTAAAGCTAAAATTAAGTTTGTTTTTTGCTGAACATACTGTTTCAAATGAAGCCTATGGTGTCACAAAAATGATACCGACGTGTTCACCAATGATTGGACCGTTTTTTTTATTCAATTATTGTAACATCAAGTGAGCTATCAAAATCTACGCCTTGAAAAGTGCTGGGAACTGTTTTGAGCCACCTTATTAAATTGATTTTTACATAGTATTTCCTGAAGATTCCTTAGCCTGCAGCTCTTCACATAATCTACGGGTTCTTCGCCATTATCAATAAACTTTGAGGAAAAAAAAAAAAAAAAAAAAAAAAAAAAAAAACGAAGAAATTTTTTCCTCTTAATTTACGATTGGGTAGCGACGATGAAGAAGGTATCCGGTTTCGTCTGGAAATTGTTTGCATGAAGTCGTCACTATGGCCGAAGACAAGTAATTATGCTGAAACCCTTACGTCCAAAATTTCCTCCGTCCTCCGGTTTCCTGAAACACTGGAAAACAAACCATGATCTGCATGTGCACGTGACTGGCTGATACCGTCATGGAAAATGACTGACGGGGCCTGGGAACTGCATCTGTACCCAGAAGCACCCAAAGTGCTTTCGCTTTGCCCAGGTACTAAGTTGTATTGGTTTCATTCGAACTCTGTTTGTTTTGCATATTTTCCGTAACTGCACTCTTGGCCATTGGGAAGAAAAGGCTCTAAAATATCAACTGAAGAGATGGTGCTTCGTTGAAGGTAAGCTAAAAACGTTTGTATATAGTAAACTGATAAGCACATTTACGAATCATATAAGCATGCGAGCTAACATGCAAGCAGTTAGCCTATAAAATAACAGTCTGGTTAGCCTAAATAGAACCTGGTTAGCATGATAACCCCCCAGCTCCCCCTAAAAAGTTGTTAGCTTGCGATTAGCCTTTGAGCCCGTTGGGATCGTTTGGCTCACTTGCTGGTTTGCCCTATGACTCAGTCTCGTTACAGCGGACACTCTATGTGATGTAATAATAACTGAATGAAGGTTTAATAATTGCACACTTCCAAAAATGGGTTTTTCGGTGAACAATACAAATTCAATAAAAATACAATAAAAATACAATAAAAATAACAATACAATAAAAATACATTAAAAATACCATAAAAATAGAATAAAAATGTAATAAAATAAAATGTGATTAAAAATACAATAAAAATACAGTGAATTGAAAAGTGTGAATATTGTGGGGCCTCCTTTATTCTAAACAAATTAGGCCATGGAAGTCTAAATTTACAACATTACCTTGCTGCTTTTCAACACCAAATGTGTTGATACATAGAGCGTGATCATACTGATGACATGCTGATGGTGATCATGATCTTACTGATGAGTCCTCTATCAATCAATGTTTTTAAAGAATGGAATTCTCCTGGCATACTTTAGGGACTGATCGTTTGTCACATCCCAGGGGGGGACGGTGGTTTTCAAAATAGCGTAGACATAGGGTTTCAAAACTGAACCTCCCCAGGATATTTTCAGATAAAAATTTAATAGTCCCTTCCCAATTTTTATTTTAAAAATGTGCCTCCTCCCACCTCCCCTCTGTCTTAGCATTTTTTCTTTTTTGGAAGCAGAATTCTTATCTCCACTTTTATTTTTTAAAATCCTAGTAAACTTTCTAGCTGCTTGTTCGTGACATTACTGATGTGATGAAACGTTTGCCACTCATGCTCAAGGGTTCTCCCATTTGTATTAAACAATGATCGACAGGGTTTTCCCTATAATTTTTCCTTTGGGAGTCCCTTGGACTCCTTCAACTAAGGTTGAGGGTCCAGAAGAAAAAAGTGGGGGTCCCACGGTTAGAGTTTTAAATTCCAGGAGAACAATCTAATCTTTTGGCCTTCCCCTTTTAGTGAAGTTTCTTCCCGAGGCAATAACAGACTGGTACATGTATGTAGTGGTTTGGGAAATACAGTACTGTACTGTATTCCCTAATTTCTTTTCAATGGAGACGTCACATGTTTCATCAAGCATCAGTCCAATAAAAGGTGTGCGAGAATCATTTAGTTTTTTTATCAAGTTATCTTCAACACATTTGGCCAAAACAGATTCCATCTCTGAAACAATTTCGGGTTTCTTGTAAAAAACAGAAGCATCACTACATCCAATAGCAGCCTGAAGTTCCATTATTGGAATAAAGTTATCAGCAGCAATGTTGTTCTCCATCATAACATATACCGTTCTAAGCTGGACAACGTGTCTTCTCATTATTTCCTGTGTTTCATACTCAGTGTTCTTCTTTGCATTTGCAACTGTCACTTGAAAGCTTTTTCAGAGCTTGAGGTCACTGATACTCGTAATGTGATCTTTCGAATTTTGGTGTCTTCTCCAGGGCCGACTTCTAATAATTGTTACAGCCAGTTGTTGTGAAAGGGTTTTTCTTACCTGTCATCCTACAGATATCACAATACATTTTTTCGTTTTCTTCTTTCAACCACGTGAATTCTTCCATCCAAGCTGAAAAGAAATGCCCCTTGTTTTTCACGGGCTGTAATTCCGAATCCGCTATCTTGCATTGTGTGCCACAATGCCTCACAATCGCGCATTAGTTCTGGAGCCTCTGCGAGGAGTTCACAGCAAGAGCAAGCTTGAGAAAGAGAAAAACAAAAGGTGGCACTGCAATAGTCGATTCAAAGGAGTGAATGTGCCAGATTTGGGAGTTGAAAGATGGACTAAGAAAACAGAACAAAGATTCCAAATTCTAATTTTATTCTCAAGAGAATTTTTCGTAGATCTACTCAGGTTTAAATTAAGTCAGTAGTAAACTACCATCCTGAACCATGTGCATCCGAGAGGACCCGTTCTCCTTGACGTTTTGCGTCCCTTTTCCATTTTTCAGCCAAACAGTGCGTCTCAGACATGCATTTGCACGTAAGGGAAAACCCTGGATCGATCATGTGCTTTTATTTCGTTATTTTGGTGATGGTTTCCTTTGTTTGGGAGCCACCCAATATCAATGTCCTTCCATCCTTCAGAACTGCTTGTGATAGTTTGTCTCACTACGACTAGAGAAATATCAGAACCTTTCAAGAACAAAGTCAAAGTGAAAATCATCTTTTCATGTATGAATAACTTAACAAAAACATCTCGTTACTAGCTGTAAAAGTGCTGCTGCAGGCTGTCACAAAAACAGGATTGTTGGGTGATTACTGATCATCTAATACAGTGGACTCAATGCGGGCAATATTTGTTCCCTGCTCGAGGAATAATTTGTTTCTGCCTCTATTCCTACTGTCGCTTTGAGAACCACCAGCGAGAAATTTTCCTTTATTTACAGGATTCTGTTCTAAAACCTGTTAGTATAGACTGCCATTGCTGTGTCATAAAATTTGACCCCCTTTTCCTTACTAAGGAAAAATTTACCCCCCAAAAAGGGGCTAATTGTTTTAAAATTGTACCCCCCTTAAAAACCACCGGCACACCTTGGGACGTAATAAACGATTGGTCCCTTAATCTATATAATAATAACTGATATGTGAAATCAATTAATAACAATCAAACTTACAGAATTTTTTTTTTCTAAATTGACAAAAATCGCTAGCAATGAATAATTATCTTCAGAAATTAATCTGTTGTCAATTCAATTGAAAAAAAAATGCAAATAACTGAAATCACTAGAACACTGACTGCACTGTATATTTTGCTTCATCTAAATGCTGATGCTACAGTGAGACTGTAGGGTTTTACGCTGCTACTCAGGGCTGAGCTTCTTCTGGTGCCACAAACTATAAGCAAAGATAGATGTAAAGCCCAAAATCTTTCAGTTAGTTGTTTTTGTTGTTGATAGTTGTAAAAGATACATACTGGCTATGAAGATAAAATGACTCAAAAAAACTATTACAGACAAATTTTGTCATTCAATTTATCAGTGTTAGGACAAAAGGACAAAACTAATTTTTGATAACAATCAATACCAAATGAATTGAAGCAATCATTATTGATTGCTATCGCAATCGATAACAATCAAACTCACAACTTTATTGCTTCGATTTTCATCAATTACATTAATTGATATCAATCTTTGTTTGATATTGATTGTTACTGATTGATATCGATTATCAGTTTGTCAATTGACTACAACTGGAATTCTTGATGTGAGAGTAGCAAAGGGGGCATTGTGATATTCTTGCAAACATTTTTAATTTACAAAATTCATACATCACATACCTTTGCCTACTGTCAGCAAAAAGTTTTCCACAAATTCATGAATCACGTCTGTCTAATTTTTGCTGCTTTTCATGCATCACATCCTAATTTTGCCCTAATCGCTTGTTACTCATAAACCCTTTGATACCCTCCCTGGTTTATCTCAATAAAAGCATAGAGAGTCACCTCAGTTAGTTGTAACATAATATGTGGACAAAAGCTGTAACATGATTTTCTTACATGCCACGCAGCTCTGATTATAAGTATGACTAGCAAGAACTTTGCTTAGATATCCACACAATGTCATGTAAGATCATGGCATTTGGCTTCCAAAGAGTTGTAAGTGTCTCCTGATAGAAGACAACTTGTTTCACTCTGAGGCAACACAACATTCTCGTCAAGAAAGATGTAGTGTCTATCAATTGTAACAAGCGTGTGGGACAAAGATAAAATCTCAGTGTCCTGAAAGGAAATAATTTTCCCTTTAATTAGGATCCTCCCAAACTGGGTTTGGGGCTTGTAGCTTTGAATCCCTTGCTTTTATGCTTGACTGTCATGACTTATCTCCTTACCAAGTGTAAAATCTACTATAGTATCTTGATTCTTGTTGTCAGTTATTCTCTTTGCCCAGCATGCAGTGCAGACAAGTCTTAGCTTCATGTTTACAAAGTTAGCAAATTTAAACAAATGAGACATTTAAGTGCTTAACTTAAGAGCTCTGTGAAAAAAACGTCTTTATAAGCTGAAATATTTGAGAGACTCCTTGATACCCAGCTGGACTTCGTCAGTTATCCATTTGTTCCTTTCCAAGCCTGCAAATAATTTTTGTCTATATTAACAGGTCATTTCTCAGGTCAACCGTCTGGACACGTTTTGACCTGACAAAATGCCAGTCTAGTTGGACAAAAAAAAAATTTGTCATGAGAAATTAAAAATTAGAGACATTTGAGACATTTGAGACAAGGAATGCCTTCACTCACTTGATCACATGTTTATTCTCTATTTTCCTGTGTGTCAAGTTTTGAATTTCTGTGTATCACTTAGTTTTTCCCACAACGTCTAAGGAAAACCACGGGAAAAGCGATGAGACAATCTCCCGCCTGGACAGCTTGTCAGAGAGTGTAAAAACTCACAACATTCAGAAACTTGAAAATTGGTTGAAATGAATTCTTTGACTTTTTCTGAAAGCAAGTTCCCCTCTGAAAATTTTTGGGGTCAATTGAGTTTGCATAATTAGATGAAATTGGAATTGTATTATTGGAAGTGGTCATGACTACAAACGTTGTATTGCACGTGATTAAATCATTTGTCAGAATAAAATAACTTGTTCCATATTCGGCCACAAATTTCCAGTTAAAATATTTTTCATTGTAGCAGAAATGCCCAGACAGAGTGTCCGACCAGGCCAAGCTTCTACCTGTCAAAACAAATAAAAACGAAACTGATAACAAAGCTTTTCTGCATAGTATTTTGTGGTAGTATAATAAATTAACTTGTTCCATATTCACCCACAAATATCCAGTTAAAATATTTTTCATTGTAGCAGAAATGCTCAGACAGAGTGTTCAACAAGGCCAACCTTTTACCTGTCAAAACCTCAAATTTACAGATTTGCCAGTTAATTGTCTGATGACCAACTGTTATTTGCAGGTTTGCTTTCCCCTCTGCACATTTCCAAACTGTACATTTTGCTTAGTTTTTTCCTCTGGTAAGTGACCATACCTTAGCAAGAGAAAGCTGTTATGATTTCCTTCAGACAGACAGCCATCATCCTTGGAGACTCCAGGGCACCTCATTGGAAAGGAATGAACATGTCTTCCCTGCTTTCCCACTTCCCTGCTTCTCCATTTCCCTGCTTCTCTGCTTCGCTTCCTCCACATTTCCCAAAATTTTTACAGGGTTTATTTTACTGCCTTCGAGAACATCAAAGTGCTCTAGATTTTGAAGCTTGGTTCTATTTTACCTAAACGTTTAATAGATGCTTTTTTAGCTTTAAAGCTGAACTTGTTGGTTTATTTTTCACAAATTTTAAGTTTTTTCGGCTGTTCCGATATTTGTAAAGGAACGTTCCTCTGGGATCGAGTGTTCCTCATTTTTGTGTTCCTATTAACCTTAAGAGGACCAGCTTTTTACAGAGTAGGAACATAGCGTTCACTGTAAGGTAAGACAAGAACATTTTGTTCCGAGTTGTCAACTGCAAGTGGAACAAATTGTTCCCAAATGAGTGATTTAGGACTGTTTTGTTCCGAGTTCCTATTTGTGCATGAAACACATTGTTCCTAACTTGATAAATTGGGTCTGTTTTGTTCCGAGTTCCTATTTGTGCATGGAACACATTGTTCCTAACTTGATAAATTAGGACTGTTTTGTTCCGAGTTCCTATTTGTGCATGGAACACATTGTTCCGAAATTAATAAAGAAAGACTGTGTTATTCCGATTTTGCTATCTGTGAATGGAATATATTGTTCCGAAATTGGTCATTAGGAACAAGTTTTGGACTTTATTGTTCCGATTTATCGATCCGTTAACTATGTATTGTGTCACTGAATAGGCGTGTACAGACCTGCCTGGGCAAGTTTGGGTTGTATCTCACTGTCATGAATTTTACACAATAGTAATGAGTGTGGGCAAGCAAGGGCATGTTTTTGGCAAGTTGAAACGTCCTTTTGTTTCGGCTAAGATTTAAAGGCGATTGTGCTAGCCACATGTTGTTTAAAGGGAAAAAATGAGCAAGAAGTGCAAAGTCAATTGGTCAGATGTCCAAGGAGCATCACCCAAACCAAAGCGGCTTCACTTGGAAAAGGATGAAGCAGACAGCTTTTACCATTGCCCGATACAAGAGTGTGAACATGATGGATTTCAAAGTCAGAGAGGCTGTAGAAAACACGTTAGCACTAAACACAGTTGGTTCTTTTATTTTGACGAAAGGCCCGATTCTAAACAAGTAACAAAGTCGCTGACGATTGGAAGAAATGAAGATGAGACAAGCGAGACCACAAAGCACAACGTGAAGTTACTTTCTTCATTTCCATTATCATGTAACATTGGCGAAGTATTCACGAAATGGTTGACAGGAAGTGCTGGCGGTTGTAAGAAAGATCGTGCCGCTCAACAGATAGTGACAAGGTGCTTCAAGTTTCTTAGATTTTGCTGTGAAGATGAAGAGGAGTTAACGTTTGAAGTGGTCGACTTTAGTTTGTGTTCTCCAAATCTGTTGTTTAAATTTATCGACTACTTACAAGATGAATGTAAGCTCGGTCATGGTGGGCGTTTGGGCTACATAGATGCTATTTCTGAATTGATCGACTTCAGAAAACTTCATGGCGCATCAGAAGCAGTTCTAAGAAAGTTCTCTACGACAGAGTTGTACCTCAAGAGAGCCCGAAAAACAGTTGCAAAGATGATGAGATTGCAGTGGACACAAGATTTAGACATCGAGACTCTGGAAGCAAGAGGGCACTGGGCAACAATGGAGGAGTTATTGGAGGTGGTGAAATTTCATCTGCCGCGTTACGAAAATACCGTGAAAATGTGCAAAACCAGTCCAGCCCAAGTGAACCCCTCAGACCTAACATTTGCCACAAAATTTGTAGCCATGTATCTGTTCATCAAGGTGAAGGGATCGCGGCCCATGACGTACCAATATTTGACGGTGGACATGATTGCCACAGCTAAGGAAAACGGTGGATTTATCGATCAGAAAACGTTCAAGACGGCTGGAAAATATGGCTTCGATTCTTTGATTCTGACCGACGCAAACATGCACGTTCTTAACGGCTACATCTCGAACGTTAGACCGTTGCTTAAGCCCCAGTGTGATTTCGTTCTCGTCACCAGAAATGGAGGTCAGCATGGCAAACTGGGCGAAACTATGAGCAAACTGGTTTTTGATGCAATTGGAAAATACATTCATCCCACACGTTATCGCCAAATCGTCGAAACGCAAAGCCTCAATCAGCTCACTAGCGAAGAGCAAAGGTTTTTGTCTGAGGACCAGAAACACAGTTCTGCGGTTGCTAAAGTTCACTATCAAAAGCAACGATCGCGAGAAGTTGCCCTGAGGGTCATGAGTGTCTTCAAAAACTTCAAGGTACCAAGGGTTCCGAGGTAGACGATGACGTACACGCAAGACTTGGCGGTTCAACGTCCAGCTCCGGGCCTTCAGTTGAGACAGCTCAGAATAAAAACAGCTCGACCCCCATAAAGGATACCCTGCCTAAGAGAAACTTGCACCTTCAGAGGAAAACTCGTCATGTTTTAAAATTCACGAAAGAAGAGGATGATTTTCTGAAGGAAGGGATAACTAAGCACGGGTTTGGACAGTGGACAGCTATTTTGAGAGATTCCGATTTCGCATTTCAAGACGGAAGAACGGCGGACTCTCTAAAGAAAAGGGCCGGAATGAAAATGTCGCTAGTTTGATAAAGAGACTGGAAAATTGTGGACACTGACTTTCAATGCAAAGTTGATGGGTGTAAGCAGAGTTTGTTGTACACAAAACAGACAAAAATCAATTGCTTTATTGTAAATGCATCTTCCTGTCTCCAGATGACAGCAAACTCAACAAACATGTTATATTCTTTTGGAACTGGCCTATCGCCACTGTCAATATCACTGTAGCACAACGACTGTCTAGTTCACAGTGCTTTCAAGAACTATAATCTCTTAATGTAACTAATAGCCATAATATTTTTCCTTTAATTCACATCGTGTGCAAAATAGTCAAACGTAGCATAAGCGCAACGTGGTATTCCTTAACAATGCACACACTAATACATGTGCAAATATGAACATAGAAAGAATAAGTCGCACGCAAGCTGTCTTATTACAAGCCCATGAAACTAGCAATCTACGGTTGCGTACTAGTCTGCATAAAACGAGTCAGGGTCATTTGCTTCTTGGATGGATGCGCCTGGCTTTGAAAGTGCGGCCTCTTCACTGACGTAGCTGCTACAGGGTTGTGAGCTCGAGCAATGCCTGGGGACGGTGGACAGATAGCTTCCACGTCGTCATTCGGAATGTACATTGGTGTCTTTGGTGCCGCCGACCAACATTCTTCGTCGTCTTCGTCTGAGCTCCTACTTCTGGCAGGCAGATTTGCTGGACGCTGGCTGGGTGGGAAGACTCTCACTGGCAGCGGAGAGAACAGGTCTCGTATGAAATTCACGCAAGAACGGTCTACCAGCTCGTTGCTAAGGCAGAGCCTCTTGCGTTCTGCCAGGGCAGCCGGTAGTTTCAGCGTTCCATGACGCTCGTGATAACAGCGCAGTTTTTCGCAATTGATTTCCAGGAGACTTTGCATCACTCTTCGTTCTTCTTCGTCTCTTGGATCTTCCATTCTTTCGCTTTGCTCAGCCATTTCCTTCTCCATAGCTAAAAGCCACGGCTTCCCAAATGTTGTTCTGATCCTTTCCTGTTCCTGATCTTCTTGAAAGGCAGCGAGGTCCCTTCGAATCGGTGTGGGCAGCGGCTCGTTATGGTCGTGCGGGAGCAACGACACGTGCTCCACCGACACTCCCCTCGTTTGTAAGAAGTGTTGCCTCTTCTTATAGCACCTTTCTTCAACCCTTTTCAGCCTTTCCTTTTCAGCGAGATGACTTTCTAACATGTGGCTCAGTTGGCGGTGACGTAGAGAGCCAGGTGAGCATTGTGCCAGCCTAGCTTTCAAGGTCGTCAGGGTCTCGTCTTCATCGGAATCGCCGACATCTTCAATGGCGTCCTCTTCAGAGCTTTCTTCTCGGGATTGCGGTTCTGTCAGAAGGCCGCAACTCTGTTCTCGTCTACAATCGCCCTGGGCGGTTTCGTCGACTTCTTCGTCTATTAAAGAAACGCTCAAAATGTTGCGCAACTCCTCCTCAGGCATACCACTTTCGTGCACAGTGGGCATTGTACTGGCCTGACTGCTCGGGCTGTCTCCTACGATATTGTGCGCCCACACAATGCAATCCATAGCATGTTTCCTCAGCCACTTGTTTGCTTCAGGTTCGACACGAGGAAGACTCTTGAAGTGGTACTTGCGCAGGCGTTTGTCCATAGCTTGATTGTGAACTGCACCAAAATCCATTTCCACCTGGCAAGTTATGTACATGGTCGCAGTGCAATGGAAACCTTGAACCTTTTTCCACTTCGCGTCGTGCGACGTGAAGCCCCCTTGACATATGATTTTCCAGTCATCTATGTCGAGCAGGGTGGCATATGCCTCGTCTAGGAAGATAACCTCTGTCAGGTTGTCGATCATAGCCTTGTTGAAACTCTTTTGCTTCGTGACGCGAGCAATTCGGCTTAGGGGAATGATCTGAAAAACAGGTGAGAAGAGGCTGGTCTTTCCGCTGTCAGCTGAGCCAATAGCACACAGCACAGGCTGTTTGTGTTCTTTGGGACGGAACAACGCCAGGAAATCTGCACAAAACTGCCGAATTTCATCTTCTGTTAGGCTGTTCCTTAGGATTGCCTCAAAATATCTTGGCTCCGGGTCCTTGAGTCGGTCGTAGTCCACAAACGCGCGTGGAGTTGTGAGACCCTTCTGTTGAAAAGAGCCAAAACAAAAGCACATCAGACAGTGCTACAGATCGTAAAGATTGGGTTTGAAAATTTGATTGTATCTTCTTATTTAAATGTTAAAACAGTCCAGTGTATTCTTCTCACCTGAGATTCTGAGATAATCCCTTGGACGAACGACCCAGAGGAAAAGCTCCAAAACCACCCGTCTTGTACTTCGATCAGGTCTCTCTCAATCTTAATTTGGCGTATGAAAGAGCTTTCTGGCTCGCTTAGTATGGGCAGAACACGTTGAATATGCTGGACCAGACGGTCTTTGAACGCTTCGTTTCCCATTAGGCTGTGGAGGAACGTTTTCATGGTACACAGATACTGGAACGTGAACTGCGATTTGGCCGCCAGTTTGTACACCTCGCCGCGATACACAGCATACTGCAGCTGTTTCATCACAATTTGTATATCGTTGCACAGGACTGTTACTGGACAGGATAGGGGTTTGTGCGGCGGATCTGGTAGTGCTGTCTGCGATGTACTTTGCAGGTTGTTATCAAATCCAAAGGTGTCTAACACGAGACCAGCTCGGCGTAATTCCGAAACGGATGCTGCCATCATCGTTTGAAAACTCTCAAGAACGACACGAAGGCGAACGACATTTTCCGTCGGCGCTGACTCTTGGGATTCTTCGTGGAAGTCACCATGAAGCTCCTCTTGCAGAGCCCTGCCAATCAAAACAAAAGGTTTTGCTTACGTAAGGCAATGCAATATCTCCCTGGTATTACTTTGTGAAAGTGAACTGCTGAAATCAAACTCGCGATGTTTTGAAAATGAGAAGATAAAAATTGATCAATTATCGATAATCGAATAACAGTCTCTTTTCACCGGGCAATGAAGCATGATTACTTTGATTTTTCAATGATGAATAGCATTTTTTACCTTTCTGACTATTTATGTTTGTTTATTATATATTTACTTTCATTAGCGTGCAATTTAACAGAAATTCAAAGAATATAAATTGGTCAAATTAATCTACTCACCCGAGGCAATGCTGGTACGATGACTCCACTAGTTGCATTAAGCAGAGGTTTTTGTGGTCCTTAAACACTTGACACAGCTGATTCAGGTTATGACAGCAGTTTTTCTTTCGTGACGCCCTTGATGCATAATATTCCAAACCGCAACTTGCGACAGCTCTTTGGATTCTAAGTGCATTAATGACCGAGCCATTGTTTGTTTGGCAAGCCACCCAGTAAGATATGGCTGGGAATGTTTGCTTTCCCGGCGATGAAAGCTGAGACGCATTGACGGGCGATTCGTCATTCGATTCGTCACTCTCTCTGGTCTCCTGCAATTGTGGCCTTTTTCGCTTCTTGCTGTCCAATGTTGACGTACTTATCGCCGAAAAAAAGAAGCAAATTTCCGCCAATTTTGACAAGGTTAAATGGCATTCGTCGCGTTTCTCGCATATCCAGTTCCATGCTCTTTCTATTTCGGCGTCGCTAACCCGCCAAACGCACTTAAAAGCAACAACCGAACACAGCTTTTCAACCCTCGCAACTATCTCGCACTCCGCCTTATCTCTTATTGCCTTGCTATTTAACTGAGAGCAAGGTTTGCTCATCTTGCCACATGAACATGAGCATGAACTGAGCCGTTTGAAGTTCTGAATACCCTTAAATACTGTTCCGTCACAAACATGAACAAATTTTCATTCTCAAACCCGCCGGAGAGAATAGCAGAGCAAATCACAGGTGAAAGATTGAGAACTCCATTTGATCACCACCAATAGCTTTGCAATATTCTTTTTCTCTAAATTCTTTCGTTGAGCTCAAAAACAAATAATGGCTTTCACCTAAACACTCCACAATACAAATCTCCAAAACAAGTTAATACTTTAATACATTTGATGAAGAAAAGATTACATAAGCGTTATGTAACCTATCAATAACTTTGATATTTCTGACAAATTTCTTGTGGTTAGTTCCTTTTGAAAATAATAACGGAAAAAAGCTGATAAAGTTAAACAAATGTATTCATGCGTATGTGATGTGATGAACAATAATAAGTTGATGAGGTGAATCTTACTCTGTTGTTGGCGTATATACCGGTTTAAGCGTATATAGCGGGTTTGAGTAAATTTGTTAATCAACTCTGGCCATATCCGTAGTATACGCCATACCCAGTATACACGCCAACAACAGAGTAAGATTCACTTCATCAACTTACCTTTCATTTTTACTGTAAGTATTTTGATACTTACAGATCAAAACGTGATAGGGAACAGAAATTTTGGGAAACGATCCTCCTCAACTCCCTGCTTCCCTGCTTTCCCCGCTTCTCTTCTTCCCCACCTCCATGCTTTACCACTTCCCCAGTTCCCCTCTTCCCTGATTCCCCACTTCCCTGCTTCCCTGCTTCCCCACTTCCTCGCTTCCCTGCTTCCCCACTTTCCTGCTTCCCTACTTTCTTTCCCTGCTTCCCCGCTTCCTTGCTTCCTTGCTTCCCTGCTTTCCTGCTTCCCTGCTACCCCACTTTCCCGCTTCCTTGCTTCTGTGCTTCCCCACTTCCTTGCTTCCCTGCTTCCCCACTTCCCTGCTTCCCTACTTTCTTTTCCTGCTTTCCGGCCTCCTTGCTTCCCCTCTTCCCTGCTTCCCTGCTTTCCCGCTTCCCGGCTTCCCTGCTTCCCCGCTTCCCTGCTTCCCTGCTTCCCTGCTACCCCACTTTCCCACTTCCTTGCTTTCCTGCTTCCCCGCTTCGTTGCTTCCCTGCTTCCGTGTTTTCCTGCTTCCTTCCTTCCTTCCTTCCCGCTTCCCTGCTTCCTTGCTTTCCTGCTTCCCCAATTCCCCACTTCCCTGCTTCCCCACTTCCCTGCTTTCCCGCTTCCATGCTTTCCTGCTTCCCTGCCTCCCTGATCTCCCCTCCCCCCTCTCCCTGCTTCCCCGCTTCCTTTCCACCTTGCCTCCTTGTCTCAGGTCATTTGTTTCCTTGTTTCTCTGCTTCCATGCTTCCATGCTTCCATGCCTGCTTCCCTGCTTCCCTGGACAAAAAGGAAAAGGTTAAGATAGCTGCTTCAACTTTATTTTATCACCAATTTTTGCCAGGTTTGCTTTGTTCTATCCCAACCAACTGAGGATGGAGAGCCATCATAGAATTAGAAACTTTGTGATCCGAAAACCAAAAGTGCTTGTCTAAAATGTATTTTAGTTGTACTGCTCCTGAATAAGATTTGGCAAATAATATTATTTTGCTTTTTAAAAGCCTTTTTAAAATTAGGAAAGCAGTTTGTTCTTGTTAAATCTTATTTTATGTCTGTCTGGCGATTTCCATCAACTGACTGTCATAAAACTGACTTAGAAAATAAAAATACATGTTGTTTATGCTAAGAAAAGATGCACAAATTAAAGAGTCAAATTCATGACTACCTTAATGAACAACTTGTTCTTTCCTCTGCCATTATCCCAACTTCCCCGCTTCCCCACTTCCCCGCTTCCCTGCTTCCTCCACCTCCTCGCGTCCTCTTGTCCTGGCGTCCTCATCTCCTTGCCTCCTCGCCCTGATCTGTGTAGAAACCTTGTAAGTCACTGAAAATTGGGGCGTACCTTTCTTTCCACGTACTAAACAAATATCTAAAAAAATGTGGACGAGGCTGAAGATTTGCAATGATTTTAGGACAGAGACACTCGCGAAACCTACATTCCCGGCGAAACGCAAAGTACTGACCAACAACACACATTCGCATCTCATGTGTCTTGGTAGTGACTTAGACCAATGGCAATGTAGAAACTGTGATAATACTGTCAGTGGTTTAATGCTGTACTGTGTAATATATCAGAGGGGTGTTTGAAAGTGGTGTTTAATATATGTTCGTTTTTTAGACGTCTTTTTTTAACGCATCACTATCACATCTATTTCAGTATTAGTTCCAAGACTGCAATGAAGAGATGAGTTAACACAAACTTAGTCACGTTTGTTGCTGTACCACTAGGGAATCTAACAATGGCAGCTGTAGCAGCTACAGGGTGAGTTGAGTTTGCAGAGCTGACTAGTGTTGTAAGAGCCACATACCCTACGCTTGAATTCGAATCGTACGATTACCTGTACTAGTGTGTAATTCAAGAAGTGCCGGTATGCAAATACAATACACTCAATAATCGAGTTGAACCTCCACTGATGGCCACCTCGCCCGGTCAACTATTCATAGATTCACTCTTATTTTGAACGCTCTACAACAGCCACCTCATTATAGTGTGGTGACCCCCAACATTCCTTGCATGACATTTCTAGAACATTCTTGCGTTGTCACATGACATCTAGTTCTCAGAGGGGGATTTAGCAATTTCCCCCAATTGTAAACGGGTGCCCTTTGAGCAAGCTGTTGTAGTTTGAGTGTTCTTTTGTTAGCAGAATAAAAGAAGGTAACTCTTATTAGTGTTCGTCTATTCTGAACGCTAAAATAGAAAGGCAACGGCCACTAAAGCACGCCTCAACTCTCAAAATAGCCTTCCCATTGGCCAGGATTTGTCACAACCACGAACTGAATAATGTTCCATCAAGCATGTATGATAAACTGTAAAATTACAGTATTGTTTTTGAAATGATTTTTATTCTTGATACCTGCACACGTAGGTCTACACTACAGAACGTTACTGACAACAAGAAAAGATGGTTAGTCTTTGGAATTGCACTCAGCAAGGTCCTTGTTTCCCAAATACGTTCGTTTGTAGAGCAAGAAGTTCAGAGGGAGTATGGCAATCTTCAAGCGAGCCACAGTATTCACACTCAAACAACATCTGGGCGACTTAAGAATTGGCCAACATTTCTAAAGTACGAGAACATCAATGGTAACGATGTATTGCCCAGGTTGCCAGGTGGCAGGTTTGACTATTCCAAGTTTGACTGCCGAGTGACATCACATGTTGACTTTGCCAAGCTCTATGTAGAGAAACACATGGCCAAGTTTAACGCCTTTGATGAACACTGTGATGCATCTGCCGTGCTCACCTTGCTTGGTAAAGTGCCAGTCTTCTCATTGGCTGGGCAGAGTGCTGCTGGTGATGTTAGACAAGCTAGAAATGCCTGGGCACACTGTGTATTCAAGGACTGGGAACTATTGAGTTTTCAACAGAGATTTGTTAAGATGGAAACGCTGGTAAAATCCCTGGGTCTGCCAAATGCTGATGAGATGTACCTTGTAAATGAACTGAAAGACTGGCAAACAAAAGGTATAGTCAACTGTTTATATTTCAAACTGAATGCGTTAACGTTCACTGGGAGAACATTTTCAGTCTGGATGATTAAGAGCGTTCAAGCTCTCGAGCGGTATTCCTGTGGTCTCCCAGCTCCCAACGCGTTTTATTGTAGTCGCCGGTTTCAAAATTGCAGTTGGTATATCAACTATAACACAGCAACTAATACAGTTTTACCCGACTATTATTGTATGCTATTATTGGAATGACATTTCTGTATCTATACGAAATACGCCGACTGGAAAACTGTTTTAAAAACACTTTTGATTACCAGTTTTAGTTCATGTAGTATTATTAATTCATAAGTGTTACAAAAACTATTATTTTATTTCCTATATGTTAACTCTTTCCTCTCTTATACTAATTCTCTTTTTATCCCAAAATAAATGTGTATAGGTGTATATAAGGGTATACAAGTAGTTAATTATATTTTGTCCTTTCCACTTTCTTTTCAACGCATTTTATTTTTAACAATACTGTATTGACATCGTCAAGTGGAGAAATACAAAATACAAAAATACAATACAAATTGAACCAGTTTTTATTTTTACTTTTTGGTTTGCTTTTCAATTGACCGATTCAAATCTAAGAATCGAGGATTGTAAACAGATGTGACAAAACACACTATGACTGGTTCAGTCAAGCAAAACTCATGGACACAACCTATCCTTTGAAATGGTAAATTAGACAACTAATATACCAGCCTTAACCTGTGTAAAGAGTGACGTTCTTAGTTTATGGCTAACAGGTAAACTGTTTCTTGATTGGGAATAACAGGCAAAAGTAGAGCCTTACCTTCCTGCTTGGATCACGTGAACAGAGCAGAACAATGCTTTAAAACTGGAACCTTGTTACAGAAGGCCGTGAGCTTTCGATAACAATTTTTGTTAACACAGATTAAAGTATATGTATTTATATGTATTAAAACTCACACCTTGCTTCTCTCAAAGGTGCTATACTGTGCATGAATGCTACCATTGACCCTGATCTCGTAAAGACGGTTCAAAAAGGGGTGAATGCATTAAGGAATGACATGGACCAGATGGCATTTGAAGAAGAGGTAAACAGAGAGAATGTGAAAAAGGTACTACATGACTCCCAATTAGTTCTGGAGGAATTGAGGGAAAGAGTTGCCTTGGTAGAACATGAACAAGAGGTCATCAAGCAGGACCAAAGCTCTCTGTACGACAAAGTGAACACTACACAAGAACAAATAGGTGATGTACAACGACGCGTTACTTGCCTGGAAGATCAGCAGAAGTCAAACCAGTCCCAAATAAATTATGGTGAGTTGAATAATTTTAGAGTGTACAACTGTAGAACAGCATGAGGAAAATGAACTACAACTACAGCAAACAACTAAAGAGGTAATTCCATCATTCAAATAAAATGACATTCTTTTGTCGTTAGTACCTATAAGGAAGACAGCTTTTCTAGTATAATGAACTGCCTGGTGACCAAGAATCTGAATCAAGAAAAATCGTCTATGTATATTGGTTTATTTTAAAATTTCTGAAATGACTCAGGCTAAAAACAGAATATAATTCAAATAGATAGATGAACCATAGTACACTGAAATATGACCTTCCGCAAAATGTAGTCACTGGTTACAGTTGCCTACGTTCACGTTCTTTGGCGAGGGCTAATGTACCACTACTTTGCCACAACATGGTTGATGAGTCAGCCATGTAGCAACGGTCAGTTACCTACATGTAGGTAAAGGGTAAAAAGGTAAAGTCTGCATACGAGCCAAGTGGCCCATCAGGCAGGAGCTTATCCCGGTTTCCTTAGCATGAAGCGACTAGGAGTATTTGTACTCCCCCCTGGATCGGATGCTAGTCCATCGCAGGGTTAAACCCAGCATTAAATTCGTACCCATTTTTACACCTGGGTGAGGAGAGGCACTGTGAGAGTTAAGTGTCTTGCCCAAGAACACAACACGATGTCCCCGGCCAGGGCTCGAACTCAGACCGCTCGATCCGGGGTCGAGCACACTAACCATAAGGCCACCGCTAACTAATTGCTGTTCTGAAGCTCCATAACAGCTAGGGGGACATTGGGGTTTACGGTATTGGGGTATTGAGTTTTTTTTTCATGCAGTATTTCGGTAATTTAAATCTTAACGTGCGGTATCATCTAGCCCGGCGGTATGCGGTTTTTCTTCCTTTTGGCTGACGGCATTCGATTGAAGAAGGTCCTTCAAGGTATTGCCGCTTTTCATGTGACGTCATCATTTTCCAAAATAAAATATTACCAATCCTTCTGAAGTTTTAGTTTCATCAGACGTAAGGCCCTCTAATAACTTAACGTTTTGCAGCGTTTAAGCTCGACAGGGTTCCTCATTTTGAAATAGGGCACGTTTGAATTTCCAAGTTTATGCGTTGCGTGACATTAAAATGGCGGCCCGATAGGGTTCTCGAGTAGGTCAAAAAGATGAGTTATTGCTCAAGTTTTCGCTAACTAAACAGTTGTTGCTCTATAGGAAGAGTTAACTTCGATGTGTCGGAGCTCTAGAGTAATAACTTTCCGTTTCAATGGCAAAACTCGATGACAGATCAGATGTTTCTATTCCTTTACGGCCGCCATGGCCGTATTTGAGTGATACACTTCTCCGAATAACGGGAGAATGAAAAACCGCACAGACCTAAATCTTGGCGAGGTTGTTTATATATCAATCATCTTTCATATCCCGGTTTCTTGACTTAATTCATTGAATGGTTATGATTTTTATTTCTGATGGCGTGACACTGCAAACCAGCCATTGCGGAACCGTTCATTTGCGCTATCCTGTCTCATACAGGTAAATACACTATGCAAAACAAAACAAAGCACGGTTGAACAAATGCAGTTTTCCTTTCGTGAAGAATAGCCAACAAGTTATGAATAACTTCACCGCCGAACTACCAAAATAACCAAAATACAGGGGCATATGGTGCGTACATGCTTGAGATCAATAAACATGTTAGATGGATGCAACTTTAAGTAAGCGTGACCGATTATAAAGGGATCTAAATGCGGTATCGGTATTTCGACGATTTTCGACACGGTATTTCGGTATTTGTCAATTTTTCTTGCATTATTGGGTACCCCCAATGTTCCCTTCCTATAGTAATTATTTCGAGAAGATCCTGTTCTATTTCTGACAAGTTGCGTTACAGCACTCAAAACGTGTGAATCAGATCAACCAAGTTTAAGTATCCGTTTAATTTTTTTATTCCAATTTTTTTTTACAGAAATTGCCAATTGTGAATCAGACATCGCTTTTTTTGCGGAGCGTTGTGACCCAGCTACAAGGCAGTGGCTTTTTGAAGATTTCGACAAATGGTTCAGTGATCCTGGTGACTCCAGAGCGTATGTTCTCTTAGGTGATCCAGGCGTTGGCAAGAGTGTGATGGCGATAGTCCTGGCACAGCGTTCAAGAGACGCTGGACACTTAGGAGCCGCGTACTTTTGTCGTCACAATGATAGCACAAGGAATGATCCCAGGTATCTTCTTGGGACTATTGCTTATCAGCTCTGTAAATGTAATAGCCGGTATAGTAGTATTGTGGGAGGGGAAGGTAACATTAGAAATTTGTTAGGTAATTCTAATCTAGGTATTCAGGAATTATTTACCAAATTATTACAAGAGCCACTAGGTAAGGGCACTCTATGTCAGCACAGAATGTTAGTCGTTATTGACGCTCTGGATGAGACAGAATATAAGTCAAGGGAGGATTTTCTTGATCTTATAATGAACCGTTTCCCTCTGCTTCCTGAATGGCTTGTGTTCTTCATTACCAGTCGCCCTGAAGAAACTGTGCAGTTCAGATTGAACAAATATAACCCCTGTATCAAGATCTGTGCAGGAAATAGCGCACATTTTAACGTCTATCAACAGCACGAGCGGGACATCAAGCTATTTTTGGAAAACAGAGTAGATTTCTCCCATCTCCCCTACTCTGCGGAAGACATAACGAAAAAGTGCAATGGATTGTTTTTGTATGCTTTCTACATTTCGAGAATACTTAATGATCCAGCACATTCAGGTAAGATTGACCAGCTCGGTGGCCTTTTTCCTGGAGACATTGATAATTTCTTTTTGCAGAATTTCGAGCGGGTTTTTGATAGAGTGGGAGCGGATGTCTACAGGACGTTGTTTGGTTGTGCCATAGTCTCTCCTTCTCCGCTTTCTGTCTCGTTTATCTCGTTCATTTTACAGAGAGAGAACTCGGACCTTGACGAACAGGAAGGAATTGATGCAGTTTCACAATTTGTAGTCTTGCGAACTTCTGATCAGACATTCACCTTTCTTCATAACCTGATTCCAGCGTGGTTGACCGACAAGAAGAAAGCGTCTCGCAAATTGTTTGTCGACAGAATTAATGCAGGTGAGTACTTCAGGGACATCATTGTTGAATTTCTCTCTGCTGTTGTTGTCAATCGATGCAGGGACAGACCATCCATTGAAGCTGATTTAATTGATTACTTTTTGCGTATTGGCATTCGCTTTTTGTGCAAATACCGAGAGATGGACGCGAAGAAGACCGTTTTCAGTTGTTTAACAAGTTACCAATTCATTTGGAAGAGAATACAGAATAATGGAATTGAGATTTATTCTCTCGTTGCTGATTTAAAGCTTTCCGCTTCCTGTCAGTGGCTTAGTGAAGCTGAACGAGAAATTCTTCAGAAGTTATGCTTAGCTCTTGAAAGCAACGTCCATATTATTCAGGAATGTCCTCATCTTTTACATTCCTGTCTACGTATTTCACCGAAAGCCGTCCAAGAGAACGTCGTAATCTCTTCTGATGGCGTGTCAGCCACTTGGATGGAGTGGGAAGGCCTCCCTTTTCCTGCTTGTAAAATTCCTTGTGATATGAGGTGCTTTGCTTTGTCGCCTGACAAGAAGATGCTGGCTGGAGGAAAAGAAAAATTCATCTGTTTTTTTGATGCGCGTTCGCTTGAAAAGAAGTTTGGCCCCATCAAAGTGATAGAGGCTGGTGATGACATTAATCACTTAGAGTTTTCCCCAGACGGCAAGCTTGTGTTTTTTGGAAGGCTTGACAAATGGTTCTCTGTGGAGAAAAGATGTGTTGGGGAGTTTCTTCCTCAGTTCTTGAAAAATTGTCGTTGCTACAAATGGGGCTTTTTTTCTTCCGACGGTCGCTGTATAGTAGTGCAAGGTAAGGACTCTCTAAAACAAAACCATCGTGTGTCTTGCCTGGTTAATTTATTTTGTAACTGGGCCAGGCGAGAACTTCATTGGATGGGAAGTAGTGAAGTTACTTTTCCGTGTGACCCTGAGCAGGCTGGACTGAAACTGAAATTAACTTCACTCGCTTCGCCTGCCACTTTGGATGCCTTATCGCCTGGCCTAGCAACTCACACAACAACAGCTACTTGCCCTAGAGTTGAATGGTTCAGTGTTTTGGAGAGACTTCTTGTTGCCCTCGAGGTGGATCAATTTGATGACGAGGCACTTTGTCCGGAATGTGATAAATTTAATCTGGATCACCCTAGAACAACCCTGGCTGATGTTCATCAGTACGTCATTAATCTTTACCCAGAAATATTCGAATACCAGGTTTGGGATCTACAGATTGCAAGGCCTGTGCTGGAGGAAGCCTTTTCGTCGGGTGTTGTGTTGAACCCGTTTTTCTATCTGTTTCATATGATGACTAACACGGAGGCTTCAGGTCACAAACCTTTTACCTACATCAATGCCACTTTGTCCCTTCATAATCTTGCTTTTATGAACGTCGTCTACTTTCTGAAGATGAATTTTATTCGAGAGTTTCCCTCGCCGGTTTGGAACTCAGGGCTGTTTTGTGACTCAAGGCTGTCACCAGATAGGAACTGGATCGCAGTCAGGGAGTGTTATTTCCCTGAGGATGTCAAATTGCTCGAGAAAGGTGACCGTGAGAACGTTCGTGATGTAGAGCCGGTGCATATCATCCGGGCCGTACGACACTTTGCTTTCACAGATGACAGTACTTTATTTCTGTACGTAACTAAAGACAATTCGCTGCACGCCTTGCCACTTCAGACTGATGCCACTCCTTTAAGTATGTCACGGCTCAGACCATTGTTCCACGTACCCAAGAAGCAACTGGGATATATTTTTTATGTCAAGGACGAAGAGCGAATCCGTTTTGAGGAAAATCTTTCCAGCTGTCTTCCTGGTGTGGTTTTATTTAAACCTCGGCAGCCATCACGTACGTCAGCATTTATCCCTGCTCACACCATTATTTCCGTCTTTGCAGACGCAGGGCTAACGTGTTGGAAAGCAGCAGATGATGTTGCTCCTTCCACCCAAGGGTTTCATGTGAAGAGGTGTGTGTTTTCTCAGGATGGAAATCTAATTGCCACGCATCAAGGAACTAATATATTGTTGTTTGATTTCAGTAATTTTGTTTGCTCATTGTGTGATGACCGGTATGATGAGAACGATGTATCATGTCTAATATTTTCACCTGACAACGCTTTACTTCTTTATTTCATCCAAAAGAGGTGGGGAGCTAGAACCGATGGTCTGGATTTCTATGTATGGGATGTTGAGAACAGGCATATTTGCGCATCATTTGACACGCCATCAGAGCTGCTTTCTATCGATTGCTGTTGCTTTTCATCTGACAACTCCAAATTAATAATCTGTGGCGAGTTTAGTTTGGAGGTCTGGAAATACGCTTCGGGTCCATGTGGCTTATTGACAAGAGTGGAAACTAATGTCCCCAGCCTCTACACTGGAATTGATAAGTTCACTCACTGTACAGTGTCGTCGGAAAATGACTTGCTGGCTTGCTGCATTGGGGACAGAATTCTCCTCTACCCACTCAATACGTTTACTGATTCATCGATTCTGCAGCTACCACGTGCGCATTTAGGCAAAATCGAATTTTGTCTGTTCCTGAAAGAAAACCGTTATCTTATCTCATACGGCGTCGACGGCACTATGTTCTTGTGGGACTTAAGCAAATGGAAAGCTGTTGCATATGTAACAGTAGCGCAAGGGTGTGAAAGCATTCTAGGCATGGTTGTCTTACCTGAGGAAGACGAAGTTATTTGTTTCACTTCTTCTGGCCGACAAAGCGTGATAAAGCTTCATGGACTTGTGCATGATATGCACGTAGAACTCCCTACTTCAAAAAGGTTGGACATCATGGCAAATCGACAACAAGTAAGAAAACAAAGATCTTTAATGTTTGAGAGTACTGCCTTTCCTGCCGATTATGATGAGGCTATGGACTTGACTGAACTTGTGGAAGAGATGAATATCATGGCGGACGAGAATCCAGAGAGTGACGTTGACATTTATGAAAGCGAATCAGATGTTGAATGAGAAATGCGGACATCAAGACTGTTCTTGTAAAGCCATCCTCGCGACTCACAGGGTATCTGAAAGATGCTTGTCGGATTTTACAACAATAAATTTGAAAAGTTCTAACCAGTTGTTGTAATTTTTTGTAACACAAAGTCACTTTGGTGCCTTTAAAAGAAATGCGCGGGCTTCATGGTTTAAAAATTATAGCCCTGTCTTCTAACCCGCTATTTCGCCGATTTTGATGTTGGTAACATTGGTCAGAAGAGCAGAAATCATAATTCTAAATACTGAAAACTGCTGATTCGGTTTTAGTATTACTGTATATTTGACCCTCTGGTACAAAAATGCCCGACAATGACAGCCATTCTATGTAAACCACATTAGGTATCCAAAGAGAATCCGTATTATTGGAAAATGAATGTAAATATGGATTTAAGGTACAAGTAGAAACTTAGTTTTGCTTTCTGTATTATTCTGTGGCCATTTTTTTCCTGGGTAACATTAATTTTTTGCCGTTTGCAAGCAAAAGGAAAGCCCAAGTGAAATTTGTTTTGTTATGTTTCACGCAGGGCGAAACTGGTCAGGGTTTAAGAACTCTAGCCGACAATGTAGCTTTGTTGGTCACGTGAATTATATGATCGAGAGTCCCTGGCCTTGAATTCTGTCTCTTAGATATCATCAGCCTGAGCTCAAAGGATCAATTCCTCTTGCTAATTGCCTTACATTTCTCATAATTATAGTTCTGAGAAATTGGGTTTTGGTCTAGAGGGCTAAGCTGATTTATTTGCTTAAAACACAAATATCAGTCGTATATAAAGACCAGTGATAGATTGAAACTGCAAAGTTTTAAGACTTACAGTTTGTAGAAAAAAGTCGTTTTCCTTAGATACCCTCATTTGTAAATGCCAAAGTGTAAGAATAATTGAAATTCTATAACATCAGGAGCCGTTTTCATTGTATCGAACAGAACGCAAAAAAAAATCATTTCGAACGGAAAAAATTCATTCTTTAGGGATATATGTATGGCCGCCGTAACGTCATTTCAAAACGTTCCATAACAATGTGTCATTCACTGCATCTGTTGTTATTTAGTTGATTACTCGTCATTCCAGGGATCTTCAAGAGACATTGTTTCTGTATTTAGCTTCGTATGGCCATCAGTCACTATACATATATTTTTATGTACAAGTTTGTATCTGGTATGATTTTATTTGTAACTTAATTGAAGAGTCGAGGTATTTAGTTCTATTTTTCTGTAACTAAGAGTAATTGGTGACACTTGAGATGGAGCAGTTTTCAATTGAGTGTCGTAAAACCTAAACCAATGTAATCGCTCTGACCAATCACAAAAGAGACAGACAATCCAATAAACCAATCAAAATTCGAACTAAGTACATGTAGCTGACGCGAAGTCCGGGGAAACCTGTGCGAACGAGTCACTCTTGTTTTGGTTTTGCTTCTGGTTGGATTAAAAAAATGGTGCGAATTTTTTTCAGCCAATCGTGTAGCATAATAATGCAAAAACCAATTACCTTTGGACGCTCAAGTGTAAAACCGCTTCGATAATGATAATAACAGTAATGATTTAAGACTGTCAAGCAAGTAGTTTCTACGCAAGTACAGTGATAAGTTAAAGCACATTTTATATCAAGAATAGCGTATACTAAAATTTTGTCAAAAAATAATAATACAGCAGGTTCATGTGTCAAGTTGTATTGAACAATAGTTCAAACCTATAGTTTTAATAATTAAATAGGTACCACGTTTTTATAAAAGTATTTTTTAAGTCAATACTTGTGTAATAACTCTGTTATTCTACATTGCTTAGAAAATGATGAACCGTTGCTCTGGGACTATAGTTTAAAAAGACAACCATGTAATTGTTGGCGGAATAAAATAAAATACTAATTTACCGACAGGTGTTAAATGTTATTGTTACTTTTTTGTGACATCACTACCCTAAAAATAGGAATTGAAATTTCACATTTGTTCGTGTCATGCAGTCTCTGTTGGCCATTAGAGGTTTTAGTTTCTGGATTAAGTTATTTCAAAGGACCAATTATGCAGTGCATGGGGTCAAGTCTTCCGATGACGAAGTTTTTCTAGGTTATTACTTGGAAATATTCCTGGCTGACCTTGAACACAGTTAAATTGCACCGAATAATGTACATAATCGTACTGCCGGTCACGAAGCTTCGTAAAATGTTAAAAATGAATAGACTGACTTTAAAATCTCTTCCCAATAGAGGCTGTAGATTGTGACATTGAAATTCAACATAAAACATGACAAATGTATTCTCTGTGTTTTCCTTTGTATTGCTCGGCAGATTTGGTGGTCCGTACAGGACGGATCCGGTCCGTATCCGGTCCGACTTCCAGATAATCCGGGAGAGTTGGTATCGATACAAATGCCCTGGGATGAGAGCAAATAAAGAATGCAAATGCCCCACCACCGCCGAGTCCTTTCGGAAAATACCTCGCAACGAAAACATGTTCTTTACCAGCATATATTCATATGTCGCTTTGTTTACATGTGCATTTTAATCCTCCCATTAGTCACGGCATTGTGGAAAAATTTCCTCGGCAACACTACATGGTGGTTACGTTTGGCTTATAGCTTTCACTCATTATATTTTGACATGCCAACACAGTTTAAAAGTGTACATTTCTGAAATACAAAGCCGTATGTGTCGTACATTGAAGAGCTAATAACGTATGATCCTTTACTACGTTTACCAGTCTCAGATAGCCTTGAAAATATCCATTTCATTTGATCCATATCTGATCAACAGGTGATAAAATAAATAAGAGAACAACATTATGTTTGCATTTTCCGCCATATGCAAGACCAAAACCACAGGGGTGTCAAATGTCCCGGGTTTGTACAGGGGCTAGGGAAATGTGCAGACCCGCCCGGGTAGTAACAACATTTCAAATTCCCCACGACCGGAATTAAGATGTGGACGCCAGGTTATTAGCCCGGTGAGGGTACTCCCTTATAGGTATGTGCGACCCCGAAGGGTAGGGTTTTTAACCGTTTTGGTCATAAATAGGGTATCGATTTTGGCTATTTTGGTCATAAATATGGCATGGTTCTTAAAGGATTCCCGGCTAAAGACAGTAACATTTAGCTGAACTCCCCTCCCCCCTCCCCCCTTTTGGGCTCTCAGTTATGACAGATCCCCCTTAGTCCAGGCATTTTTTTCGAAACATTACGAGACAAAAAGGCTCGAGAGTCGCGACAAAAAAGTCCTATATCATCACTGGAAAGCTACCCTTTTATTCAATTCTACAAGTGCTTTATTCAATGTATTTTTGAATACGCTAGTATTCGGAATCTTCAGTTTCGTAGTCTACAGTGTTCGAACAAGTTGTGCACGAAGACTCTTTGCATTGGCCACAGGCGGGGGAACATTGCATACCATTCCTGCGACAAATGCACATCATACTGTTACGGTCAGACGAACAGTTACATCTGACTAGCTGGAGAAACGAATCTGGGTAGGCGGCAAGTCCGCTGCAACAGGAAATACTTGATAATTAGTGACTTTCCTCCCCCAGTCCTCCATTGACATGCGAACACCTCCCTGCCACTACTTTACCTGTAGCTAGACGCGCAGGCTATGAACTCGGGCAGCTGCTGCTTTTGGGGGCAGATTCTGTGGCATAATATGAGACGTCTTGGTTGCAAGCTTTTCAAAGCAACGCTGATATCTGAGAGCGTTAAGACCTGCCCCTGGTTTACCACCGAAACGTGATGCAAGAGCTTTTTTTGCCTGCAGTGACAACGTCGGAAACAGCAGAATACAGCTGAAGACGTTAGCTTGCTCTTTGAAGTGTAGTGCATTCTCAAATCTCTTCAGGGCTGTTGGCTTGCAAACTTAATAGAGGCATGATGTTGCGTCGCATCCGGTGACGGAGTGAAGAAAAAGGAGATTTCTGAAAACTTACCCAGCTTTGATTTTCTTCACACGCCAGACGCGCTCACCTCTCGCGTTTGCCTTTGGTTCTGGTCTAAAATAGAGGTCGCAGCCGTCTTCGGAAGCATGATAACACAGGAGAACTAGCAAATCTGTGTCATCCTCAACTAGAACCGTGGTATTCGTTCGGGCAGACTCTACAGCGGTTTTGACGCAGGTCAGTCGTAACCATTTGCGTGGTGTGTTACCCATTCTACATTCTGGAGGGCGTCGCTTAGCATTAACAGAAAGCGTTGTTTGTTCTTGGGATTCGAGAGAAAGTTATCCTTCTTCATCGTTACAGACATGCTTTCTGTAAAGGTGACAGTGGCAGCAACCTTTCCTGATGCGCGCCTCTGCTGCGTCATAGCTTTAGCTGACATTTCGTCGTACCCGTCAAACACCAATATCGCTCCTCCGTATTTCATTTGCACTTAAGTGAAATGCAAGTCGTACACTACCTTGTGAGTCATAAAACCCCCTGGCCATGGGACTCGATGGAGAATAGCACCTCCGTTCAGCACGTACTGTACATTCCCTTCAGGCTGCGTCTTGGCCTCTAGTGTAAGCGTTGTCCATAGTGCATCTGCTAGCACTGGCTTTTGTGGCTGCCTTAACATGAATGGGGAATCGAAAAGAGCTGTGGGATATGTGCAGAGATCGTACTGAAGTAATTCTTCAAGTTGGGAGTTCTCACCGGCGATAATGAGCCGCCGCAAAAACATTAAGCATTACTCGAGCATTTTAGTGGCATTTTCCCGGGAAAATTAATTGTTTTCCACCTGCCGAATACGAGAAAATAAAGACTTAACTTGAAATTGAAAAACAATTTCAAATGCCACCCTAATACAACCGAGTGGAGACTAAGGGGAGGTCAGCGGTAGTCAAATCAAATTAAAAGATCATTATTAAAACTATAACATACGTTGAGTTATACTACGTATACGTTTTTAAGCACCCTGAGCTGTTAGCTGTGTTAAAACGTTAAAATGTTTAAAATTAAAAAACCCTATGTATGAGCATTAACCGAGCATTTTAGTGACTTTCTGGGGGGAGACCGATCATTTTAGTGGGAAAATGGAGTATTAAAGTAAAGCATTTTACTGGGGAAATATAAGCATAATGTACAAAAGCCTAACCATTCATAATGTTTCCTAGGTTATTGTCAGTGTTGAGAGAGAAAGGGTTGTGGGTAGCCAGAGCCTTCATATCGCTTGTCTGTGTTGCCTTAGACATTTCTTTGCCCTGTTCTCCAGAGTTGTAATAATAATAATAATGGAATATTTACCCAGGATAAACCTTCAGTACAAAGTACTATTATAACGAGGTCCTACTGACTAAAAATTAAAAACTAATAAATAAGAATTATTAAACTGAACTAATTAAACTGAATTCCCGTTAGCTCTTGCATGAGGTGGTTTATTTCGGCACATGCAGGCTTCGATAACAGCCAGAAAAGACGTTGCTGTTCCGTTAGGCCCCTCCCTCTGGTCAAGCCTGCACCGGTCTTCAGACTTCTCTTATGAACCTGTTCGATGACTAAGTCTATCGATAATCCAGCCCAAATCGATCACTTCTTCTTGCTACGTGAAGACCCGACTAAAGGCTCGGTAGACATCTGGGTGGTCCGTGCGGAGGTCTGTCATCGACTGTAGGTATAGTCGAGCACACTTTGCGTACAAGTTGTGGCCTGACGCAGCGAGATATGGCAGCATTGTGCTCAATGCCTTTAGGCGAAGTTCCTAATTCGCTGTGCGTTCTGCTGTTATAAAGGAGCGCAATATGTCTACCATTTCTCATGCTCGGAAACAAAGTGCAAGGTGGAAGAGACCCATGTAACATCACTTGGATTCATATCGATCACAGGAAGGAACATAACAGAAGACTTGCCCTGGTGTCTTCCTTGGTGAACAATTTACATCATTCCACTCCAAGATGGACGTGGGTTGCCAAACAGTAGAGAGGTCCTCCACAGGATGTCGAGGTTAGCCGTGGGGTCTTCCAGTCGTACGAGAACCAAGTCTTTATATTTGATCTGCACTTTCACCTGTCGGGGCCCGCATGGATGTATTTCTACCTTTCCAGCTGCCTAGATTTCTTCGGGAGTAGCTTTGCGTCGCGTGACATTACGACTGTGCTTGGTGCCCTGTGTTACGACTGCAATCATGCCCATACTGTGGAAGGTGTTATGCCAGTCGAGAGTCCTAGTGTTGTGGTCAACATATTGTTGGCTGCGTACTGAACAAACTCGCCATCAACAGAAGGTATATCAGTTCCTTAGCCAAGTGCAGCATTCTGATTGAACATTTGTACGTCTTGGTATGATGAACAAAATCCGTGGTGATGCAAGGTGTTAATAGGGAAGTGTGAGGCGAAATTGTGGTGCGACTGAACTGCAAGCCCGATCTGTAGAGGTGCGATAACTACCCGTGGCCGCGCAGCTTTAACAATGGCCCGCCCGATGGACCCTACCTTCAGTGCGTTATTTTTCAAAAACGTTGAAAGTGAAGCCGGGAAGGTAGCGGACATGTGATTCGGCATCAGTGGTTATCGTAGGGTAGCTGTATTTTGATGTCGGGATTGATTTGAGGTCGTTTTTAATCAGCTAAGTTGCTGTTTTGAAGATGTTCATCTTGGTGCTCGTGAAACTCTTGTAAGTTTGCCGAAACCATGGTTGTGAGAGTTACTACGTTAAGCTTACCGTTAATATCCGTTATAATGATTTTATCTCAAAAGTATTCCAACTAGAAGTGTTTTCAGGTGCGACCGTCCGTAAGCTTCGCTCTCGGTATCATTCAAATATTCTTCCATTTTCTCCTCTAGATCGCCAATTGTTATCTGCTCGTCGCCAGTCTCTTCAAGAAACTTCGTAACTTTTACAAAAGCCTCTTTTTTTTTTTCATTTTGAGGGCGACCGACTTTCCTCTTTTTTACGGAAGGCAGCGCATCTGCCTCATAAACTTGAGGTAATTGCCTATTTTTGCGAAAGTTCACATTGCAGGTTTGGTGGTGAACAGCGTTAGCTGCAGGCAAATCGTGGACATTTATAAGCCTAGCTCTTATCGTTTCCGACCACTCGTCGTTCCTCTCCGAACAAACTTTTAATATCGTGTCTTTGGTTTCAATTGTTGTAACCTTGAATGTTTCACCCAGTCTTTTTCTCTCGAATTCAACCCAAATTCAACTTTGGTGCCGCAAAAGAAACAATCGGTCCTGAAGGAGAAACATTGCTCTGCTTTGCGAGTTAGGGAGCGATGAGTACTAGTTGTTTCTTCTGAAACAGATTTCCTAGCTCACTTGATGCTGCTGGGACGATAGTACTTCCGCCGGCACGGCTGATGTGCCTGCTGCCCAGGGACCGTAGTTGTGGTATCAACTCGCTCTGCGCTGGCCCGGTTGATCCCTTCGCTTCCCTTATCTTTCAAAGTTACGACGTCACTGTTTCATCCATTAATTGTTGGAAATCTTCGTCTGAAATTATAGGCAAATTGAAACTTGTCAGCTATCAAGGAGAACGATAAGGGCATAATGTAGACTGCAAAACAGTCGTACTTTTTGCGAATGTGGGCGATGGTCAATATTCGAACGAAAGGTCTGAAGCGAATGTAAAAACGTCGAGGGAGAACTTGCAGGGCGTGAGCTTTATTTATCACTTCATAAGTAAGTGAAAACATTTCCTTCGGCTTTAGCGAAACTTTTCGCCAATTTCATAAAATTTGGTGCGATTCCTGGACATTTTTCTTTATCTTCTGAAGAAAAATGGATGAATTTACTAAGGAGTCAAATTTTGTGACAGAAAACTGAAGTAAGGGCGAAGCGATGAATGAAAAACAGGGTTTACTGGCCGAGGTGAAATGTCATTGTTGAATGTTTATAGTGTTCGATGCACTTAGCTACAACTAACTAGTTAATAAATTTTTCTTGAATTATATAATTTTAGAACATGACATTAATTTTACTTTCAGTATAAAATTCTCCTTTTTAAGTTCTAAATTCGCTTATGGAATAATCATTCCTCGCTAAATACTTCACTCAGATAGCTAACAATCGTGGACATTCTCCACTGGTTTTACGTGTGTTTTCTGACTTAAGAATCTTATACTAGGAAGAAACACAATACATTCTCTCAATTTTTACTAGCCCATGCTGCACGTGGCGTAAACTCGAGCAGCATAACAGGCAGTACATGCAACCTCGTTTCCATGCTGCGCATTATAGGGCTCTAAAAAAAACTCGTTTTTCGTCAACTTCCACAACTCGGATTTTCGGGAACTTTTGTTATGTTATAGAGGACAAGTTCCTGGACCAAGAACCGTTAAGAAATATTCTTTTGCCATTAGTGGCAGGTTGACCGACTTTTGGCGATAAAATGCCTGGACTACCTCCCGTTATTCTAAGAAACAAATGATGCTCCAAAAATCCATAAAAGATAATGAAAATCGTAAGGCCGAGAGCAAGCAATTCTACGCGCAAACAAATTATTTCTGCACGTATTTTTCCTGTTTTTCTTGGGGCTACGGACTGAACAAACCGGACAAAGGAAATGGCGTTGTCATTGTTAGCAGATCTGTTTATCTCAACAAAATGAAACAGTTAATTTCTGATGGCACCAAATTCAAACCATTAACGCACAATCCAACTAAATCTAGAGAAGAAAGTCTGTCCACATATCCTCGCAAGCTTAGAAATGATAAAATTATTGATGAAGCAACATTCCACAAGATTTTACCCAGTGGATCGTCTCCTGGTGTGCTGTATGGTCTCC
Source organism: Orbicella franksi (assembly GCF_964199315.1). Taxonomy (NCBI): domain Eukaryota; kingdom Metazoa; phylum Cnidaria; class Anthozoa; order Scleractinia; family Merulinidae; genus Orbicella; species Orbicella franksi. Next base: position 6,310,910 of record NC_138157.1, read on the forward strand.
CAAAGGTTCATAAAACCGGTTGCCCATTCCGCCCTATAGTTTCATCTGTTAACACCTACAACTACAACCTTGCTTTTTACCTTGTTGGTATACTTCAGCCGATTTCGACAAACCAACACACTGTTAAGGTCTCTTTTAGCTTTACAGACTGGGCAAAAAAAACACAAACATGACAATGGAATAATGTGCTCCTTTGATGTCTGCTCACTATTTACAAATGTGCCACTCGATGAAACAATACAGATTTGTCTTGAAAAACTGTATTCTCTACCCGATCCTCCGACATTACCTCGTGATGCTCTGCATAAATTATTAGAATCTGCCACTAAGAAAAGCCATTTTCTCTTCGATGACCAATACTACGACCAAATAGATGGAGTAGCCATGGGTTCACCGTTAGGCCCAGTTTTGGCGAACATTTTCATGTGTCACTTTGAAGAAAGATGGGTCACGAAAGGTCAAATTCGTCCGTCACTCTGGTATAGGTACGTTGATGACACTTTCACCATGTTTGACAGCAAAGACACTGCTAATGAGTTCCTACGATATTTAAACAGTCGTCACGAGAGTATCAAATTTACTATTGATTTTGAACAAGACAATGAAATTCCTTTTTTAGACATCCTCATCAAACGCTGCCCAAACAACACTTTTGCCACGTCCATCTACCGGAAAAAGACGTTTACTGGCCTTTATACTAAATGGGATTCCTTCACTCCACGCAAGTACAAAATAAATCTCATTCGTACACTTACTTATCGCTGTTACCGAATTTGCTCCTCCGCTTTCCTGCTTAAATCTGCCCTTGATGACCTTCGCAAACTCCTGCTTCAAAATGGCTACCCACAAGGTATCATCACTTACAACATTAACGACGTCCTAAACAGAAACAGAAACAAGCCAAGCAGCCCCGTCCCTACGGTTCCGAAGAAAGATATTATCATCTTATTACCTTACTTAGGTGTACAAAGTGACCAAGTCTCTAAGCGTCTGAAATCATGTGTATACAATTTCTGTTCATTTGTCAATCTTAAGATAATTTTTCAAAGCACTCGCCGAATCAAATCTTTCTTTCAATACAAGGACCGTCTAAATCGTTCACAGAAATCTAAGGTCATTTATAAAGCTGCTTGCTGGGACTGCAGTGACTTTTACATAGGCAAAACAAAACGACAGCTTCATGATAGGAAAACGGAACATTTCAAGGCTCTCACTAAGAATGACCCCACATCAGCCATTGCCGACCATATAAAAGCCACAGGTCACAACATCAAGTGGGATCATTTTGATATTCTAGCTTCTGGTAAAACAGATTATCATTGTAAAATTAAAGAAACTTTGCTCATCCAAGAACTTAAGCCGGCTCTTAATGTAAACGTCAGCAGTGAGAAGCTGATACTTTATTAATAAGCTTAGGCTTTTATTGTTTTACTGTTAAGAAACAGATGTTTCTTAATCTCGTTTCCAGACCCCTTATTTACATTTCATATATAGTTTTCAAAAATTGTAACGGTCTTTATTCCACTTTTGAAAATGTATGTTGCGTAGCATACGAAACGTCAAGTTATTAAAATGCGTAAGTTTAATATGTTTATCACCGCTATTTGTGTTTTATTCCTCGTTAATACTTAATCCTATAAAGCTTATAACTTATTACCTTACAAAAATCATAAGGCAGTGTCCAATTGCACTGATGAATTCGTATAAAAGCAAAGTTCAACGATTTCTACACGTTCTCACAGATTTTCTTTCACCTTCAGACCCCAGGAAGAATACGTGATTGTAGGCCACGCATGTATCACGAAGGCAAAGTGTTACATATCCACGTGACTAACAGACGTCATCATACAAATGACTGACGGAGCCTGGGAACGGGACACTGGCCCCGACAAGGAAGCGAGCGATTAACCCGAAGAGCTCTCGGTTTGCGTACATCGTCTTGTTTGCCTTAGGTGTGTTTTGGCATATTTTCCGTAACTACACTCTTCACACTTGAAAGGAAAGGTGTTAAAGGATCAGCTGTGCATGAAGAGATGGTGTCTCTGTGAAGGTAACCCAAAAGTATTTGTAAACTAATATTTATGGTGTTTGATGAACGCGTATCAGAAAAGCGAATGATGGAAGTTAAGCGAAGATATTTAGGTTTAAGCTTAATTATTTAAGTTTACCGTTTACTTTTCGTTTCAACGCTTCCACTGAAAAGCAACCTGGAGAAATAATTGACTTGAGAAGTGGCAGTATTGTTACGGGCTGATTACAGCAAATCCTTTGAGATTCAAAATACAAAGACATTATGGCCTTGTCGGATAGAGATAATAGGTCCAAACACTGCTACACTTTTATGTTAAAAGAGTCTCTTGGAGGGAAAATTTCATTGAAGTGTCGCGCGCGGGACGGGGGTGGGGGGAGAGTGGTACCATTTGGTTCTGTGTCTGGGGCCTACTTTATTCAAAGTAAACTACGCCACGAAAATTGAAATTTTCAAACAGAAACACAAAATGCTCACTCATACAGTATGATCACACTGACATGCTGATGATGATCATGGTTTAGCTGAAGACACTATGAATCAAATGTATTTACTAAGTAAAATGATTGCTGTAACGTACAGTATTTAGTCTGCTTGACGAATGATAATTCTTCAGCAATCTCGCTCATCCCATAGAGTGAGCTGTTATATGATATTTTTGTTTCTCACATGACTCTGATTATAAACAAGAGCTTCCCGATCCCCACATGTGTAAGATCACGGCATAAATATCGTAGAATAAAAACCTTGGGACTGGCTCCTGAAGAGTTGTAAGGGTCTTCTAATTGTAGACAACACAACTTGTTTTAACAAGTTTAAGAAGTGTTGGCCCTAAGTGGCAGAGTATACCACGCGAAAGCGCTTCAAAACGAGTCAAAGCGAGAGACGCCGGCAAACAACAAAAAATACAACACGGCAACGAGCTTGGACCATATATCCGAGTGCCAGAGACTCTACAGTTAGGTCAATTTTATTCAGAGAATCAGAGACCATTACATTTTAGTCATTGAATTTATTAAGTTTCCGAACAAAAAACCCTTGCAAGTGACGTCTTTGTAACATAACACCGCTTGTGAGTAATGTTCTAGTCCATCGCAAAGATGAATTGCGGACTTAAATCTTCTAGAGAGCTAAACGCATTGGCAAATCTGGAAATCCTACAAACAGGTATGGCGTAACTATACACTCTTTCTGTCGATTTCTGGTGTCAACTCACAGACAGAAGCGCAGAAAGACGCATTCTTTTAGGTTCGTTTCGGTTAATTATTCATTTGTTCGGAAGGCCTCTTAATCCCTTCCGATATTCTAAAGATAGTTGTTACCTCCAACGTTTTTGATACAAGATATTTAATGCCTGCGATGTTTTCGCGGAATCTTTTGGGTGCCAAAAAAGGTGAGCTATCTGGAGAGGCAATGAATGAGTCTCTCAACTGAGAGCATTTTATTGTGAAGAGAGCATCCACAGTTATCGACGAAACAGAAAGAATGATCGGAATGCTAGTTCAAAACAACCGCTTGGCAAAGCTCACAAAAGTGTCTTTGTCTTGTTAGTGGTGGCAAGCGCGTGTTCTGCCTCGGATCTGGAGGTCAAAATCAGCTCCAGTGTATACAGGAAGCGAAGAGTTCATGGAGTCTCTGATCGATCAGCCTGAAGAGCCATCATCAGCGAGCTCTTTAGTGTTAGCTGGAATTGCTATTATTAGATACTCTGGAATCTAAGGAATCTGCTGTTCATGCTGTCGACACGCGAAAGAAATTCATGCCGAGATGCCAATCGATGATAGAAAGGTCAGATTGACTGTGGTGCGGCAATCGAAATCAGTCTCGGCAAAATAAGCTCAAGGTCACGAAGTCCAGCCGACTACGAAATCTTTTCAAATGTCGAATGGATCTCGAATACAGCCTATCGGAATATGACTCGTTATGAATAATCTGAAAGACTGGAAAAGTACTCCGTAAATTTTGTTGTCGTCGACATTGTTCTTACGCGCGCCTTTGATTGGCATTAGTTCATTACCGCCCATCCGTCACACCGACTATGGAAAATTGCAATGCCGAACTGTTTCGCGTCTGCCATTATTTATCGCGAAGCCTCCGAATGTAATTCTTTAAACTATTTCTCACCTTTCAGAGTTGAATATTTAAATTTTGAGATATAATTAACTGAGCTTTTCTGCCTGAAGATTTGTCCGTCCTAACTTAGTTTTAGGCAGGGAGCTTAAGCAAACCACGACGACGACGGCAACGAGAACGCCACCAAACAAAAGGTTTAATGAGCTGAACAATAGCTGTGCACGGGCGTTTTAAATCTTTGTATATTTCTTTGCCGTCCTCTGCAAAACAACAACGTGAAATGACCAAGTTCTGCGTCGTCTACGGAACGTGGACGACGACGGCTAATTTTTGGTGTTTCCATTTGGAATTGAACGCCGTCGTTGCATATTTAACTTAAGCATATTTTTAGAGCCATTGGCGTACCGAACAGATCTAGACAATGGCGAATTTCGCTGGTAAAATATAAATTCATTTTTTACTAGGCGTCGTCCTTGGCGCCGTCGTCATGGTTGCTTAAGCTGCCTTTTGAAACACCGCATTTATGATTTTCCTGTAATGTGTTGAGTTTGAAGACTTTCTACGAGTGATTTAAATCTTGAAACTTCAAGGCAGTTACAGATCACTCAACAACACTGAAAATAACCACTAGATTCAGGGCTCCTGCTAGATTTTAATGTTTCAATAATACAGCGATAGTAAAGATATTGGAAACCTCCATTCCTTGCTGTTTAGTACCAGTTTGAACTCTCGATCAAACACGGTGGGCACAGAGGAAGCCAAAAGGTGCACTGTGCGAATAACTTGCTGAGTTTTTATCAATTATCCTGAAATTTTGCAACAGTGTAGAACTCGTCATCCTCTAAAATCCTATGTTTTTTGTGTTTGGCATTTTTGGCGGGAAAAGGACGTCACAAATTTAGCGCCAAATTTTGGCTTTAGTAATATGGGTATCTAATGTTACTATTTGAAAGAACTTTTCACAAGGATCTCAAAACTGGAAAAAGTTTTGAAATATGTCTATCCACTCAAAAGATCTCACGTTTTGAAATTTGCATTTTGTGCTATTTTTATTAATGACCTTTTGGCTTCCTCTGTGCCCAACGTGAATGTGAAAGCATTCCTGCCTCTGCATTAGGCTCGATTTCCAGCCGTTTTGTGATCCTGCGTACCTTAGCCCACCTCACGGCTGGATCACAGGTCTACCCATTGTAATTTGCGAGAGTTTTGGACCAATCACAGGCAAGACTGCTCGAATCTAGCAGGCTTCGCTGTGATTGGTCGATTCTGTCACTCGTCTATTCAATATGGCGGATATCAGTGCTGATGAGTTTCTCTTTTGCCGTTAAGTGTGTTTTAGAGCGCTTTCACATCGCCAAATTTAGGGAAACACAGCAGGAAGCCATTTCGAATTTGTTAAAAGGAAAAGATGTTTAGTTTCACAGCCTACGGCCTCAGGAAAATTCGTAATTTTTCAATCCTTCCCGATAAATAATAAATAAATAATGACTTAATTGGATAACACGATTACTGATAAAACCAGAAGTTCTCATTGTGGTCCTTAAAATCTACCAAATAACTACAATTACAAATTCAAATAGAAAAATACAAAGAAAAAATACAATTGAAAATTCATTAGAAATTTCTACTAATAATAAAGTTGTCAATTCTAGAATTCCGATCTTTGTATTTCTTGAATATTAGATTTCTAAATTTACAAAGGGGAATGAGGCCCCTTGTAGTACTTAGTTGACGAGTTGTGTAATGATGTCTGTTATTGACATCATTATGATGTCTTTATTGTTGACATCGTCGATGTTGCGTAGATCGGTCCGATTTACTAGTTGTGCTTTGGCTACCTCTCTGTTCAACTCGCTTATACAGGACCGAGCTAGGCTCCTTACTTCAATCGGTGTAAAAGCAGCTTTTAGCGGGGACGAGTAAAATGACGAAAGCGTTACACGTAAAAAAGGAGTCGAGGGCGGTTGATTTCATGTCGCGGTAGCTTCCTCGGGGTCGTTTACGGATGTAACCGATGGTGAGCCATATTTTAAATACAAGTGCAAATGAAGCCCATTGTATCCGACACTGATAAGAATTATAATGATTTGTTTGAAATACTACATATCAAAACATCTAATAAGATATATAAAATGTACATCATTGATTCTTAACTTCTTTAACAATACAATCAAAGTAGTCCTATATTATTATTGTATTATATCTCAATTTAGTTCAACACAGTTTATTAAGTTGTGACAATTCTTTTTTTTCTTCTTGTGATCAGTCAGTCCTTTCAGCCTTCTTTATGGCTTTATGTAGTTTTATTAAATACAGATATCAAACGATTAAATGGCCCTTTTAAAATAATTCTTTTCACCACAAATTTGACAGCTGATTAAGTTTGTGCAGGGGCTTTTCAGCCAAAAAAAGATGGCAAACATCCCGCAAATAGTTTTCAAGAAGTGCAATATGTTTCTCTTGTTAAAGGGGTCCCCTTTTAATTGTTGTGCTCACCGCAACAGCAACTAAAAAAACCAGAGACAAAATTATTTGAGCTTAAAAGTCTTTCATTCTTCATCAGATTCCCAATAAAAAGAACATTGATTTTGTCCAAGCTATCAGTGGTGATGCAAACCTCACCTTTGCCCTTTTCGCCTAACTCTGATCATATATTTATCGAAGCATATCACCTAGTTCTAGGTGATATGCTTCTGATATTTATTATTTACTATCAGATAAACCAAGTTGTCTAGAATGATCAAATTACGTAGGAATGAGCAAAAAACTCATAAGATGCGTGACACTGCCGATAGATTAGATGAAAGGATCAAAAGGTTCTTAAAAGTGTCAAATATTCGCTGGTAATCTAAACGTTTCGGGCTTAGCCTTTCTTCAGTAGGTGGAATGATTGAGCCACGCCATACAAAAAACTGTGCGCGTACTCACGCACGGAAAGCGCGCGCATGAAGTACAAAGTAAACAAAGGCGTGCTGCGAAATAGGAAAACCATTGTTTTAGTGCGCGTATGTGTAATACCCACTAGACCTACAGTCACAAGAAAGGAAAGTTAATGTTTAGTCCGTTCGGTCGAAGCGTGCCCAACTTGAAGATCAATTTAACATCAGCCGCAAGCAGCATGAAATAAGTTTGTCAAGCATGTATGGCCGCTTTATTTACAGATGCTGACTACCGAGGAAATGGCCGTGTGCCTCAATATTCAGTTTGGCGAGAAAAAAAGGTTATTCGAGGGCGATTTGTTATTCTAAATCAACTTGATTTTGTATGTCGGTTATTTGTAACAGCAGTTTTCGATAATTTCAAAATGTAGGGTTAGAGCTAAACCATTTGAGCTAGGTTGCGAATGTTATTTACGCCCGTGTGTTTACCCAAACATGACACGCAATTTTGTTCACTTTGTTGTCGGATCACTAAAATCGGGATAGGAACTGACAGCCTTATACTACTGATATCTTTTTTGCCAAGAAAAAAGAGTTCTTACCTCGACTTTACACACGAGAGCTTCTTTGCTTTGGAAATTCTGCGGAACTAGCAACATTCAGTGGTGGTAAAACTGGTATGGTATTAAGGGAAAGCTCTAGTTCGCTACCCCTGCTACAGAGATCTTGCAACAGAGGTAGGCTGATGAAGATATGTTGGCTTATGATTCCTAGTTTCAGTAGATGGTTCTCTTGCATTGCGCCATTCGGGCTAAGGATCGACGATTTCAACTTACTCAAATAGTTTTTTTACTCAGTGAATTGTGACAATCGTTGCAAAGATACCCTTCGTGTCGAGATTCTTGCTGGCTACGTTTTCTTATAGATTTGAGACAAGTTCCCGTTTTAGTTTACACTTTTTCTTGAGTTAACCAAAACATTTCCACATAGAACACATCTTTGCTAACAGATTTTCGGAGTAACAAACTCCGCCATTTTTTTCCCGCGCTGCGTGCGCGCCTGCAAAGTAATTTGCATAAATAGCAGATGTGACGTCACGGACAAACGCTACGGCAACCTCTCTGTTCCTCCTTCGAAAAAGTACCCTGGTTGCGGCTGGTCACGTGTCTGCTAGATTTTTGCAGATTCAAGGAAAAATTTATGATTGAAGGGAGGGGCAGGACAGTTAAAGTTTGTCTCCGCTGAGCTCACCTACTGAGCCCAGTGGGGAGTGGAATTTGTAACCCTGTTGTGGATCGGCTAAACTCACAATGAAGGCGTTGACACATTCGATATTGGAGTTCAATGCATTCAATGTTCGGCTTAAAGGTTAGCTCTGCATTTGGCTGAATTTCTCCCATCGATAGTTGGACGGTCTTCAGAATTTGTGGCGGTGAAAAAAATTGGCAAAGAACTTGGAAATGACGACCACAACAATAAATGAACCGCGCGGTGAATTTCATTTTATCGTTCGGCAATATCACAACGTAGGTATTTACTCATTCGTTTAGAGTTAAATACGTCGTATGTTCGCCTACTAAGGTAATTTTGAATTTGATTTAATTACTCCAATCGACAGTTTGACGGTCATTCCATTCTCTTGCGGTGAGAAAAATTACGAAGAACTTGACATCAACAACGACTGCGCGCTGAATACTAATAAGATTGATTAAGCAGCTTATATTTTTCGATCGGCAAAATCACAACGGAGATATGGATGCATTCTTTTAGAGTTTGATACGTCTAGTGTTTAGCCAAGAGACTAGCTTTGAATTTTGTTGAATTCATCCAATCGAAATGTTTGACGGTCATTCGATTCTCTTGCTGTGAAAAATTTTATGAAGAACTTGACAACAGCGACATCAGTCGCGCGTTTGCAAAATCCAACGGCTTTCGTTTTAAAACTGTTTAGCGGTAAGTCCAATTTTCGGCCAAAAGCTAGCTTCTCATTTAGTTGAATGCATCGCGGTGCTAATTTGACGGTTACTTAAGTCTTTTGCTGTGAAAAACTGATTAAACTATAAATCCAAAGCAGGTTGTTGACGGTTTTTAAAAAAAGCAGTGAAAAAATAAGCAAAGTTCCCTCTCAATTAACATCTCATACTCATAAAAGTTCAGATCATAGAGACGAAGCACCGGTCAGGCAGGATCTCTAACAACTACTTGCTTCAATTTCAAGATAACGTCTGTATGGCAGCGCTATATTCACCTCCCTGGACAGTGTTGACAAAATTAAGTTGAGGACCCACCCTCGGTGCGGCTTTGGTTAGCATACGTAGACATGCGACCAGCCGCAACCAGGGTACTTTCTCGAGGGAGGAAGAGAGAGGACCCTGGGAACAAGGTTGGCGCTACGGAGCAGTGATCCAGCCGTTCGGAGGAAGACAACAACCGCACTTCCAAAACGGCTGGAAATCGAGCCTAGCCTCTGCATGGGAATGCCCAAAATGGAATTGCTGGAATTGCTTGCACAGACTCAAAACTTTTACCAGATTGAGGTATTTCATTAACAAGCTATTTACAATTTCTTGACCCGTGGACTAAAGAAAGCAGCTTCTGCTTACATGCTTTGCATAATTTGTACTGGTGATAAGCATCAGCTTTATTTGTGTGGTGGAAGAAAACTGTGTCATACCTCTGGATATCAAAACAGGGCTGCCATCTGTAAAGGGAGATATGAAATAGACCCACAAAAGGCAAATGAGCCGTGTTACCAGTATGTGTGTGTTAGCTAGTAATGAGGTAGACAAAAAAAATGGTCATTCATCTAAAAACTGACATTAACTTGGGCAAACCTGAGTCAACAGAACCTCCACAATGTTGAAATAAGCCGACGTTGTTAATTGGCTCTAAGGCTTTGGAGAATAACAAGAAGTTGTATCAAGCACGCGCAAGAGATGTTTGTTTTATTCCTCTCATAAGGCAAAGAGATCAGTAAAGATTTTAATACATCAAATTTGGCCTATAGTGTTGCCTATCAGTGGCTTAGTTTCTGTAATGAAAGGATAGTTAAGTAAAACATTAAGAAAGGTTAAAATAAGTTCAGATGAATGCAGTCTTTAATAGTGATTGTCTCAAATGACAATTCTTGTTGCAAGAGAGGAGCACGTACTGTTTGAAAACTGTTTCAGAGGCGGCAAAAAAATTAGTGCCAGGGACTACAAAAAGGGCAACAAAATGAGGTAGTAAAGTCCAATTTCCTGCACATTCTCCTAAAACATTCCACATTCCATTCCACATTCCATTCCACACTCCACTTAAACAGTATAACACTCAATCAAGAATATCTCTAGAAATATTAAAGCAGTGTTCTTCAATCTTGGCTCCCGAAATGTACAATCTGGCTCACACGGAAATAAACATCCACATTACTTCGTAGTGGAGTTCCTGCTCGCATGTTTACGATGGAATATTTATCCCCGGTCTCTCAAATGTCCAGAATTTTAGGGCTTCAACTGGAACTTTACTTTAGATGTTTGAACGTGAAATGCGCAAAATGTTTGCAAAACTTTACAAATTGTTAACGCTTTTCGTTTACGGAAGTCCTCCATGTTTCTTTTCCATGAACCAGTATTTAGTCTCGCTCGACCAAATTTCTTAACTCGGGCTCGGTTCCAGGCCTCGCTGCCAGCCCTCCACCCCCTGGATTTAGTATATACACACTTAGTGATCTGGGTGTTTCAAGCAATCTGATTACTTCGGTGTTTCTGGCTAATTTAACAATTAATCTTTGAGCGCGCGTTGGATGTATAATCCATCGAATATTTTCTCTCGCGCGCGATTGGTCTAAACGCATCGCGTGACTGAATAACTGGGGGATATCCGAGAGAAATTCTTCAAATTTCAAAACCGCGCACGTTGCGAAAAATGTTTGAAGGATAATAAACGCAATAGCAAGTCTCCATTTGGCGCGAAAATATGCTGGGATATTTGCCCTGGGACATTATCTGTTCTTTGGTTTCTGCCAAAGAGCTTGACGGCATTGCTTGTTTTGCGTCAACAAGTAGATCTCCACAGCGCTAGCCAACACAGGGCAACGAGGATTGCCTGACATCTCTGACATGACAGCTGCAGCTTCATTTTCGCTGCTGTTCAGTGAGGCCTCCTTGGTGGTTTTTCGTAGCGCTTTCTAAGAGTGCGATGTCGTCAAGGCCGGAGCTTGATTTGTGGATCTGAACATCTTCAGCCGTCATCTCCCTCAGGTTTTCTCGCCCGCGTTTTCCAAAGTGGAGCATGATGTTAAACCAGGCTGTTTGCAGTAAACTTTCTGGTTTTTGTAGGTCAAGCTGCTTCTTTTACGTCTCCATGTAACAAGGCTGGTTTGTGTTTGGTGGAAAACATTTTTCCTTCCCGAGCAAGCTCGACCATTGAGAGCTTAATTTGCAGGCTTTAACTCTGTGTCAGTAATAATACTGAAGCTTATATTTTCTTTATTTAAATACCTATTCAGGCCAGTTCGAATTGTTCTCATTGAATTATTACGACTGTAATATTTACCGTCGTAGGAGCGAGCTTCGATGTAAAAGTTACGCAAAATATTTACGAGCTCTTCTTTTGTAAACTCGTTTAGGGCTTGTTTTAAATTGCTTTCTGCTTTCGCAGGCTGAAAGAAAATTATAAATACTCTAGAATGAGAGTGACCTATAACTTTTCGCCTTTTGGAATGTGTTTTTGTCACATTCTTAATTCAAGGACTGTTGAACAGAGTGGAACCTGGGTGAAACCAAGCGAAAATCTCACAAAGCGCTTGTGTATTTGAACATTGTGTCAAGTTACAAATTTGACGAAACGTTTACAAAATTAACAGCTTACCGTCAAAAACGTTAACAGCGTATGAAGTGGATTTTTTGGTGTTCTGTGGCACCGCCCTATCGACCAGCAGGTTTATCTCTTCTTCTGTTACGAAAGCAAACCGTTCTGCCATCCTGACAATAGAGAGCATCGTCTACACGAGCAAATGTTATGCGACAATTTTTGTGACAATTCTTATTTGCTCGTGTAGATGAGGAGAACTGACCAATTTTTATGTGACAAATATATTTGCTGAAAAGCTGGCGTGTTAGCTTTTATGTCACAAACAGAAATTGTCACATACGAAAAATTGCTCTTGTGGACGACTCTTCACATAAAATGTGACAAATATTTTCGTTAGCGCCATATTTTTCGGGAGCGATAACGCAGCCTCGCCCTTTTTTCTGCGTATCTCTGCTGTCCAAATTCATTACTGGCGCACTAAACTTTGAACTGCTGTCAAATATTTGCTGTGCCATCTACACGATCAAATGTATTTGCCACATAAAAATTGTCACGTGAAAATTGCTCGTGTAGACAACTACGATGACGACGACAACGAGCACGTCACCAACAAAAAGGTTTAACTTTGCCGTTCTCTGCAAAACAAGAACTTGAAATGAACAAGTTCTGCCGGTGTAGTCTGAGGGACGTGAACGATGACGGTTAATTTTTCGTATTTCTATTTGGAATTGAACGCTGTCATTAAATGCATATATTTTATCACGCTTTTAGAGCCATTAGCTTACCGAACAGATCTAGACAAATGCGAATTTTGCTTGTAAAATATAATTCATTTTTAAGTAGGCGTCGTCCTTGGCGTCGGCGTGGTCGTTGCTGAAGGTCTCCATTAATTTTAAAGTGAAAATTGAAATCCTTGAAAATTGGGAATATCACTCGGATATTCCCCAGTTCTTTAGCTGGGATCAGGGGCGGGGCAGAAGACTCCTGAAATTTTTGTACTGGATCATCCAACAAAAAGTGACGTCACATCCGGTTTAAACGGTGCCGCGCAGCTCGTTTCACAAAGCGAAAAAATGGCGTTTCGATTGGGGAAGATTTTCTTCTGTTTGCAAACCATCAGGTCCGTGTCCTTCCATACTGAGGATAGAAATATCATGAAGGCACATTTCTGCGACTTTTGAAGCAAAACTGTTGGCAAAAGAGAACAGTTTAGTATTGTTTTGAAGGAAAATAACGGAGAGCCTTCTGTCATCGAATGGCGGATTTTACACATATTCAAAACTGGTGTTGTTCCGACTTTTGGTTCTTATTGTTCGTGATTGGGTGATAACACTGAGTGCCATAGCCTATAATGCTAACAACAACCTGGATGAAGTATTGCTGGCCATAGTTTGCACTGTGCACAACGGAAACATATTTAACAGAAGCCGTTTTTTTCTGAAAGTGAACACAGTTGAAGCTCTGTATCCACGTGCGTGTGGTGGAAAAGACATGCTGAAGCGTATACTCAAGGTTAGTATCCTATTTCCGTATCTCTTGTTAAATACGGTTTTTCTCTGTAAGAAATAAGCAATGTTGAGAGTAAGAGGCGAGCTTTGGAGATATCAGATTTCCCCGAAGAGATCAACAAAGGGGTGAAGCACTCCCCCACCAAATTTTCTGGGAGTACCCCCCGGGTACTGTGAAGCTGTTCATAAATATACATGTATGCTGGACAGAATTCAAATTTTATCCAGTGGTCAATTGTACATTCCTCTGTATTGTCTGAACTGCAATGCTGGCCTGGGGATCAACTTCTTTGGGCAGGTACAAAAGAGGCGGGTTGGCCTGTTTATAGGGTTAGCTCCTTAGCCCTTAACTTTACCTCCGCTTTTGACAGGTACCCACTTCTACTGTGACCTGGGGTGGGGGGGTACTCCCTTATTTGCACTATAGGGGTATGTGTGGCCCCAAAAGGTATGGTTTTTCAGTCGTTTTGGTCATAAATAGGGTATCAGTTTTGGCCATTTTGGCCTTAAATAGGATATGGGTTTTGTACTCTAGTCTTGAATTGGGTAATGTTGTTTAGAAGAAGCTACTTTTTCATCATTAGTGATAAGACCATAAACAAAAGGCTGTCAAAAATTATGTTTAGGGCAACTGTGTCAGCTACCATGGTGGTAAATAGGTTATCGCATTTTTATTCTGGTAATAAATAGTGTAGGGAGAATCGCAGATTTTGGTAGTCATGATTAGTTAATTCGACTATTTTGAGATTTTAAAGATATGTTCTATATATCAAATTGACTCAACAAGAGATTCTGTGGGAACACAGGCCGCTGGTGATTGTTTTCACAGCTTTTTTAGTTCTTCCAAAGATCTGTTTACAACACCTCATCTTCTGTTAATCTGGTGGGGATACAATGTAGCTCTGTAGCAACGGGATCTTTGTTCATTATTTGATCAATGTTTAAATGGCATCTACCTTCCATGTTGTAAAGAGAGAATGAAAAATGGCTGTCTCATACGCATGCATCCAATAATTCACAAAGGTCAGTTGTGATTGCTCCATTGTGGGTGGGCTGAGAATTCTAGCTTGGTTTGATCTTGAAGTGATTGTTTGCCATTTATTTCCCCATGCATTTGGCTGAATATGACCCTGCATGACTATTCAAAACCCTTATTGAATAATCAAATGGGCAATATCCCTCTTTGTTTGAGTCATTCAATCACAGTGGGTTTTGCTGAGTTAATTTTCTTTTCTTTGTAAATTGATATTTCTGCTTTAAATTCTAAATCTAGGCATCATGTGACACTCGCCATGCGAAGAGTTGTCCCGGTTAGCCAAGCCAAAGTGTTTATATAAAGAAAAGTTGCCCTGCCTGTCAGGGTGCCAAGGCGTGACATGAGCCAAGGCTAGACAACTCACCCACCCCTGTTGTCTTGCAGGCGAGACAGGTTCATGATCCTAAATGTAAACAGTTGGTTGAATTTTCAAAGAAATAAATGAAAAGTTAGCTTGGCCAGGGTAACTCAGAAGAAGGGTTGTCTTGGGTACCCAAGACCATATAAATGGTCCCTAGTAGGGCCATTCTATTTCATTTCCACACTCCCTCTTCCTTTGTTGACATGAGCTTTAGACGGGGCTATGAAAGAGTTATTTCTGCACTTTTATCTTTTCTGTTAGGTGGTAAATATTGACTTATTTAGTGAGTGTGGCTGGGGGAACGGGGTGTGGATATAAAATGGAATATCTCTAGTCAGCTCTGGGCCCAAGTTGTGTGTTGTCTAACTGATTATACAAACTATACTTTCCAAAATCTTTATGGGTCAGTGTTTGAGGGGATCATCTTATATGTTCATCACCACAGTGGAACCCCACCTTATGGCCACCCCATTCACATAGCCACCTTGTTATTATGGCCACTTGATTCTGGCTTGAACAAAGGCTCAGTCAGTCGGTCATTTTCTTATTTAAAGAACCCCTTTAACCACACTGTTAATGTGGTCAGATTTTTGTGGCCCAGCAAGTGGATTACCAGAGTTCCACTGTAATTTAAAATTGTCAGTGCTGGTTGTTTTAAGAATATTTGTACCTCACAGAGGTAAAAATGAATTTGAGCTATTACCCACAAAACAAAATTCTGGATCGTACATTTTAGGAGTAATATACAAAATTTATAATGAGCATCAGGCATCACTTTGATAGTGAAGTCCCATAACTCTATTATTTGGAGATTGGTTATCCACTATCCCTGAAATTACCAAGGCTGATATCTCTATTATCATGTCATCAAAGCCATAATATTTTGACACCTACTGTACCAAACACAGTTTCCTTAAGCAGTAACAAGAGTCTTTCTTTAGTAAACCAAAATAGTACTTGCTGCCAGGTGCTTTATAAAAGTATAACCCTTCCAGAAGCCTTCACAAAGTAATATCAGTTGCTAACAATTTTTTTGTGGCTGATTTAAACCTTGTAATAAATCATACTGAACTGGCCCAAGTTTAATATACATTTTGTTGCATTAAGCTCACGTGTTTTCAGTTTAAAGGAGAAGGTCACTCCAAAAAGCTTACTTTTTTTGTCTTCACTTTTTGCAAGTGAATATTCAGCATTTCCACTCACCAAAGGGTCAGCCTCTGAAGTGCCTGGAAATTAAGAAGTGACTTCGGAGGCCACCATTTTGCAACTGTCTTGGCAGCCTGAGGCTGTGTTTATGTGACTTCATTCTGTCCAACTCGAAATTGGTGGGAAGGAGAAGAACCTGCAACTGACTTGGCATCCGTCACAAGGTCAGCAAAATCTATTTTTTTTCCAAGCAATTATCCTCTTCACTATCTTCAATGCTATTATTTTGGAGTTTAGAGCTTGTTTAGCTCAAAATAGTATGTCTCAAGAGCAGCCATAACCCAGAGTGGTAGTCAAAAGGCTTGTCACAAGCCATCAGGACAAAATCTGTCAGACAGAATGATGTCATGAAAACTTGGCCTGGGTGCTTCTTTGGAGGCCAACTTCATAAGGAAAACCTGCACTTCAGACGCTGAAACTTCTGTGAGTGGCTAACCTTAGTGCAAGGTTTTCATTAATGTTGACATAAAATTTATGTTTTTTGGAGTGACCTTCTCCTTTAAAATACACACATTAAGACTTAACTCAGTAGCAAGGTACCTCTTGTATGACCAGTAACAGTATACATGTATCCAAAAAACAAAATATATATTGTCCAAACTCAGTCATATTAGTAGTGTTAGTGTCTAATGAGTTCCTGCAAAGAGATAATTATACAATCATTCTTGCAACTCACCTCAATATTCTGGGAGTCTCCCACCTACCATTTAGATCATCCATCCCAGGCAAGTTTTGAACTATTGTCCAGATACAAGGGACCATGGGCTCCTAGGGACAGTGCTTTAAAGTGCTATTATGATGAAATTTGCGGATGTCCTCCATAATATGAGCATAACAGTTTTGTTACCATGGCAACATACTGGGTTTCAACCTTCCCTGATGATTATAGGCTTTTCTGGCCACCTTTGGCTTTCCATTTTGATATTTGCCAATGGTGCCTCATCAGCACGATCTAGGAAGCATACATGTATTAACACGCAAGGTCAAAGTCATAGCCTCGTTTAACGTTTTTCAAGCTGAAAATCACTGAATTAGTGAAATCAGGTTAGAGGGGACTGGAAAAGAGCAAGTTGCCATGGGAAAATACAGGCTGTATATAATTTTTATAGCCATAGGTGTGTTTCCTGTAGTTCTAAGTATAAGCCTACCAACCTGATGTAATATTGGGTTAAGTGTACGACAACATCAGTCACCTCATTTGCATATTTCTAGTTTTCAAACCTACATATCTTTGGAACTGATGCAGATATAAAGGTAAACAGCATTTTTAATCTTTTGTGGAATTCTATGTGATACACCTGAAAATTCTGACTCAAGGAGTGAAAATTTAAGGATAGAAGCACTTTAAAGCATTGAGTTGAATTTATGCTCTTGGCAAAATTTTACTCTAAGGTGTCGAAAGGAATTTGGAGGGGAATTTGGTGTGGTTATTGAATTGACAGACGTTGGTTCTGTTATTATTGTCATTATCTTCTATATTTTTGAGGCAGAATGGTTGTTGGCAAAAGCAAAACTGGCAATATGCTCACTGACCTGTGTTTAGATGTTTTTAGGTTTTTGTCTCTGACAATGAAGGTCAATTTGAGTAGTTACACTGTCTTTACAATAGAACATATGGATATTAATAGTATAGTTATATTTCAATATCCTCATACTAAAATTATAGTAATTTTATGGCTCAATTTCTACCTCTGCTTTAATTTGTTTAAACCAGTTTATTTTTTTAAACCAATTTAATTTCATCAAAGGGGAAGGGGGAATCTGAGAGCAACAATAAATTAGACCAACAAATATTTGCAATGCAATGGTTGCTTTCATGGCTTAGTGGAGATGAAGTGGACCAAAAAGGTCAGAGATCTGATGTTTGAATCTAGGTCTGTCTGTACAAAGATTGTATTGTAGTATAGGAGTATTATGGTAAGTTATCACTTATGTTGGGGGGTTGATATGGGATCCTGGCTGTATTGTTGTAGGGTAGGAATAGGGACTGAGGGGTGGGTGGTGTGCTTGTGATCCTTTTTAAAAACCACTCTAAAAGTGAAAACAAACTGATTTCAATTGAAAAATTTACAGCACAGGTAAAAATGATACATTATATCTTGTTTTTTTATAGGTGGTAAATGAGCAAATACCCTCATGATCAAGAGACCTGTCCAAGTGCGATTTTTTTTTTACTGATAATGGAAATCATAATAAAGATGCAAAGCCACCTTGGTGTGATTTCTTCCTTGACAGTGAAGTGCAACCTAACCAAAAGTTGCATTCTGTAAGAGGTTTACAAAAATTAAATGGAAAATTAAACTACACCAGTTTGTATTAATTTTATAAGTACTCCTCTCTCCAAAATATATTTGGTATGTTGTCGTACATGTACTGGCAAGAATGTAATATAGAAATTTTATGGGAAATGTTTCCATTCAAAAAATATGCAGCTCAGACACAATAACAATAATTCTCATTTCTGTGGTGTTTTCGTTGGTGTGAAAGTGTAAAAACAGATTCTATTACCCTACATGTAAGTTGAAGAATATAGCAGCTCCTCTTCAAAAGTTTGTTGTTTTTTTTTCTGTTAATTTTTTTTGTTGAACATTTATGTTTTCCTATAAGCAGTTTCTTCTCAACACATTGTAAGATAATAACTAGCCATAAAAAGGACGTTTTTGTCTCAGAGATCATTTTCAAGATAAAAAAAAAGTGATTTTCATTTATATTCTTTATTTTCTTTGGGCAGAGACGTTTTGAGAATTTCCCTAAAAATATCACAAGGTACAAAGGAAGGGGCAAAAATAAAAGTTGTTTTCATTATCAGTTTGAGTCTCTCTCTGAAGCTGCACAGTGTGGTTATTTTATACTGTTGTGGATAATGTTAGGCCCATTTTAATTCAAAATACAAATGGGAACTTACATTGATAATCACACAATCCCTTAAATTGGCATTGTTTTGTTTTTTGCTTTTTTCCAGAAAACAATTTGAACATCCTTTTTACACAAGGAGAGGGGGGGGGGGGGGGGGAGAGGTATTTTACATAGTTTTAAATGGGAAAGCTCCACCTCAAGGTCCAACCCCTTAATACTGTATCCCTTTTCTAAACCCTTAGAAAGTAGTTTTAAAATATCTTTTTGAACAATATATCAGAATCCCCTCATTCTGGTTCATGAGAGTAAATGAGAGATTATCAACAACATTTTAGAACTAGAAGAAGGAAATCCCTAAAAGAAAGATTTCCGTACCCTTTCATTATACACCTGAATTCAACTTGTCAGAAATCCCTTACCCTTTAATAGTTATATCTGAAGCCTGAAAACTTTTGAGCAGAGCTTCCCGATATATGTCCTTACATGGAGTCGTTCCACATACACAATCCAGGAACTCTTGACAAGTTGCGATGAAGCTGACTTTAAGACTGTCTGATAAGGCAGCTTCTTCAGTTTTTGAGAACAAACTTGTTACTCTCAGTCAACTTCTAGTATGGAACCTTTTCTTTTCTGGTCTGGTCCAAGTTCACAGACACTACTAGCTAGCAATCACTTTCACAACACTAACACTAGCAATGTCAGTCGCAGTCTGGTTGTTCAGTTTCACCGCACCATGTTTCATGGTCACTCATCATTGTCAGACATGAGTTCATAATAGCTTGTAACATTCACCAGCCCGGTAGTGTCATTGTTGCTATTACCTGTTCCCAGACTTCCTTTTATGGCTGGGTGTTGGGGCATGATATTTCATTACTGTTTGCAAACAGTTTGTTGAGATCACACATTGAAAGCATGATGAATTAAAATAATTAAACTCTATGAGAGAGAATTGTCAGAATTGCTAGCGTTCTCTCATTCCCTGGAACTGAAATGTCTTGATGTAAGCTTATATAGAGAAAGCAGACTGAAAATAGGGCAAAATGTCTAAGTAACCTTTCAAAATAAGTTGCAAAGACATTTGATAGTTAGGGATTAAAAGATAGGGAACTTGGTCTGTAAACAAGGCAATTGAAAGGAATCGAAGCAATTAAAGGTGCATGCTTGACCTCACAGGATCGGGGGGGGGGGGTGTATTGAAACTTTATAGTGTCACTGACATTTAACACTGTTGAAACAGAAAAATAAATTACATTATAACTGAAAAAAAAAACAAAAAAAAAAACGACATGCCCCGATTACTGAATCGCCCATAAAAATATCCTCTTGTTTATATTTAAGGGGTTCACGGCCTGCTTATGTACATGTTAAAGGAAGCGTTCACCATTATTAAGGGATTACCAAGGGAAACATTAAGATATCTCGTTTAAGGTTCTTAACCAATCGTAACAGAATTTATAATGCCAGTTTGAGTCACAAGCAAGAACAAGAATTTGAGTTAGTGTCGATTGGCAAGAAAGTTCCGCCCCGTTATGTGTGTGGATCTTTACAGTGTGATACGATTAACAGCTCTCCATTACTCTCAAGTGTTTGTCAATGGTAAATTTCAAAAAATGGGCTTCTGTTAAATAGGTTCTCCCACAGCTAGAAAACTGACATGGCGCTTTTCTCTCAGTGTAATGCCTACCTAAGAGAATAGGATATTTGAATTGAGTGCAACTTACCTAGAATGCATTATTTCCACGTAAACGATGACTCCTGTGGAATTCAGTTACGAAGAAACGACGACATTTCGTAAAAACACACGCCTTCAAAACAGCGTCTTTTTGAACAAATAATTGTTCTGTTCCTCAAACAAACGATATGGCGAGGAAAAAGACAAAATTTTGTTTATCATGGCCAAATAAAACGTTAGAAATATCCCGCCGATTGCGAAATATTGCTGTTTTACTTACAGGGAGAACGATTATGTCGCAGTCAAATTTTATTTCGCCGCTCAGCCCGCTTTTTTACCGGATGTGACGTCACTTTTTGTTGGATGATCCAAACACAAAAAAAGTGCCAGGCGTCGCAGAGTGTTCTCCCCCGCCCCTGGCTGGGATATATTCAGTCACCTGACGCGTTTAGACCAATAGACCACTTTCGATATATTAAAATTCAGCTCGGCAGTGAGGTTTAGAGGACACGTACAAAGGAAATTGAGTGACCACGTTTGTTTACTTTTTTTGTTTGTGTCCTTTAGGCCTCGCTATCAAGCTGAATTTTGATATATCGACCTATTGTGCGCGAGCAAAAATATTTGATGGATTGTAAATAAACAGTAGCCTCCATTTGGCGCGAAAATATATAAACAATAGCCTCCATTTGGCGCGAATATTTATATATCTTATTAAATGTTTTGGTGTGTAGTATCGCGGTATATTATTACGAGTTGTGCCGTATTTTGACGAGCCCGTAGGCCGAGTCAAAATACAAACAACGTGTAAAAATATACAGCGATACTAGACACCAAAACA
This sequence comes from Orbicella franksi, assembly GCF_964199315.1. Classification (NCBI taxonomy): domain Eukaryota; kingdom Metazoa; phylum Cnidaria; class Anthozoa; order Scleractinia; family Merulinidae; genus Orbicella; species Orbicella franksi. The sequence continues at coordinate 6,332,165 of NC_138157.1, forward strand.
TCTAACAAGAGATTTCTTATCCAACTGCTGTAGTCAATAAATTTATCGATGAAAGAGGGAGAGTGTGACAGTTTTGCGCGCGCGCCGACCTGTACTGCAAACAGGTTTTCTACAGTACAAATAACTGTACAATATCGCTGTATATTTGTACTGTTATTTGGATGGTATTCGCTGCAGTTGGATAATATATATATGTTATTTGCCGGCTGGGAGGTCCGTATGGTAAAAAACTGTGACCGAGGTCTTGAAAATGCTGCCCGAGGCCTGCGGCCTCGGGCAGCATTTTCAAGCCTGAGGTCACAGTTTTTCACCATACGGACCGACCGTAAGCCGGCAAATAACATGTTTATTTTTTTTCCTGCAGTAAATTATGGTTGACCATTCGTTTCAAAATTATGATAGGGTGTACGTGGGTTTTTCTGCCGCGTATACTTGTTTACGCACGTTACGTATGGGCGTTAAGCTCATATATACGACCGTTTAGATCGCGTATATACGCATTTTTAAAGGGCCACATATTTGCGTAAATTCAAGCGCGGGGATATGCGAAATAAATGCCCAAATATACGCGTCCTACAAGGACCCATATATACGCGTGCTAAAATGCGCGTATATGCGGGTCTCGTAAATTACTTTGTATATGCCAGCACGAAATGTGCCTTTTTAAGAGAATGGCTGTTCGTGTATGATAGCAATGAAAATTACTCTAAACATCGTCAATATGGCGGCAGTGGTGAAATGGCTTGTCTTGCTCTATCTGCTATTTAAGGTTTGTTACTGCAGCTCCCACAGTGAACGAACTTCTAGAAACAGTTATAAGTCTTTTGCATGACTGTTCAAAATTCTATCCTCACGCTAATCGTAACATGGCAGAGAACTTGATCGTTCGTCGTGAAGTTGCTGTGGATTCTGTTCACCGTTTAGGACAGAGGTGCCCAAGCGAATGCTGAGTGAATTCTTCCTCTCGAATTGCTGGTGAGACAAATTCAATACTTACTACATAGATGGGAAATGTTTGCAGTTCAGTTTTGAATTTGAGTAATCTCAAACTACACAAAGCATAAGCAGTGAAAAACAGTTTTATAGAGAAAAATTTATATTTGGGTTAACTGTTAATCCTGGGTTAGCGTTAACCGGCTTTCGAACAACCCAGCCCTGATGATTCGAGAAATAAGACTGACGTGGGTTTTCCAATTCTGGTATCAGTATCATGCTGGGTCATTTGCGAAGTAGAAACATCTGTGTTCAGCGTCAGCGTGTAAGGAAAAGTTTTTTTCGAACTGACCCAGCAGGGTCTGATTTGAGGTGGTTCAATACCATCACAAGGCGTCAGGGGACCTAATTCTCTCTGGCAAGCACATTGATGGACTACACTGCCTTATCAGTTGGAGGTTTGTAATACATGGCGGTTTTGACAGGACTTTAGACTTTAGACTGGGTTCGCTCTGTTCTTAGCTGCTGTGCAAAGTTATGGATTGCCCTCTAGAGTGTGTTCAAACGAAGGGGATGAAAAGTTAGAGGTAGGAAGAGCTATGCTATGGCACAGGGGATTTATTAATAGGGGAAGCAAAATTGCTGGGTTGTCTGTACACAACCAGTGAATTGAACGTCTCTGGAGAGAAGTCTTTATCGAAGTCGGTCAGTTCTACTACACTCTGGTCTACCAGATGGAAGAAAATGGCATCCTGGAATCGAGCAGCATAATCGATCTGTTTTGTTTGTATTAATATTTCTTTCCAGAATTAACAACCAGTTAAACCTCCTAGTTGTTTCACATTGCATGTATTTATTTTTATTGTAAAATTTTTCTGGGCACGAAATAAAGATTGTTGTTGTTGTTGTTGTTGTTGTTGTTGTTGTTGTTGAGGCATGGAATAACCATGCTGTACGCACAACCAATATGGGTGAAAGCAGTGATTTTACAAGATATATGTAATACTGGAAATACTAGCTGTCAGGGACACATTTGATGATAACACTCAACCAGATGAATTATCTGGTGAAGACCCAATAGGACTTACACTAAAATCACATTCTGTTTCCTAAAACTCCCCTTGAGGTATTGATATATCATGGGCTGGACGACCCGCTCTTCCATTAGAAGCTGATGCAGTTGGCAAAGCTCTAATGGGAGTACACTGAGGTGCATGAAATTGCTCTTAATGCAAACATTTCCCATCTAAGTAGTAAATATTGCATTTGTCTCCTAAGCGACTCTAGAGGCCGTATCCTCTCAGCATTCGCCTTGGTAGCTCTGTCCAATGAATCAACTAAAGGATTAGCCTGAGTAGCTTGGCGGTTTAGATATTTTTTAAGCAATTTGAGCGCGAGCGCACAAAGCGACAAAGCCGCGAAAATGAGCAGGAACCCCCCAGGCTCCTCCTGGCAACGCCGCATTCGGCGCTCGTTATCGCCGCTTTCTTAGCGTTCAAACTGCCTAAAAACCGCTAAGCTACGCAGGCAACTAGACGATGTACAGAGTAATCCACAGCAACTTCACGACGATTAGCGTTAGGCTAACGTCTTGATCAGTCATTCAAAACAGCATAACTGTTTCTAGAAGTTCATTCACTGGAGAGCTGCAGTAACAAACATTAAATAGCAGATAGAGCAAGACAAGGCATTTCACCACTGCCGCCATATTGACGATTCCTAGTTAAAGTAATTTTCATTGCTATCATACATGAACAGCCATTCTCTTAAAAGGCACATTTCGTGCTGGCATATAAAACGTAA